>NC_045441.1:67885613-68013566 GCF_002776525.5 Piliocolobus tephrosceles | reverse complement strand
CTATCTATCTATCTATCTATCTATCTATCTATCTATCTATCTATCTATCTATATCACAGTTTCCTTTTCCAATGGTTGATCAATGGTCATTTGGGCTGGTTCCATATTTTTGCAATTGCCAATTGTGCTGCTGTAAACATGCATGTGCAAGTATCTTTTTCGTATAATGACTTCTTTTCCTCTGAGTAGATAGCCAGTGGTGGGATTGCTAGATCAAATGGTAGTTCTACTTTTATTTCATATTCTACCACTATCCTTTTCTTTTCCTCATAATTTATCTGATGAAGAACCTGGAACATTTTACCTGTAGTTTCCTGCATCTGGATTTTGTTGTTGACTAATGGTGCAATTCCATCGGTTCCTCTGCCTTCTATATTTTTTGGAAATTGGCAACCCTATTCAGAAATCTAATCAGACTCAGTTTTGATCCCTTTGCAAAGACTGCATATAGATGGTAGTGTGTTTTTTCATCAGAAAGTCCATAATGCCTGATTGTCCTTCCTTTTTGAGTTACCAGCCGTTAATTCTCAATATCTGGTCCATTAATTAATTGACGAAAACAAAATAGTGATATTCTTATTTTTATCATTTCATTTACATTTATTAACTTAGATGATTTTTATAAGGATATACTTCCTCATCTTCTATGATAGTGTAATTTTATATAGGAAAGGAAGTATATGTTTTTAACATTTTTATCTTATTTGTCCATTTTCAACATTATAAATTAAGTTCCTGTCATCACCTTGAGAAAGTAGCTAGTTTTAAAAAAAATCATATGTCATTATGAACTGATGAACTGAACTTTTTTTTTTATATTCAATCCATTGTAATTCTTACTGTAACTCAAACTCAAATTGCCCCCTTTTTTGGCTAGTGGGAATCTGTTTAAGTTGGCTCCTGAGTTTTTTTTTTGGCAGAGTAGTCTATGGAAATTTGCTGGGTGTCTGGTATGTCACAGTGTTCCAGGCTTATTCAGAGTATTTCCTGACCCAGGCCTGGATTCAACCATGTATCCAAGAAGCTCTGGTTTCTTTTAATAGGAAATAATATTTTATGACAACTCTCTGGAATAAGTTGCTACTAAGTTGTTAGTGTTTCTAGAATGTCTTAGATAAAGCTAGGATATGAGGTATTTAGAGATAAAGGAATTAGAGATAAAGTAATTTATGCATAAGTTTGATATTGTCAATTCAAATTGAGGATTAAGAAGCTTTTCCCCAAACTCTTCTATATTACATTTTTATTTTTTCTCCCACTCTTGAGAATCCTGGTTCTTAAGAACACAGAGATGAAAGTATCCAACAATTGTTCATTTATTAAAATTCCCACATTACACATATAACTTCATATAGTATTACTAATTTTTTTCTAATTTTTTAATGAAAAGTGTATATATTTGTGGTGTACAATATTATGTTTGATATATGTATACATTGCAGAATGGCTAAATCAAACTTATTTAGCATATGAATTATCTCACATACTTATTTTTTATGGTGAGAACACAAAACCTACTCTTAGAAATTTTCAACTATAAAATATATTGTTATTAACCATAGTTGCCATGATACACAATACATCGCTTGAACTTATTTCACCTTTCTAGCTGAAATATTGTATCCTTTGATGAATAGTTCCTTAATCCCTCCATCCCCCAGCCTTGGTTACCACTAGTTTTGATTATTCCCCATTATGAGGTCCTATCCTGCAAGACAGTCCTGACAGAATAGTTTTGAGACTCACAGAGATTAGATTACTCTAGACCCTTCAGAACATTTTACTGTGGGTCTCCCGCAGTCACCCTTATCACGAATGGACAATGGTCCTTCCATTTTCTTAAGTTATTTTCAAATTGGGCTGCCTCTTTACAGTGAGTACCTGTTGGCTAATAGCAATTTTTGGTTCTCAAATTTGTCAGATTCTCTGTTGCTTCCCATGCTTTCTCCTGCACAGATGCTAAGTTATAGATCTTACTGCTGTTAGTGTCTTGTCTGTCTACCTGTTGTATTTTTAAAATCCACTTTATCCAAAAATAATTTACATACAGTGAAATGTATTAATTTCAAGGGTACAAATTTATGAGTTTTACAGTAAACATAGAGAAAAATCTCAATTGTCCCCAAAACTTCCCTGTGCCCTTTGATTTTCATACCACATACCTCAGGCCCTAGACAACCTCCAATCTGCTTTCTATTAACATAATTAGTTTTATTATTTAGAATTCCATATAAGTGATATCACACCAAATGCATTCTTTCTTGGCTGACTTTTTTTCTTTTAGCATAAAAAAGAAAATATTCTGACTTTGAAATATATCTACATGATTGCATTCGTGAGAAATCTGTTCCTGAGTAATTTTCCACTGTTTAGATGTACCATAATTTGTGTATCCATTCACTTGTTGGTGCACATTTTAATGGTGTCCAGTTTTTGGCTTGCATGGATGGATTCTGGATGTGAAGTCTATGGTCGTTCTTTGTTTCCCTGCACATGGTACATGTATCTTTTCCCTCTGGCTGCTTTTATCATTTTCTTTTAATCATTTGCTTTACACTGTGTTAACTAAAATTGTCATGTTGAAATCATGTTCTTGCTTTACTTAGTTCACATATATTTCCACTAATGTGGTAGTATGAGAAGGGAGGATTGACTATAGTTTCAAAATATATTTACCAAATCAGTGAGGTGACTTGATTCAACTCTAGGCAAATGAATTTTTAAAAAACCAGCAATAAGTAAATAAATTTACAGAGGATTATAAATTACTTAAACTTATACAAGAAAATATATACAAATTTAATAGACAACATACAGGGCAAAAGGTAAAATGGTCATGGTTACTTTCCTTAAAAGTTTCCAGACTCAGATGACTTCTTAGGTGAATTTTATCAAACATTTTTAGACAGATATCCTTGATGCTTTAAAAATGTTTCAAGCACACAGAATGAAAAAAATGCTTCATTTTTTAAAAATAAGTAGCATAGTGTTGATCTGACAAACTAATACAACAGAGAAAAATTAGAGACTAGGCTTACTTACAAGTGTTATTGAAGAATCCCAAATGTCAGATAAATAATCACATTAAATAAATAATGAATTATGGACAAGTAAACTTCATATCAAGAAAATAATGACAGTTCAATATTAATAAATCTGTAATTTATCATTTAATAAGTCAATAGGGGAAATCCTATTTGTCTCCAGAGATGCTGAAAAGGCAACTGATATGATTTATATCCATTTCTTATTTTTAAAAAACATCCAATCAAAAAGAAACAGATTAAACCAAAAACCAGGGTCATTCTCAATGATGAAGCAGTGGATTCATTTCTATTAAAGTCTAGTGGAAGAAATGCTATTCACTGTTATTTCTATTTAATATCATTCTATAAATTCTAATAAAAAATATTAGAGGAAGGCAAAGTGTGAGTAGTGAGAAAGAAGTGACAAATTTATTACTATTTGCAGTTGATACAATATTTACTAGAAAATCCGAAATAATTAGTTTTAAATGTACATGATATGAAAGAAAATATATTTTACTAAAATTACTGGTTACAAATTTGATATAAAAATCAATAGCTCAATAATAATATGTTATATACTTGCAAATTGCTAAGAGGGTACATTGCTAAGTACTCTCACCACAAAATAATAAGTATGCGAGGTAATGGACATGTTAATTAGCTTGATTTAGTCATTCCACAATGTATACCATAACTGTATACAACTTTTGTCAACTAAAAAATAAGTTTAAAAAATCAAAGCATTCATATACACAAACAAAACAATGCATTAGAAAATATAAAAAGGTATCTTATTTCAAATAGTAAAAGATAAAATATATTGGAATAGATTTAAGAAGACATCTAAGGGATCTAAATAAAAAACATTTTGACTCTATTTATGAGCTTTCATAAAGGAAGGCTCAACTAAGTAGAAATACATTGTTCTTGGTTTAAAAAGCTTCCTGAAAATGTGTCAGAAATCTCCAAATTAATTCATAAATTAAAAGTGCTCCCAAACAACAACAAAAAAACTAGCATAAAAAAAAAATTTTGACAATTTGGTTTCAAAGTTCATTTGGAGACATTATAGTGCTTAAAATAATTTTCCATGTCTTTCAAGGATAGAAAAATATAACAGAATGGTAGTATAAAATAACTAATTTCATATGAGAATTCAGCATGAAATTTGATTTCAAATTTTTTATATGTGGTATTGAGCCAAATGTTAGTTCTTTGGGGAAAAAACACTGCATTTCTTCTGAACTCTTTTTAAATTTAAAAATGAAATTGAATTAATACTAAACCAGGGGATAATAAACATTGGTGAATAGATTTTACTTAACATTGTATCACAGAAACCTTTGATATCTGGCACACAAACATCTGCATTACTTTAATAACACATGTTTTTTTTATTTAGGACCATATTATAACTTATGTAAATATAACCTATGGCTAGGTATTAAATTACTTCCATATTAGAAGCAATGCTAAAATGAACATCCTTTCCAAATGAATAAGTGATATTTGTAGGAGAAATTAAAGTGCAAAAGAGTATGATGTACACACATTTTTAGAACATGATGTAGTCAAATTTATCTTCTGTAATATTAAATTTCAACTTCAAATGTTAAGAAAAAATTTTAATTGTGTTTGTGCCTTGGATAGAAATTGGGTTTGTGAAATGAAAGTGACATACCATTTTATTGTGCATTAACCAGTGCATGTTATTTATTAATGAACTTGCTGGATAGTTAAAGGGAGGATGTCTACAGTGGAAGTGAGGAGAGCAAACTGCAGAGCGTTGTGGATCTGTGGTCTTATTTTTACAGAAAGAAAGCTATTTGAAAATATATAATTTGAACTCAAAGTGATTGGAACAAAACGAGAAGAGTTACAAAGAAAAAAGAAAAGGAATAAAATAACGCTCTTGGGAAGACATCAAAGATATCTGGATTTGTTTCTAATGATTTTTCTCAATTAGCTAAAATTAGATTCAGTTCCAGGAGATATGCCATTAATATTTCATGATAACATTATTTAAACTAATAAAAAATATATATTTATCTCTTGTCAAAATTTTAATTTTTAAAACCACATTCTTTCTTTCCTTTCTGTTAAGAATCTTGTAACTCTTTTAGTGTACAACATGGTGACTCACAATCTCTAAAAAGTATCTGGTAAATATATGTGATGGAGAAAAAAGGAAAGCCCATACAAAATTAAACAAGGAACAGACCCCGTCTCTACTAAAGATACAAAAGAATTAGCCAGGCGTGGTGGCAGGCGCCTGTAGTCCCAGCTACTCAGGAGGCTGAGGCAGGAGAATGGCGTGAACCCGGGAGGCGGAGCTTGCAGTGAGCCGAGATCATACCAGGGCACTCCAGCCTGGGCGACAGAGCAAGACTCTGTCTCAGAAAAAAAAAAAAAAGAAAAAAAGAAACAAAGTAACAAAGTGAAGAATATAAGAAATAAAAAATAAGTCAAAAAATGAGAATGTTTATGGAGGTAGATGTTATTCCTCAAACCACATTTGACATTGCAAGATGCAAATAGATTTTTGTCCGTAAAGTGCAAGACTAGATAATTAAATGGATCTCCTTTTGAATGCTATAAGACTCCTTCAGGTATCTATTCAAAGGGAATTTTCTCAATGGAACCTACCTGGACCATCCCATTTAAAAACTATTCGCCCACCCATTCCTTCATCTGGATTTTTTTTTTTTTTTACTCTGTTCTGTGTGTTCCTTTTTCATAGCACTTACCACCTTCTAAAAGTTCATAGACTTATTTATTATATTTATAATTGTGACAGAACCTAACTTCCAAGAGGGTAGAGATCTGTGTAATTTGTTCTCTGATGTACGCATAGCACCTGGAATAATGCTCACACATAATAAGCATTCAATAAATATGTGTGAATAAATGAAAATATATGGAAGAAATTACTAGCCATAAAAGCAAAACATCACAATACATTTTTAGGCAAGGCTAGAGATTTAACTCTCAAGGATTTAAAAGCATTCTTAATAGACTGAGTAGAGGAATAGATTAATTAAAAATTTAGAATCTATAAAATATTTGTGAAGCACCACTGTGGTAAAGTACATTAACTGAAGGGTATGAATATATTAATAATTAAAATCACAATACATTTTAGAATTGATATTTTAAGTAGTTTCTTTAAAACATCCAATTTGCTTTTCTAGAAACAATATATTTGCCCTCTCTCCTTTGGTCGTATGCATTCACATCCCAATAGCCCTCTGATCATAGGATCTTGGGTAGATATTGCATCCAGTGCTTTTCACAACTTCGTTTCCAATATCCTTTCCCTTCTCCCCTTCAACTACCCATTCCCAGGACCATACCTTGAAGCTTGCCAACACTTGCAAAGCTTTCACATTTGATATAATCAATTTCCACCTGTAGTCTTCTGACCATGATTTCCTATTTTACACTAAACTCAGTTATTCAGCCAGTTATTCAAACTAAATCTAATCTTGAATCTAAGGGTTGAACCCCATGTCCACTGAATGTTTTCCTTTGCCTCAAAGCATCGGCTGCTTTCTGTAGTAACTTCCCATCTTTGCAAGGTTAGATTTCATGACCTATCACTTCATCCACTCTTCTTCTACATAGATAGTATTAATATTAATACTAATTCCATGTTAAAACTAATACTACATTTAATGCCAATACTAATATAAATAGTTAACATTTTTGAGCACCTGGTACATGCCCAACATTATTCTAGTCTCTGTGCATGTAGTGTCTAGTTTAATCTTCACCACTCCATAGGTAACTTTTGTGTTATCCTCATTACACATATGAGAAAAGCTAAAGGAAAATATAGTTAAAATTCTTGCTTAAGGTGGCACAACTGAGATCTGGAACTAGGCTACGAAGCCCAAAAATCAGGTTCCAGAGCTTACACTCCTAACCATGGTATCTGCCTTCACACTTCGTTGAAACTACCTTTGCAAGTTTACATTGACCTGCCTACTGCTAAGTGTAATCAACACTTACTCTCCATGGCAGATAGGTGAAAGGATACATTTATGATCTCCAATCTCAACTAAACTCTCGAATTCTCTCCAAAGTCTTCTGGTTAGTTGACTCTGTCTCCCATTCTCTGTAGCAACTCTATCAAATCATCTGTACTTGTTCAAACTTTACTTCCATTTCATTTATTATTAAAATATAAAAATAACCCGTGTCAAAAAGGTAAACTGAGGCACAGTAAATTTTTTTGAGCAAACAATGATTCATTAATTGGGATGTTCCAGACAATAATTGGTTCAGGAGAGCCACCAGGAAAATGCAAGAGGGAGGTTTTTATGAAATGAATACAGAAGTAAAGCAAAGAAGATACTTGATTGGTTACAGCTATACAGTTGCCTTATTTGGTCTATGCTGTTGGATAGTCCTGAGTTATATAATTATAATTTTGTTGGCTGCTTCCAATTGATTGAGCTTAATTTCTGTTTTTCTTTAATGTATGCATTCACAATAAATAGCTCAAGTTAAGTTTCACTTATGTTTGCGTATTGAGCAAGGTTAAAGTTGCTTAAGAGGCGTGACTAGATTTGATTGCTCAGAAATTTTTCAGTCTTGGTCTCCATGTTTATTTATTTTAATACTTGTTTAAGGGGGAAAGTTGAAAGTATCAGATAGCCGGGCACGGTGGTTCACGCCTATAACCCCAGCACTTTGGGAGGCTGAGGTGGGTGGATCACGAGGTCAGGTGTTCAAGACCAGCCTGGCCAACATAGTGAAACCCCATCTCTACTAAAAATAAAAATAATTAGCTGATCATGGTGGCAGTCACCTGTAATCCCAGCTATTTGGGAGGCTGAGGCAGGAGAATCACTTGAACCTGGGAGGTGGAGGTTGCAGTGAACCGAGATTGCGCCACTTCACTCCAGCCCGGGGAACAGTGTGAGACTCCATCTCAGAAAAAAAAAAAAATAAAAAAGAAAGTATCAGATAAATTTACCCATACCTCTCTCATACCTCTTACTACCATGGACATTTATTTCTCCTCCTAGTTAGTGCTGTTCCTCTAACCTTGTCGTCATATCTCCTCCTGCTTCTCAGGGAGCAAGGAGAGCTTACCACTTTTGCTTTCACAAAACACTTTTCCCTTCCCTGTCACTGCAGTCTTACAACTTTGCACTTACTTTTGTGACTGCTTATTTTTACTCTCTGTTGCCTTCTATTTCTCTGCCTTACTCTTAAGTTCTGGTGTTTATCAGGATTCAACTCTAGGCTTTATTCTTTTAGCATGCTATACATTACCACTAGCCTCTATCATCCATTTTCATTGTTTCAGTTATTACAGTTAGCCTAAAATTTGTATTTTTCACTCAGATCTCTCCTGAGCTTTAAACCAGTGTATATAACCATATGCTGGATATTTCTGTTTGAATGTTCCATAAGCACCTTAAATTCAGTGTCTAAAAGTGAACCCTCATTCTCCTCAATGAACCTCCTGTTTCTCCCATATTTTATAGTGAATTGGGATCACTATCCACTCAGTTGTGTAAGATGTAAACTTCAAAGTAACATCATTCAAAAATGTTGCCTTTCTCTCAACCCTGACATCCAATCAGCCTTCAAAACTTGCCCATTCTACCTTCTATATATATCTTGAATCTCTCCACTTCTCTCTAAGACAACTGACATTTTCCTAATATATGTAATAATAGATACTTTTTACTGGGGTATTGTAATAGTTCCTAATTGCTCTCTCTTCGTCCAGTATACTCACCATAATCCACATTCTTAACAACTGGAGAATATAATTCCACCTTCCCAAGATGTCTCAGTGTCTCAGCCCATTCTGGGATTAGGCTCAGGCTTGAGGTCTAGAATCTTGATATTCAAATCAGTTCCAGTTAAGGATGAGACAAATATGGTTTCTTTCAGTTGGAAAATCTGTGAACTGAAGAGATAAGTTAGTTGCTTTCCACACACCCAATGAGTGGCAAGACGGGGACAGAATAGCTGTAACAGATACACCTATTCAGTAGGGTACTGGATGGCAGAGATGGTGAGAGAGAACAGGAGAAACATAGCAGTCACTAGTTCCAAGCAAATTCTGAGAGGTAGATAGGCATATATCTCTAGTTCTAGCTAGGTTGCCATTTGACTTCCTGGGAGTGGGTTTCTGTGGCTCTTGGCTCCCCCTGGGCTTTTAGCTTCATGACCTGAGTCACTTTCTCTTTTTTATTAGAAATGGTCCATGCTTGCTGGGGAGTAGTTTCTCCTTCTGATTCCTTTCCAGGAAGGTTGTGAATACTGTTTGTCTCTCCAATCAGGCTTTCTGTGTGAAAAGCCCTGGTATCTTCTGCTCGCAACTGGAATCATTCTTTATAGTGTGCCAGAAGTTGTTCCTGGTGTACTGGGACATGCATTCTGGTGGGTGCTGGGAGGAGAGTATGAAGGGATTACAGCAGACTTGGATGAAGGAATTTCCACCAAGGGGAAAAGAGATTGTATTTTTAGCCTACTTTACACAGTTAATCTAACAAATCATTTCATTAATGTTGACTGTTCTTCCAGCCAAAGAGCAGAATTGAAAGAAACTTTTTACTGGTTGAAGCCACACGTGAGCTTTTCTAAATCCTCTGACCATTTGAAAGTTTAAAAGGTCCGTAACTTTCCAATTGTTAGCCTTAGGGTAAATGGAAACCTAAAATGGTCTGGGATTACCTTGATTATGAGAGTGGAAGTAACCTTCAGATTATTTCCCCGAAATTGCATTCCTGCAAAAAAAAAAAAAAAAACTGATAGATAATTACTAACAAGCCTGGTCTTTAATAATACATTTACCTTGTTCTGAAAAGTATGTGAATTATAGATCAGATGTCTTTCTGCGTAAGGATGAACCACTTCTCACATATAATCTTGTTTTAAAATCCTATATTAACATTGTTTTTCTAAATCTGCTTCAGCATCTTTATACTACTCAGAAAATAGAAATAACTCATATTTGCCCATATGTGTAGCAATAAATAGGAAGGATTGTGCACCACAGACAATGTTTGTTTCCTTCAATGACAGTGTCCTGAACCAATGGAGTGTTAAATTATTTAGAAATACTTCTTCTCAGATTGGTAGTATTTGTCTTTTTGTCAGAATATTGTCTTTTTGTCATATTGTGCCAAAGATGGGCACAATATGACTGAAATTGTATATTTACTGAGAAAAGCATGATTTGTACTTGTTTTCAAGTGAGGGAATTATAAATTCAATACTTTGCTACCCTTCTATGTATAATTTCTGTCAGAAATAAGCATTCAATCTATTCACATTATCATAGTTGAAACTGGAATTCTGGTTTTATTTTTCAAACACTAATTTGAAAAATAATTCATCAACTCTTCTGCTTTAGAGGAGATTTTGAGCATAGTGTCTGTGATGGTTTGTATTGTATCAACTTGGTCACGCTGGAATGATGTTTCTCCAAATCCTCACCCTTCTGTGGTCCTGGATTGTGTGAGATTTGGAAGGTGGAAGTGAAGCAGTAGCCGTTAATGTCTGAAGGCCAGTGTTGTGAGAGGCATCATAAGCCCAGATGTGAGGGCAGGTTCTAGTGTGTCCTCACTCTCCCCAGGTAATCATCCTGATTGCTGGCCCTGCTGCCCAGTCATGACCTTCAGGCCCCATAACTGGACCTTGGGCTGCTGACTAACAGAAGCAGTAACTACACAAAGGCAACAGCTTTCTATAGACGACAACCCCAGCAACATTACGTGGCCCCATGTCCACAGCTCAATGTGTCATTCTCCCTGGATTCCTTTGCAGGCTCCAGTTTGTCCATCTGCACCAGAGGTTTGGCAGTTGCCAGGTCTGATAACAAAGCTGCTTGTGGGTAGATAAAATCATTGAGAAATAGCATGCAGGGATTACCTGGGAATATTAGGAGTATCTGTTTTAATTAGTAAGATCTGGTGTTTATCTAAAACTGTAGCAGCCACTAACCAGTGTGACTTCAGAAAATTTTTTAAAAAATTTTGTATAATTTTAATTAAATTACAACACTGAAGTAGTATAAAATATTTTTCTATTAAACCAACTTTATTGTTTTGGTAAAACTTATATTTCACTTTACCCGTAGCATTGCATAAGATGTTATTGTCTTATTGTTAACGTGTAGGTTGGCTGCATGTATCTAGTCATTGTTAATAGATTGATTCAGATTGAACACATTTTACATTTTAAATGAAGGCTTACTGCTGATGCAACATTGAGTGAAAATGCCACCACCAGAATAGTAAACAGAAAAAAAGAGATTAGTAGTCATGTTACAAATTTCATGAGGAATGGGATTGCATTTCAGTAGGGCACAGCAGAGCAAAAAAGCGCTTTTATTTTTGTGTACATTTCCTTAAAAGGTGAAAATAGTGGGCAGTTTTTTTGTTGTGGACAAAGTGTACAACATGAGACATTTTCAACAAATATATAGTAAATTTGATAAGATTTTTTCTAACAAAAAGAATCATTGAGTTTAGCCACTTGAAATAATTTTTAAAAGAACAGAACAAAGGAGCTGATGAATTGGTTAGAATTAGAATTAAAAGACTAACAAAAAAGTTTTAGTGATTTTTTTTTCCCAAGAAACTGAGCTTGTAAGTAAGTTAGGTTTTTTAAATAAGAAATCATTTTTACATGGAGAAATGGCAAAAATGATTAATAATTTCACCTTTTTAAAAATATGACTGCGAAACAATGAAAAATTATATATATGACTTGTATTTTATTTCTCTTAGATAGTGCTGATTCAAAGAGTATTTGGAGACTTGAGGTAAAGTCTCATTCAAATGAATCTGAGAGGCCAGAAAAGCTTCCACTTCAGCATTCCAGATATTTCCATTTCTAGGGGACCTTTGCAAAGTATACTTTAGTTTTTACTGCATAACTCATAAAAATTTGATATTTTACTGTTAAATTACCGGCTACTTGTGCTTATATGCATTAGTTAATATCCATGTATTTAAAAATATTTCTTAAGAAACTTAAGACAATTGAGAGGAAAAAACAATAACATTTTAATATTAGTATTAAAATGCTAATACCATAATTGTTAGCATTTCTTCAATAGCTTTTCTTTTACACAAAAATCTCATTTGAAATAAGTAAAAACATGAAAAAGACTATTGGAAACAAAACCTTCTTAAGAACAGCAAACATGACATCATGTAATTAAAAATATAGAAAAGCATACAGTTTTGCCAATGAATATTACATTCACAAGTTTTTAGTGGCAAATATTTGGTAGAATAAAAGATGGGACATATCAGCATACCCATATTATTTGGAGGTGGTTCTTGATAACCATGCTGTTTATAGCTAATTATTTTTGTATAGTCAGAATAATATTTGCTATTATATTAAGTTACATTGCTGCATTTGAACTATCGATTTAGAGTTTATCTTGCCCGTTGAAGAACCGATCTTGGATTTTTCTTTTGTTGTGCAATTTCATTTGTGCCATTTCTAACCATATTGTATTGTTTTTAGAATGACTTTCTTCTTCAAATAACAAGTAGCCAAACTCCTTGAAAATGTAAAGTGCTCTATCAATATAAAGGTTGGGTTACCAGGCTTGGCAGCCAACACAGTTTAATGAGTAAACAAACACTCTGCAGAAACTTAGACCTGCTTAACCCCTTCAGGCAATTTTAAGTATTTTAATTCTGCCAGAAATGTAGCCTACTGTTTTAATGAATAGTCAGAAAATATCCGTAATACTTATGGATATTGATTCCAGCTGGAGATGCCTATCACTTCCGTTGACATTTAATATCTTTTCAAGGGATTCTCTTGAAGAGGGAAATAAAAGAAAGAAAAAGAACTGAACTTGCTTTATCATTCTTGAAAGTATTTATCAAATTGAAAGAACCTCAGTTTTTAAAAAGTAAACCACCTTAGGGAAAAAGCGTAAATGTCATTGCTGCCTAACTAGGTTTTAGAAGTCCAGAAGTCAGAGCGGGGCCTTCATAGACAAAGCCTGATTCTGAAATAGTTTTGATTCCTGTATCTGACTGAGAATGTGTCAGTGCTATTTGTAAAGTGTATGTGGTCATGGAAGTTATCAGTATATTAAAATGTATTCCCTATGCAGCCATTAAAAAGGATGAGTTCATGTCCTTTATAGGGACATGGATACAGCTGGAAACTATCATTCTCAGCAAACTATCGCAAGAACAGAAAACCAAACACTGCATGCTCTCACTCATAAGTGGGAATTGAACAATGAGATCACTTGGACACAGGAAGGGGAACATTACACACCGAGGCCTGTTGTGGGGTGGAGAGAAGGAGGAGGGATAGCATTAGAAGATATACCTAATGTAAATGATGAGTTAATGGGTGCAGCACACCAACATGGCACACGTATACATATATAACAAACCTGCATGTTGTGCACAAGTATAGTAAAAAAATAAAATAAAATATAATATATTCCACATGGATACTTTTTCTGCCATTCTTCTCATTTAGTACTCCTAACCTTGTAAAGTAGAAAAAGAAATTTAAAAGGGAGATGTCATTCAGAATAATATATTTATGCCACTTGGCTAAATATCAGGCTGTGTAATGTGAAGGACATAGAAATTCCAGGATGGCAGCGTAAGGTGCTTGAGGAACCCTTTCCCCAGCAAAACAACAATAATTTAAAGTCCCTGGAAATTGTCCTAAAGCCATAGAGTGAATGAAACAGTGAGAGGCCGTGGCATTTGAGCCACAAGGTTGTGTCCTTTTAACTTTCACCCCTAGCTCCATGTTACAGAGGTGCTACCCCATGTGCTCTTCTCTGGGCAACTGCAACCAAGAAGAGAGGGGCTCCCTCTCCTCCAGCCTCCCAGTCTTGGGCCATGGTTTCTACATCTCACCGTCATCCTAGTCCACTGTTGGAGAAGTTCTCTTCTAAGCAGATGTGGCTTAGAGAAACAGATCTTCCTTTCCCTACCCAGTACCTACTCATAAAGATGAAGCTCAACCCCAAATGCAACAGGCTGAAACTACTGGGATCCCTATCAACCTTGCCCCAACATACTTATAGGGTGAAAGTTCCATATCAGTGGGGCAAGCTAAGAAAATAGTGGCAGCCACCCTGCCCTTCCCCTCATCACAACTCATAGAGCAGAATGTACTCTTGAAAAAGTATGACCCTACCCCCGCTCTGGTGAAATAGTACAAGGGTTCCACCCAGGAGGAAAGGCAGGCCATAAAGACAAGGAGCTCTCATCTCTTCCTCAGGAAAATGCCTTTATTTGGAACAGAGCATAGAGAATTCTATGACTAAGGGCATTTTTAAAAATCATGGAGATCTTGGTGGAAAGCAATTTAAAAAGACTAGTAGCTTTATGAAATATGCAAAATGGCAGAGCAACCAAAGGTTTAATAGAGAGCGACAGAGAAAGAGATAACCAAAAAGAGCCCTCTTGGGATCATAGTCAGTTCTTGGGGTAGGAAGGCTGTGCACATGTGCTTTCAGAAACAATCGGAGCGGGATATGTAAAGACTTGGAAGCATCCCCACAAAGTGCACAGGCCCATCAACACAAGGCAGAGCCCTCACTGTCATAGGGACTTAAGGACAGCCTCTGATCAAACACAAATCAAACAATAACATGCTCTGACCTGGGAGCTGCTCCTAGGAGGATAAATATGAAATAGAATCACACTAATTCCAGTCAGTCTGTGTGACTGTATGTGCCCCCAAAGCTACTTCCTTCTTGAGAAAGTTTGGAAAGATAACTTTCTTTTTTTTTTTTTTTTTTTTTGAGACCAAGTCTCTGTCACCCAGGCTGGAGTGCAGTGGCGCCATCTCTGCTCACTGCAAGCTCTGCCTCCCGGGTTCACACCATTCTTCTGCCCCAGCCTCCCAAGTAGCTGGGACTATAGGCAGCCGCCACCGCACCCGGCTAGTTTTTTGTATTTTTTTGGTAGAGACGGTGTTTCACCGTGTTAGCCAGGATGGTCTTGATCTCCTGACCTCGTGATCCACCCGCCTCAGCCTCCCAAAGTGCTGGGATTACAGGCGTGAGCCACCGCGCCCGGCCTGGAAAGATAACTTTCAAGTTACTTGTCTGTGGCAAAACACAGGGCAACAAATATAAACTGCCTGAACTCTGATATCAGCCTCTAGGCCACGCAGCCCTTGATGAGTAAGTGGCTTATGCCAACCCAAGGATGAACCCTAGGGAATGAGGCCAAGAGCTAAAACGAGGGAAAGAAATCTGTGTAGGGACATCAGAGGCTGCACACCTGGAGGGAATTAGAATTTGCAGAATTAGTTTAATTAAGTAATTAATCAAATAAGCAAATGACCCAGCAAACAAGCACAATGCCCCCCTGCAGTATTCAGTATCCAGATTTGCTAAAAATATACCTAAAATGTCTAGCTTTCAATAAAAAAAAATTATCAGATATGCAAAGAAACAGCAAAATGTAACCCAAACACAGGAAAAAAGTAGCAGGCAATAAAAACTGCCTTTGAAGATATCCTGATGGTAGGATGGCAAATTTAGCAGACAGAGACTTCAAAAAAGCTATTATAAAGATATTCAAAGACTAAAAGAAGTCATGTTTACGAATTAAAGGAAGGTCTAATGATGATGCCGTATTAAACAGAGAATATCAATAAAGAGAAAAAATACTTAAAAGAAGCAAATTGAATTTTGGAGTTGAAAAGTAAAAAAAGAAAAAAAACCCAAATGAAAAATTTTAGCTGGCAGAGGAAAGAATCAGCAAACTGAAGATAGATCAATAGAAATTAGGCAATCTGAAGAACCGAGAGGAAAAATAATTTAAAAAAAACTTAAGGAAATATAGGGTACTATTAAACACACACACACACACACACACACACACACACACACACACGTATAATGAGTGTAGCAGAGGTAAGAGGAAAAGGATAGAAAAAAATATCAAAAAATTATGTCTGGAAATTCCCTAAATATGAAGAAAAACATTAATTTTCACTTCCAAGAAGCTCAACAAAATCTGAGTAGGACAGATGGAAAGAGATAGATAACCGGACACATTATTGTCAAAATGTTGAAAGATAGATGCAAATCTTGAAAGCAGCAAGAGAAGAATAACTCACTGTGTACAAGGCAAGTCCGATAACATGAAGAATTAACTTCTCAGAAACCATGAAGGTCAGAGGCATTGCAAGTCATAACCAAAGTGCTGAAAGTAAAAATAAAATCAAATAGAAAGATAATGAGAAAGGTTGGTGAGGATGTTGGGAAATTGAAACTCTCATGCTTCACTGATGGGAAGGTAAATGCAGCTGCTTTGGGAAACATTTCAGCAGTTTCTTTACCTGTTAAACAGATACCAATTCAATTCTAGCAATTCTACTCAGCTATGTATATCCAAGAGAATGAAAACATAGATCCACACAAACCTTGTATGTAAGTGTTCATAATAGCATTATTCATATTATTCATAATATCCAAAAAGTGTAAATGACTCATATGTCTATCAACTGATGATTGGATAAAGTGTGTTAAATCCATAAAATAGGCCATTATTGCCCTATACAGAGGAAAAGTACTGATGTATGCTAAACACAGATGAATTTTGGAAATATTCTGCTAAGCAAAAGAAGCCAGTTACAAAGGACCACATATTATATTATTTCATTTGCAGGATATGTTCAGAATATGCAACTTCACTGATAGAAATAAGAATACTCACTGCCTAGAACTGGGGGTGAGAGTGGGCAAATGTGGAGTGACAGCTAAAGGGCAGGAGGCTAGGGAGAAAGAAAATGTTTGTTGTTGTTATTTTGAGACAGAGTCTCACTCTGTTGTCCCGGCTGGAGTGTGATGGCACTGTCTCAGCTCACTGCAACCTCTGCCTCCTGGGTTCAAGTGATTCTCCTGCCTCAGCCTCCTGAGTAGCTGGGATTACATGCGTGTACCACCACACCTGGCTAATTTTTGTATTTTTAGTAGAGATGGGGTTTCACCATGTTGGTCAGGCTGGTCTTGAACTCCTGACCTCGGGATCCACCTCCCTTGGCCTTCTAAAGTGCTGGGTTTACAGGCGTGAGCCACTGCTCTCAGCTAGAAAAGTTTTAGGGTCAGATTTTGTGGTGATGGTTATGCAATCCTGTGAATATACTAAAAATGTTTGAATTTTACATATCAAATGAATGAATTGTATAGTATGTGCATTATATCTCAATAAAGCTGTTTAAAAGAAAACAATTGTGATCTATGAAGGCAATGGTATAGATTTGTTTAAAATTCATTTCTCTTTTCTGTAGTTCTTAATTATGTCCCTTGTATCCTATTTTTGTACCTCACTCCTGAGATATTCAACAGATAAAATTAATCGCTATTTTTACTACTACTGTTTATAATGGCAGACAAAATTGAACTATTTTTATAAAAGGGCATTTTGAATATATTGTCTACTTGGTTATCTGTGTGCATTGAAAAAAGTCTAGCTTTATGTACATGATAGTCATGAAACTGATAGGAAAGTTGGTATTTCTCATTCTTTGGCTAGCTACAAACCAGATGTAATCATCTTATTACCTATTCCATAGCTCCCATAAAATATACATTTACTCTCTTCTCAGAGGTAGACTCAGCTAGTGTTCAACATTTATGCATCACTTTGCTTTTAAATGGTCTATCTTTAGGAGTCTCCCCTAACAGCTATTATCAGGATCAGTGTTTATGAAATGTCTACTACCATTCACCTTGCTAGTGTCAAGGGTTGAGTCTACTAAGAGGGAGGAACAAATAAGTTTTACAGGTATTTTTCCTGCATACCAAGGTCCCAAAATAATCTTGTGGGAGTCCTGGGATTAGCACTCACAGTTCTGTCATCTCAACTGCACCATAGTTTACTCACCTATATTGTTTCCCTGTAAGAAATGGTAAGCAGAAATATCTCACTGCACATCAGGTCTCTAATGTGTTTGTTGAGCTCTGCATATTTTAGCAAACTCTGAGGGTTACAGCTCTGTAGGTAAAGTCATGCCACCCCCTAGGCCTACATTTCAACTACTTTGCCATCTGAAGCACTCCATCTGGAGTTCCTTTTACCAGTTTTTTTTCATTCCATGCTGTTCTACTAATTCTTCCCTCTTTCATGTCTTTGCTATGTGGTGGACTCTACTGCTCGTAACTTGAGGAAAACAAGCAAATGTTATTTTTACTTTCTGGGAGGGTGATGGAGAGGCTGTTAACTATCAAAGTTTATGTTCTATTTTGCATACCTGAATTTTACAAAGTAATAATAAACCAGTTCTAACCCAGCTGTTGTTAGGACATTTTCCATATCTATAAATCGTAAATGTTTCAAAACTGGTGAATTAGAACTCTAATTCTTCTTGTTAGAGACTGAGGAGAAGAGTAGGTGTGAAATTTTGTGAGCACCGGCAATATTTTCCTCATTCTTATCTTCCACATGATTGGAAGAAAAGAGACTGAAAGAAAATTCTATGTGCTAACCAAATTTTTTCCTTAATCTCTCTGAAAATGTACATGCATTTTCAAAACACGTTGAAGAAATAAAAGATGACCACATCTCCATAGCAACCCCTTTATAATATTAATATTCTTTCCTTGTTCCCCTTCCCAGCATGCATGTACCAACAGAAAGCGTCATATAAGACTCAAAATTGCTTAGGTTTAAAAAAAGTTTTTCAGATTAAAAAATCCAACCTTGCTTTTTGTTAATAGCTGCATAGATGTTAGATTTTCAAAATGACAAGTGGAAAATTTTCCCATTTGCTCACATTAGGCCAACATGCTTACTGTATCAACAATATGAATTTCCAATGTGTCAACAGGTTATTTTAAGGAAGCTCTTTCATGAGATTTCTCTCTCTGCAGACTATGAATCATGCAAATTAACCCATCTCTAGAGATATCTGAGTGTGTGTACATATATTTTCTGTGTAATAAATTGAGGCTATAAAACTGTTCTATCCCCAGAAAGGAAACTATAGTATTCTGTGACTCTGTGTGTTTCAGTATGTATTGCTAGGAGGAAAAAATAAACACATATCAGCAACCAGAAATAGAAAGCTATATGCTTACACCACGGATAAAATAACCCATAAGCCATTCCTGATTCAGCACCCAATATCTTGCAAGCTACACGCTGTTAAAATGTCTCCACATACCTAAAGCTGTCTATCCTGGAAATATCAAACATCTCAGGCAACATTTATTATTTTTTCACATTTTTATGACATTTATTACAATCCAAAATTATTCATTTGTTGTCTCTCATTGCCTTCCCAAACCAGAGTGTAAATTTCACAGGAAAAGGGACCATATCTGTTTTGCTTATCCCTATGTCCCTAACACCTTGAATAGTACCTGTCATACTGCAAGTGCTTAATAAATACACACTGTAAAAATATTGTATGCATTTGGAGAGAGATATTGTAGGCTGGTTAGTCCATTATAGTACAACGCTTTACCATTAAAAAATAATTTATTAATGAAATCCATTTCCCCCAATTTTTCCTCTCAGAATATTTTTAATCTTAATTACTCAATTTGTAATTCACTAAGTTTATAAGTTCTTCTCAGATTTCAGACTTTTTGATACACACACACACATACACTCTGCAAGTGTAATTTTGGTAAAAGAATCACTGATACTGAAGCACAGAGTTTCAAACATATATTTTCAAAACCTCCGTCATCTTTCCAGTTGTTAAATTTCCCCCTAAGGTCTTAAAAGACTTATTTTATTCATATTGGCTTAAACTTCTTAATTGCAAAGATGTCTACATGTATTTCTACATAGGCTGTAATCTGATATAAAGTGTATGATTCTTGCTCCCTGTCCATCCCTCTCCAACTCTCTTTTTCTCCTCTCTCCTCCCCATTATGGTTACATTAGAATTCAAATATTGCTCTCTTTTTTGCTTTTTTAAACTTTTTTTCTTCACTGCTTCATAAGAGCAGAGAAAGAAGATAGAATTACAGACCCATTTAATTTGCAGTTTATTAATGGCTTCTCTTACAGATACAGGTGACAGAAAATTTGGAGGAATTTGAGAATGACATATATGGATAAAAATGCACTATTTGACCATCATGGTCATAGATTCTCATGCTTACAGAAAATAGATTATTTGGATTAATTGTTTATGCCACTGTCCACTCCAAGGGAGCTCTATTTGGGCAGTGGCTGGGAACTATTCACACCAGTGATTAGTTTACCACTTGTGTTCCTTCAGGTCAGAACCAAATTGCTATCTACCAACTGTCAGGTGAAAATGTGCCAGAATAGATAGGTTTTCCGTTTCTCTGCCTCGCTGGCTTACCAATTAGATCAGTAAAGGATAAATAGTGAAGACCATTCAGAGGGGAATAGAGGATAGAAGAGATGACACTTGTGAAAAGGTGTTGCACCTCTTAGCACACAGATGGGGTATATGTATTTAGGTTTTGGCATTATTTCTCTCTGTTCAAACCTGCTGTTGTATCTGAGAAGGGTTATTTATCCAGTGCTTTGTAGTTTAAATGTCCACTAGTGTCTCTAAAATTTATTAATGGTGGATCTCTTCCTTGACTGTGCATTAAAATCATTGGGAAGCTTTTACAATATAATGCCTGAGTCCCAATAAGGATAAACTGTATTTCTGGGGTAAGGATTTAGATACTGGAATATTCTCTGACAGCCTTCCCAAAATGATTCTAATAGAGAGTTAATATTGAGTCCTGCAGTTATGATATGGGAAAAATCTAACTTTACTTTTCCTATATGAAGAAAATAATTATCTCTCTGATAATATCCAGTTACTATATGAAGACTAAGAATATACCAAAGGAGGATCAAGATGATTGCCACTTACCGAGAACTCAGGCAAGTCAGATAGCTTGAAACTGCAATGGCATTAATCAGTTGATTTATTATGCTTGCAAGCAAGTAGGCATTGGTTCATTCAATACAGGTTTGTTAATGGTCACAGTTTACAGTACTTGACATGGGTGAATAAGAAAGGAATAGATACAATACACTTGACTTTAATATCACATTCAAGTAATGAACATAGATATGTAAACAATTACAGAATCTACTTAATACAATGATAGAATTAAGTCTAAAATATATAAGCAGCACACAAAAGGAGTGATTAATTCTGTCTTTAGGGAAAGGAAGAGGAGAAAATAAGCTTCTTTTAGGTGGTAGTGGTTATGCTGAGTTTTGAAAATAAATATTAATTTCTAGGCATTCCAGTGAATGTGGTAGGAAAGGTCACTTCAGGAAGAGAGGGCAGCGTGTGAAAGGGCACAGATCATGACATATTTAGGGATCTAAATTACTTTTTTGCCATTGCAGAACCAAGAGTTATTGAAGTGGTAAGAGATGGATAGATAGACAAATTATGTAAGACCTAACATTTCATATTAAAAAATTTGAACTTTATAGAAAATAAAGAATCAGTAAAAATCTTAACTCCAGGTGAGAGACATGATGGGACTTACAAATTGCTGGCAGTTTTGATATCTTTTGAGAAGGGGTGAGATAAGAAGTGGTGAAAAGTAGTTAGAAAGCTGTTTCAGAAGTCTGACTAAAAGTCAGGCTTTGAATAATGCAAATTTTCAAAGTAAAAATAATTTCTTTATAAGAATCACTCAAGATTTGGATATAGGAGATGAAAGAAAGAAACCCAAGGTGAGTCAGTCTTCTCTCCTCTTCCTCCCTTCCTTTCTTCCTTCCTTCCTTCCTTCCTTCCTCTTTTTCTTTCTTTCTGTCTGCTTTCTCTTCCCTCTTTCTCTCTCTGTCTCTCTTTCTCTTTCTTTCTTTTTCTCAATTGTAGTAGGAACACTTAACATGAAATCTACATTCAATAAATTTTACAATCTAAAATTGGTATTGTTAATTATAGGCATAGTCTTGTACAGCAGATCTCTAGAATTTTTTCATTTTATGCAATTGAAAGTTGATACTGGTTGAACAACAACTGCCCATTTCTCCCTCTTTTCAGCCCTGAAAAACCACATTCTACTCTCTATTTTTTCATGTCTGTGACTATTTTATATACCTCATTTAAGTGGAATTATGCAATATTTGTCCTGCTGTGATTGGCTTATTTCAGTTAGCCTAATGTCCTCCAGGTTCATTAATATTGTCATGTGTGGCAGAATTTCTCTTTTTTTTTTTCTTATTTTTTTGAGACAGAGTCTCGCTCTGTCGCCCAACTGGAGTGCAGTGGTGCGATCTTGGCTCGCTGCAAGCTCCGCCTCCTGCGTTCATGCCATTCTCCTGCCTCAGCCTCCCCAGTAGCTGGGACCACAGGCACCCGCCACCACGCCTGGCTAATTTTTTGTGTTTTTTAGTAGAGACGGAGTTTCACCATGTTAGCCAGGATGGTCTTGATCTCCTGACCTCGTGATCCGCCCGTCTCGGCCTCCCAAAGTGCTGGGATTATAGGCGTGAGCCAACGCGCCTGGCTTCTCTTTTTATTTTATTTATTTATTGTTTATTATATTTTAAGTTCTGGGATACATATGCAGAATGTGCAGGCTTGTTACATAAGTATACGCGCGCCATGGTGGTTTGCTGCACCCATCAACCTGTCCTCTACGTTAGGTATTTCTCCTAATGCCATCCCTCCCTTTCCCCTCACCCCCTAACAGGCCCCCTTGTGTGATGTTCCCCTCCCTGTGTCCATGGGTTCTCATTGTTCAACCCCCAATTATGAGTGAGAACATGCAGTGTTTGGTTTTCTGTTCCTGTGTTAGTTTGCTGAGAATGATGGTTTCCAGCTTCATCCATGTCCCTGCGAAGGACATGAACTCATTCTTTTTTATGGCTTCTTAGTATTCCATGGTGTGTATGTGCCACATTTTCTTTATCCAGTCTATCACTGATGGGCATTTGGGTTGGTTCCAAGTCTTTGCTATTGTGAATAGTGCTGCAATAAATATATGTGTGCCTGTGACTTTATAGTAGCATGATTTATAATCCTTTGGGTATATACCCAGTGATGGGATTGCTGGGTCAAATGGTATTTCTAATTCTGGTCCTGGGCTTTTTTTAGTTGGTAGGCTATTAATTACTGCCTCAATTTCAGAACTTGTTATTGATCTACTTAGGGATTCGACTTCTTCCTGGTTTAGTTTTGGGAGGGTGTATGTATCCAAGAATTTATCCATTTCTTCTGGATGTTCTAGTTTATTTGTGTAGAGGTGTTTATGGCATTCTCTGATGGCAGTTTGTATTTCTGTGGAATCAGTGGTAATATCCCCTTTATTATTCTTTTATTGTGTGTCATTGATTCTTCTCTCTCTTCTTCTTTCTTAGTCTAGCTAGTGGTCTATCTGTTTTGTTAATCTTTTCAAAAAACCACCTCCTGGATTGATTCATTATTGGAAGGATTTCTTGTGTCTCTATCTCCTTCATTTCTGCTCTGATCTTAGTTATTTCTTGTGTTCTGCTAGCTTTTGAATTTGTTTGTGCTTGCTTCTCTAGTTCTTGTAATTGTGATGTCAGGGTGTTGATTAGATCTTTCCCACTTTCTCTTGTGGGCATTTAGTGCTGTAAATTTCCCTATATACTCAGCTTTAGCTGTATCCTAGAGATTCTGGTACATTGTGTGTTTGTTCTCATTGGGTTCAAAGAACTTATTTCTGACTTAATTTTGTTATTTACCCAGTAGTCATTCAGGAGTAGGTCATTCAGTTTCCATGTAGTTGTCTGGTTTTGAGTGAGTTTCTTAATCCTGAGTTCTAATTTGATTGCACTGTGGTCTGAGAGTCTGTTATGATTTCCATTCTTTTGCATTTGTTGAGGAGTGTTTACTTCCAATTATGTGGTCAGTTTTACATCAAAAATGCTATGTGGTGCTGAGAAGAATGTATATTCTGTTGATTTGGTGTGTAGAGTTCTATAGATATTTATTAGGTCCACTTGATCCAGAGTTTAGTTCAAGTCCTGAATATCCTTGTTAATTTTCTGTCTCGTTGATGTAATATTGACAGTGGGGTGTTAAATTCTCCCACTATTATTTGTGGGAGTGTAAGTCTCTTTGTAGGTCTCTAAGAACTTGCTTTATGAATCTGGGTGCTCCTATATTGGATGCATATATATTTAGGAGTTAACTCTTATTGTTGCATTGATCCCTTTACCATTAAGTAATGCCCTTCTTTGTCTTTTTTGATCTTTGTTGGTTTAAAGTCTGTTTTATCAGAGACTAGGATTTCCACCCCTGCTTTTTATTGCTTTCCATTTGCTTGGTAATATTCCTCCACCCCTTTATTTTGAGCTTATGTGTGTCTTTGCACATAAGATGGGTCTCCTGAACACAGCACACTGGTGCGTCTTGATTCTTTATCCAATTTATCAGTCTGTGTCTTTTAATTGGGCATTTAGCCCATTTACATTTAAGGTTAATATTGTTATGTGTTAATTTGATCCTATCATTATGATACTAGCTAGTTGTTTTGTCTGTTAGTTGATGCAGTGTCTTTGTAGTGTTGATGGTCTTTACAATTTGGTATGCTTTTGCAGTGGCTGGTACCGGTTGTTCCTTTCCATGTTTAGTGCTTCCTTTCAGGAGCTCTTGTAAGGCAGATCTGGTGGCAACAAAATCTCTCAGCATTTGCTCGTCTGTAAAGGATTTTATTTCTCCTTTGCTTATGAAACTTAGTTTGGCTGGATATGAAATTCTGGGTAGAAAATTCTTTTCTTTAAGAATGTTGAATATTGGCCCCTATTCTCTTCTAGGCCTGTAGGGTTTCTGCAGAGAGATTTGCTGTTAGTCTGATGGGCTTCCCTTTGTGGGTAACCTGACCTTTCTCTCTGGCTGCCCTTCACATTGTTCCTTCATTTCAGCCTTGGTGAATCTGATGATTATGTGCCTTGGGGTTGCTTTTCTTGAGGAGTTTCTTTGTGGTGGTCTCTGTATTTCCTTAATTTGAATTTTGGCCTGCCTTGCTAGGTTGGGGAAGTTCTTCTGGATAATATCCTGAGGTGTGTTTCCCAACTTGGTTTTATTCTCCCCATCACTTTCAGGTATACCAATCAAATGTAGGTTTGTTCTTTTCACATAGTCCCATATTTCTTGGAGACTTTGTTTGTTCCTCTTTATTGTTTTTCCTCTAATCTTGTCTTCATGCTTTATTTCATTATGTTGATCTTCAATCTCTGATATCCTTTCTTCTGCTTGATCTATCAGGCTATTGGTACTTGTGTATGCCTCACAAAGTTCTCATGCCGTGTTTTTCAGCTCTATCAGGTCATTTGTGTTCTCTCTAAACTGGTTAGTCAAGTTAGCTGTTCCTGTAACCTTTTATCAAGGTTCTTAGCTTCCTTGCATTGGGTTAGAATTTGTTCCTTTAGCTTGGCGGAGTTGTTATTACCCACCTTCTGAATCCTACTTCTGTCAATTCGTCAAACTCATTCTCCATCCAGTTTTATTCCCTTGCTGGTGAAGAGTTGTGACTTCAGAGAAGAGGCATTCTGGTCTTTGGAATGTTCAGCATTTTTGCACTGGTTTTTCCTCATTTTTGTGGATTTATCTACCTTGGTCTTTGATGTTGATGACCTTTGGATGGGGTTTTTGCTGGCATCCTTTTTGTTGATGTTGATGTTACTGCTTTCTGTTTGTTAGTTTTCCTTCTAATATTTAGGTCTCTCTCTCTCTTTTTTTTTTTTTTTTTTTTTGAGACGGAGTCTTGCTCTTTCACCCAGATTGGAGTGCAGTGGCACGATCTTGGTTTACTGCAAGCTCCACCTCCCCGGTTCATGCCTCCTACCTCAGCGTCCCAAGTAGCTGGGACTACAGGTGCCCACTACCACACCCAGCTAATTTTTTGTATTTTTAGTAGAGATGGGGCTTCACCATGTTAGCCAGGATGGTCTCGATCTCCAGTCAGGCCTCTCTTATGCAGGTCTGCTGGAGTTTGCTGGAGGTCCACTCCAGACCCTTTTTGCCCAGGTATCACCATTGGAGGCTACAGAACAGCAAAGATTGTTGCTTGCTCCTTGCTTTGGAAGCTTCGCCCCAGAGGGGCCCCTGTCAGATGCCAGCCAGAAGTATCCTGTATGAGGTGTCTGTTGACCCCTGCTGGGAGGCGTCTCCCAGTCAGCAGGCATGGGGATCAGGACCCACTTGAGGAGACAGTCTGTCCCTTAGGAGAGCTTGAGCGCTGTGCTAGGAGATCCATTGCTCTCTTCAGAGTCGGCAGGCCAGAACGTTTAAATCTGAAGCTGCACCCACAGCCACCCTTTCCCCCAGGTGCTCTGTCCCAGGAAGATGGCAGTTTTATCAATAAGCCCCTTACTGGGGCTGCTGCCTTTCTTTCAGAGATGCCTTGCCCACAGAGGAGGAATCTAGAGAGGCAGTCTGGCTACAGTGGCTTTGCTGCACTGTAGTGGGTTCAGCTCAGTTCGATCTTCCTGGTGACTTGTTTACATGGTAAGGGGAAAACCGCCTACTCAAGCCTCAGTAATGGCAGATGCCCCTCCCCCCACCAAGCTTGAGCCTCCCAAGTTGACTTCAGACTGCTGTGCTGGCAGCGAGAATTTCCAGCCAGTGGATATTAGCTTGCTGGGCTCCATGGATTGGGACCTGCTGAGCAAGAGCGCTTGGCTCTCTGGCTTCAGCCCCCTTTCCAGGGGAGTGAATGGTTCCATCTCGCTGGTGTTCCAGGTGCCACTGGGGTATGAAAAAAAAAAACTCCTGCAGCTAGCTCTGTGTCTGCCCAAATAGTTGCCCAGTTTTGTGTTTGAAACCCAGGGCCATGGTGGTGTAGGCTTCTGAGGGAATCTCCTGGTCTGCATGTTGTGAAGACTGTGGGAAAAGCATAGTATCTGGGCCAGATAGCACCATCCCTCATGGCACAGTCCCTCACGGCTTCCCTCTGCTAGGGGAGGGAGTTCCCCAACCCCTTGCACTTCCTGGGTGAGGCAACACCCCACCCTGCTTCTGCTCATCCTCCATGGGCTGCACTCACTGTCTAACCAGTCCCAGTGAGATGATCTGGGTACCTCAGTTGGAAATGCAGAAATCACCCACTTTCTGCATTGGTCTCGCTGGAGCTGCAGAATGGGGCTGTTCCTATTCAGCCATCTTGTCAGCCACCCCAGAATCTCTTTTTAAAGGCTAATATTCCATTGCAAGCATATACCACATTTTCTTTATCTATTCATGCATTCATCAACATTTAAGTTGTTACCTTATCTTGGTTATTGTGAACAATGCAATGAACATGGGAGTGTAGCTACCTCTTTGAGATACTGATTTCAATTTTTTTTGGATATACGCATGGAACTGTGATTACTGGATTATACAATAGTTCTACTTTTAATTATTTGAGAAACTACCATACTATTTTTCAGAGTTGCTGAACTATCTCTACCAATAGTGTAGATGGGTCTCAATTTCTTCACATCCTCAGCAACACTTGTGTTTTGCTTTTCTAAATAATAGCAATCCCAATATCCTAATGAGATAATAACTTATTGTGGCTTTGATTTGCATTTCCCTGATAATTAGTGATGTCGAGAACCTATTTAGAAAAATGTCTATTTGTGTCATTTACCCACTTTTTAATCGGGTTATTTGCTTTTATTTTATATTTGCTATTGAGTTGTAAGAATTTCTTATATTAACCATTCATCGGATATGGTTTGCAAATATTTTCTCCATTCCATAGGTTATCTTTTCACTCTTTTGATTGTTTTCTTTGCTGTGCAGAAGCATTTTAGTTTGATGCTGTCTCACTTGTTAATTTTTGCTTTTATATAAAGCTTGAGCTTTTGGTGTCATATCTAAGAAATTATTGCCAACTTCAATGTCAGGAGCTTTTTCCCCCTAGGTTTTATTCTAGGAGTTTTACAGTTGCACATCTTACATTTAAATCTTTTTTTTTTTTTTTTTTCCAGTTAGGAAAAGAAGAAGTCAAATTGTCCCTGTTTGCAGATGACATGATTGTATATTTAGAAAACCCCATTGTCTCAGCCCAAAATCTCCTTAAGCTGATAAGCAACTTCAGCAAAGTCTCAGGATACAAAATCAATGTGCAAAAATCACAAGCATTCTTATACACCAGTAACAGACAAACAGAGACACAAATCATGAATGAACTTCCATTCACAATTGCTTCAAAGAGAATAAAATACCTAGGAATCCAACTTACAAGGGATATAAAGGACCTCTTCAAGGAGAACTACAAACCACTGCTCAGTGAAATAAAAGAGGACACAAACAAATGGAAGAACATACCATGCTCATGGATAGGAAGAATCAATATCGTGAAAATGGCCATAATGCCCAAGGTTATTTATAGATTCAATGACATTTAAATCTTTAATCCATTTTGAGTTGATTTTGTGTATGGTGTAACAGAAACCTTCAATTTCATTCTTTTGCATGTGAGTATCTAGTTTTCCAACATTTTTAATTGAGGAGGCCCTCCTTTCTTCATTGTGTATTCTTAACACCATCATAGATTAGTTGACTATGTATGATTGGGTTTGTTTCTGGGCCATTCTGTTCAATTGGTCTATGTGTCTGTTTTTATGTCAGTACCATATAGTTTTGATTACTGGAGACTTACAATATTTCAAAATGTGGAAGTGTGACACCTTCAGCTTTGTTCTTGCTCAAATTTACTTTGGTTATTTGGGAGTTTTTGTGGTTCCATATTAATTTTAAGATTGTTTTTTCTCTTTCTGTGAAAACTACTATTGAGATTTTTGATAGGGATTTCATCAAATCTGGAGACTGCTTTGGGTAGTATGGATATTTTAATAATATAAATTCTTCCCATCTGTGGATATAGGATACCTTCTCATTTATTTGTGTCTTACGTTAATTTCTTTTATCAATGTTTTATAGTTTTCAGTATGTATGTCTTATTACCACCTTGGTTAAAGTTTATTCCTACATATTTTATTCTTTAGATGCTATTGTAAATGGGATTGTTTTCCTAATTTCCTTTCCAGATACTTCATTGTTAGTGTCTAGAGATACAACTGGTTTTTATATGTTGGTTTGCATCCTGCAACTCTGCAACTTTACTGAACATTTTCTAGTACTAACAGTTTTTTTTTTTTGGTGTGATCTTTAGGGTTTTCTACATATAAAATCATGACATCTGCAAACAAAGACAATTTTATCCCTTCCTTTCTCTCTCTCCCTTCCTCCCTCCCTCCCTCCCTCTCTTTCTTTCTTTCTTTCTCTCTCTTTCTTTCTTTCTTTTATTATTATTATTATTATTATTATTATTGTTATTATTGCCTAATTATCCTGGTTAGGACTTTCAAGTACTATGTTAACTGGATGTGGCAAGAGTGGGCATCCTTTTATTGCTTGTGATCTTAGAGAAAAAGCTTTCAATTTTTCACCACTGAGTAGCTGTGGCCTTTGTATATGTAACCTTGATTATGTTGAGGTAAATTTTTTCTATACCTAGCTTGTTGAGAGTTTTCATGATGAAAGGATGTCAAATTTTATCAAATGCTTTTCTGCATCAATTGAGATAATAATTTTTTTTATTTTTTTATTTTTTAGATGGAGTTTTGCTCTTGTTGCCCAGGCTGGAGTGCAGTGGAGTAATCTTAGCTCACTGCAACGTCCACCTCCTGGGTTCAAGTGATTCTCCTGCCTCAGCTTCCTGTGTACCTGGGTTACAGGTGCCTGCCACCACACTTGGCTAATTTTTTGTATTTTTAGTAGAGACAGGGTTTCACCATGTTGGCCAGGCTGGTCTCAAATTCCTGACCTCAGGTACTCCACCTGCCTTGGCCTCCCAAAGTGCTGGGATTACAGGTGTGAGCCACCATGCCCGGCCAATGATGTGATTTTTATCCTTCATTCTGTTAATGTAGTACATCACATTAATTGCATTGCTTATGTTGAGCCATCCTTGCATCCCAGGGATAAATCCCATGTGACCGTGGTATATGATCTTTATAATGTGCTGTTGAATTTTATTTGCTTGCATTTTACTGCAGATTTTTGCATCTATGTTCATCATGAATTGTAGTTTCCTTTTCTTATAGTGTCTTCATCTGGTTTTGGTATCAGAATAATGTTGGCCTCATAAAATGAGCTTGGAATTGTTCTCTCCTCTTCAGTTTTTAGAAAGAGTTTAAGAAACATTGGGGTTAATTCTTCTTTAAGTGTTTGGTAGAATTCACCAGTGCAGCCATCTAGTACTGGGCTTTTCTGTTTGAAGGTTTTGATTACTAATTCAATCTTATTATTTGTTATTGGTTTATTCAGATTTTCTATTTCTTCATGATTCAGTCTGCATGTTGTGAAGACTGTGGGAAAAGCATAGTATCTGGGCCAGATAGTTTGTTTATTTCTAGGAATTCATCCATTCCATGATATCCGATTTAGAGACATTTCATTGTTCATACTAGATTTTATCATCCTGCTTATTTTTGTAGCATAAGTTACGATGTCCACTCTTTCATTTCTGGTTTTATTTGTTTGAGTTTTCTCATGGATTTTTTTTTTTTTTTTTTGGTTAGTCTAGCTACGTATTTGTCAATTTTACCTTAAAAAATCAACTGTGTTTTATTTTTTTTTCTATTTTTTAAATTCTCTATTTGTGAATTATTGATATCTGATTTTGGAGCGCTGGATGTATATGATGTCAACACTAACCAAAATGCAGTAAGACAAGAAATTAAAAATGAAGTTTTTGTGATAGGGGATAAGATGATGAGTATAATTATTGCATATCTTGAGTTTGGGATTCCCAGAGAACATCAAGGGCAAGATCTTTTATTAAGTATAGTTGGAAGTTCAAGAGACATGTCTGGTGCACAAATATTGGTGTTTTTATATTGAAGTTTTTCAATCTGCTGAGGTGATTATTGAGGACATTTTAATCAATTTTATTCACAGGATTATTTGAAATAATTTCATCCTATCCTTAGGAATGTTCAGCCTATCTGTACAATGGGAGAAACATGTTAACTAATGTGCTTAGCATGATGATTTTTATCAAGAGGTTTTAGTATGATTTTACAAAGCACATCTTAAACCTCACGATATTATAGACCTATTCCAAATGTCTTGGGTGTTGTGGGTCTTAAAGATCCACTTTGAGACTACACCTTGTTAATGTAAAGGAAAAAATGTTCCTTATCTCAATTTGTAGCTTTCCTTCACTTTTCTTTCTTTCTTTTACTCTTAAAGTATTACAAATTCCCTGGGAACACATTTTTCTAAATTTAATTTAAAGGATCTAGTTGAGTTTGTCCCTAAATAGCAAATGGAGAATAAAATAATTTTATCTTTTCTGCTCCTATTTTCTTATAGGCTTCTGTGCAAGCCTGACCTCCTTAACACTAGGCAAGTGTTTCTACAGAGTAAAAGTCTTGATCAGCATAAGCCCCCGCCCTCTCCACAAACATATTTTCTTACATATGGACTTATAACTTTAATCAGTGTTTTTTTTTTCTTCTCTGAACATCACTTGGCTGCCCAGGAATTTGATTAGCAGAATTCTAATAGCAAAACAATTAAACAATGTCAGTTTCACTCAAATCTTAATCTCTACTTGCCATGATGGGATATGGATTATAATTATCTATTTAAGTGATTTTAAAACCACAGCCACTTTTTTGACCAATTATTCAGAAATATTGAGACCCAAATTCCTTCTGTGGTCTCTGCTACCTCTGCCTTCCACTTCATCAGACCATTGGCAATAGGGCTTATAGTCCCATTTGGCATGAGTGTACCACATTGGTGCCAAGAGCAGCCCATTCATCAAGTCCTTTCGCTATTTTCCAACTTTGCCTAGATTCTTTTTACCTTGCCTTCATAGTATCACAGGTAGTTTTTTCTTTTGCTGATAACTAACTGCCTGTACCCCTCATTTGCATCCTGGTAAGATTGGTTTTGCCCATTTTGTGATGCTGTCTCTGTAACCTGCCCCTTATTAGACTATAAAACAGGACTTAATCTTTGTTTTTTGGAAAAAATTAAGGCTCTCCTAGGATTTCCCCTGTAGCATTGGGTATTATCTGTACTAGTTGTTAATACTATATGATATTTTGTAGTATCACAAATTGTGATCTGCAAACCAGCAGCATTGGCACCACTCAGGCGATTTTTAGAAACACAGAATCTCAGACCCCACTGAAAACCCACTGAATCAGAATCTATATTTTAGTAAGATCATTAGATTACTCATACACACTTAAAATTTGAGAAGCACTGCCATGGTATGTGAGCACAGCTTTGCTAGTAGCTTTTATTACCTTCCTGCTTTTTTTTTATCTTCTCTTGATGCTCTAAGAAAGTTAGTCCTTCTCCTGCCCATCTTTCAGTAAATTGAATATGTTGGGCAAAGTCTGTGGTTTCACAGTCAGAGCTTGAATGATTCTGTTCAAACTAAGAGGCTTTATCTGTATTTCCAAATACTTTGCTGTCTTCTTCACTGGTCTATTATATGGTCTTTAGCCTTGAATTATGAGCAAACATCTCTTTCCATCAATCTGCAATGTGGTCAGGAGGCTTAACAATACAGCCCTCTGCTTCTGAACTTTCCCAGATCCTTTCTGGAGCACTTCATGATCATCATCAAACATTATTTGCCTTAAGATTATGAAAGGTCTAAATACTAGTTATAGAAGACTTTCTCAATATTGGCTTTTGCTGCTTGTTGAATTTATCACTCATAAATTTCAGTATAATGTGTACATATTATGTAATTTTTATGTAATATGTAAGTAGTCTTAATATGTAAATAGTCTTGGCCTAACTGTCTCCTGGAGCCTCAGGTGAAATACTCCTCCAGCAATCATCATGGATAATTAGCTCCTTACTAGCCGAAGTAGTTTTGCCCATCTGAGATCAATGGCATCTTGAGTCTGTGATATCTCTCATTACATCTGGATTCTAATAAAATATCACACAGCAAACCATGGATTTGCCTTTCAATTACCTGCCAAAAAGCCCAGATGATTCAACCTAAAACTGTGAAGTTAAATCTAGCCGAAGAAAACTTTTACCAATGAAAGACAGAAGAAAGTAGGTAGATAAATTACCTTTCACTTTCTCCAGTGGATGGAACTTTCCTAGGCACAATTCCACCATTCATCCTTTCTACAGATTGCTCATGTGACTAGGCAGGTATATTCGATGAGGTCTTATGAAGCGGAAGCCAGTGCATTCACATGTTACATTTTTTCACTTCCTGTCCTTCTCTGCTTTGCTTTCTTGGGATTTCATCTTTAAATAAATGACTGTCTGTTAATCCTTGCCTCAGGCCCTCTTTTCTAGGAAACCAGGATAGTTCAGGAAGCAGACCCTTAGGAAGAGAATTGGAGATGGACTGCTCATTTCTGTAAAATAAATAAGGACCTTTGTACCAGAGATATTGGTGCGATACTAACTTCGGGTATCAAAATTACCTCAAGCTATCACTATAGTTAATCAGGAATAAGTGAAGTTGGAGGGAAAGAATGTAGAAATCAAGTACCTGCAGCATTTGATCATTATAGGAACAGCGATAATCTCAAGGATAATAAAGTGGAGTAACTTCTTTCAATGGACAGGAGATTTTAAAAGGAAAATGATAGGTTTAGGCAGCTAATTACAAACTTAAAATTCATGTTCTATAGCCAGAGGACCTGTATGGCAGCTGTAAAGGAGATTTTTATTTCCTCCAGCCACAGGGCATGCTTGCTGAACACCAGGCCTAGGATTTGGTTATATACTTAAAAGAAATAAATTCTCACCCTAAACAGATCTTCCACCAAAGACAGAATCCTAACGGAGAAGGGGTGGAATTCTGAGACTTGGGATAGTGACATTGCAGTGGATGAGCTTAAAAATCTTGGACCCTTCCCAAATTTCCTAGAACCTCCTGGCTGCAGAAACAACAACAACAACAACAACACAAAACAACCCAGAAAACAAAACCTCCCCATTGCCAGAGAAGAATTCTGGAATGACTTTTCTGAAGCAGATGACTTTAAAGACAATGTCTGTTTTCCGCAAGGCTTATTGTCACCACCATTCATTGTTCCCAGATATGTAACAGAAATCAAGTCTTGGCCGGGTGCGGTGGCTCAGGCCTGTAATCCCAGCACTTCAGGAGGCTGAGGCGGACAGATCACGAAATCAGGAGATTGAGACCATCCTAGTTAACATGGTGAAACCCCATCTTTACTAAAAATACAAAAAATAGCCAGGCGTGGTGGCCGGCATCTGTAGTCCCAGCTACTAGGGAGGCTGAGGCAGGAGAATGGCATGAACCCGGGAGGCGGAGCTTGCAGTGAGCCGAGATCATGCCACTGCAGTCTAGCCTGGGCGACAGAGCAAAACTCCATTTCCAAAAAAAAAAATCAAGTCTTAAAACAGCCTGAGCAGAGAGGTATAGAATGACCTTTGCCAGTAAGAAATAACTTTTACTCCAAAAAACTTGAAGCACAGAAAGGATCCAGAGGAACATGTGAAAATAGATTTGAATGGAGTTATCTTGGGGAAAGGCTGAATATAAAAGCTCAATGGGTAAGAATTTATTGTCATAAGGGTGTAGGAGTTTCAGTATTTTGGAAAGACCACATGGAGGTAGAAAATCTGAGCTAACATAATGTGCTAATAGTGTTTGAACACTGTGTGATAATAGCACATCGTGAGAACTCTTTCAGCTTTTGATAGTGGTTGATGTAGTTTGGATGAGTGTCCCCACCCAAATATCATATTGAAATGTAATCCTTAATGTTGGAGGTGGGGCCTGGTGGGAGGGGATTGGATCATGGGGGTGGATTTCTCGTGAATGGTTTAGCACCATCCCTTGTGGTACTGTCCTCATAACTGTAAGATCTGGTCACTTTAAAGTGTGTAGCAGCTAGGCGCAGTGGCTCACACCTGTAATCCCAGCATTTTGGTAGGCAGAGGTGGGTGGATCACTTGAGACCAGAAGTTTGAGACCAGTCAGGGCAATATGGTGAAACCCAGGCTCTACAAAAAATACAAAAATTAGCCAGCATGGTGGTGCCCACCTGTAGTCCCAGCTACTTGGGAGGCTGAGGCAGGAGAATGGCGTGAACATAGGAAGTGGAGCTTGCAGTGAGGCGAGATTGCGCCACTGCTCCAGCCTGGGTGACAGAGCAAGACTCTGTCTCCAAAAAAAAAAAAAAAAAAACGTATAGCACCTTCCCTCTGGCTCTCTCTTGCTCCTCTTTCATCATGTGATGTGCCTGCTCCCCCTTTGCCTTCTGCCATGACTGGAAGCTTCCTGAGGCCTCCCCAGAAGCAGATGCCACTATGCTTCCTGTACAGCCTGCAGACCCATGAGCTAATTAAACTTATTTTCTTTATAAATTATCCAGACTCAGGTACTTCTTTACAGCAATGTGAGACTGGCTTAATACAGTAAAGGTCATCAGTAAGAGGATGAATAATTTCTAGTTTTGAGGGTTAATCTATGTAAGTTGCTCTAGACAAAAATCTAGTCTAAAAGAGCTATCTAATACATTGATCTTGATACGCCACTTAAGAAATATGATTTTTAAATATTTCTTGTTGCAGAATAATTTTCATATTCTCAATAACTTTCGATGAAATTTCATTTGAATGACTGTGAAAACATCACAGAAAATCACATAAGTAGTGCTTTAGTGATTAGGGTGTCTACAACCACTTTCTGATCACAGTACCATTAAGTTGCTTTCCCAGCACCAGTAAGATTGGGCAAGTCAATTTCCATTTTCGTGCTGCATCCTTACATGGCAATCGCAAATAACACACAAGAAAATGAGCAGATAGTGCTGGCTGTAATCTAATATTACTAAAATTGTCTTTGAAAAAAAATGGGTTGTACCATAGAACAAAAATTGTAATATCCCATGTGTACTTGTCTAATTTTTCTTAAATATTCCTTTTTAGTTGGGGTGCCCAATAGAGTGATAAATTATGACACTCAAGAACTCATCTATCAAAATTAGCATGAAGTCCAGTGTTACCTCTGCTCACACGACACCCGTCTTCCAGCCAACAAACCTCTCAAGGTAGTGGTTAATTGGTTTTGTATTTGCTTTTGCTTAGTAGCTTGAGATGAACTGAGACATTTTCTTCAAATTCTGGATGATTCCATGACTGCTACTGACATTGGGTTCAGAAGTTATTTTTACTATTATCATTCCACAAATCTGGAAAGTCTAACCATTAATGTTATTTAACATGTGTGATTCTGTCATTCTAGTCTGTCTAGATAAATTCAAAACTTTGTCTCTTGAAAGGGGAATTGGGATTTTTTATGTCATTTATTATGTCAAGTTCTTAGATTTCTTAAGCAAATTTAGTTTTTATCCTCCAGCTTTCTTTAAACTCCATGTATCAGTAGATACCCTTATATAAAATAACAAAATGTCTACCTGATTAGCTCTACAATCTGTATTATAGTCACTTGCCTACTATGTGACAGTTAATGTGCTAGGATTTTTTTTTACATATAGCCTCATAACTTTTCTTCAATATATCCATTGCTTTTCTCAATTTTACAAAAAGGAAACTGAGGTTCAGGGTGGTTAAAATTAACTTGTCAATATCACAACGCTAGTAAGTGGCAAGGCTGAATCTGAAATACAGGCCTTCCTGGCTTAACAGTCTGATCAATTCCTGTCACACCACCCTCTACTTGTTGAAAAGATCAGCTTCATGATTCCAGCTGGGGTTGTGGGATGGAGGGAGTGCCATCATGCACATGGATCACTTAGTGAATCGATTCACCTGATAAACTTGGTGGTGCCCAGCTAGTTAGAAATTTCGTTCTATCTAGAACAGCAATGGACAGAAGGGTACAATTATTCACCAGTCGAAATAAAAGAAATACTCTTTGCTTTTAGTTATGCTTTAGCATGTAAGGAAAAGATTCCTTATCTAGACTTGTTTTATGAAATCAGGACCACATTTGAGACTTTCTTGGTATTCAAAGTGTTAGCAACCATCAATCAGAAATAGAAACAATGAATTCTACACCGAAGTTTGGGAGAACAAATTCAGTGTTTAGTCTTTCTGATCCCAAGAGAGTTTGAGAAAAAGTTAGATCTATTGAACAATCTCAATTTATGTGTCCTAGGTTTTAATTCAAATGAGAATGTGTCAGATCCAGGATAGGAGAAGAATGACTCAGAATTATGTAGGAGATCTGTAAAATGACCTTTGATTTTTCTGATGCCTCTTGTGGGAATAGCTCTGATTTTAATATACCGGGTGGAATGATATTAAATATTACCAGGGCAACTTTATACTAGCTACACTGTACCATGCCTGGGGAGAGAACAGAGAACTCATTAAATAAATGAAGATGCAAGTCCACACCCAGACATTATCTGTCATTACTTTTAAACCTAACAGATTCATTATCTTCAGCACTGCTTAGAGTATTATTTTTCTAAATAGTTTGCTACATTATCAGGAAAATCTGAATTAGAGGAAAACTGATACAACTTAATGAAATAGCCAGCAAAGGGGGTATCTGTAGTTTGCCAAGGGTCTATAAATTTATGTTGTCTTTTCTTTTTTCTCCAAATGAAACATTGCCTGTCAATCAATTAAAGGTATTCACTGAGCTCTTGTTCTATGGCCACATTACTATAGGTGAAAAATGCAGATACAAAGAAAATGATAGGACTGGTACCTCAATTCAGAATTTATTTTTATTTTTAAGTTTTATAAAAGAAGTATATCATAAAGCTCAAGTATGTTCTAAGGCAGAGATTTTCAAATACTTATAAAAATTATTGAGGAATCCAAAGAACTTTTTCTTATGTACTTAATATCTGTCAATGTTTACCATGTTAGAAATTAAAATTGAGGCATTAAAAAATATTTATTTATTCATCGTTTTCAAACAGCAAAAACAAATCTATTATATATTAACATAAATAGTAGGTTTTGTGAAAAATAACTATGTTTCTACCACAAAAAATAATAAGAAAATTGGCCTTGTTCTACTTTTTTGCAAAGCTTATTATTGTCTGGTTTAGAAAAGACAGCTGGATTCTCATATCTGCTTCAGCACTTAATCTATTGCAATATCATGTCATGTAGCCTCTGGAATATTTTACTGTACACTCATGAGCAAATGAGTATAAATGGAAAATATAATCTTAGTATGAAACAGTTTTGATCTAATAGACCCCAAAAAGGATTTCAAGGACCTCCAGAGGTGCCTAGATCACATTAAAAAAGCCCTGTTTTAGGATAATACGATGAGTAGAAGTGATAACTCAATATTACCCTTTCAATATAAAATTGAAAAATGCAGGTATTCGGATGAGATAGTATTCGTTGAGATCTGCTTTTTAAAAACTGATGCTAACCGAGTTAGCAAAATGAATACAGTTAGAAGGAGATTTAAGTAAATTTCACGTTGCTATATACAAGGTTTGTGTAAACACATGTATGCTTTTTTATGTCTATTTTGTTAAATTTTAGACTCTTATCTATTTTGTTAAATTTTAGCAAAAGACAATTATTTGCATTCTAATTTTTATGTTTTCCTGCACAATACTGTTTCAACTTTAGAAGGTAGTTATTAGCTATTCTTATTATATGGTTTATTTATTTGCTCTACTTTTGTGTAGACATCTGTTTTTAAAGTTAGCTATCTGAAAAAGTCACCTTTTCAGTTAGGTAACGCTGGTGATCAGAACCACCCACAATTTGGAGTGAAACACCACTTTAGAGGAGAATGAATCCAGTGGACAGAATGGCTTATATTACTGCAAGAATAGCTGACTAATGTCAACTGTCAACTGAATAGTCCAAGTTATCCAAAAGAAGAAAATATTAACAAAAAAATATTTTTGGCTTACCATATAAAAGGCCCATTATGCTTTACTACTATTATCAATAAATAAAGATTAAATTTGTTTATGCTATACCAGAGATCTGATATTATAAAGTAATTTTAATCATGATTTTATGGTTTTTTGAATAATCAAAAATCCTTATACAGGGGCATAATGGGTCATTTCATATTTTTCCACGTGAAATCTAGGAATAAACTGACAGATTCCATATCTTATGCTCCCCAGTTTTCTTCATTTGTTGCTTGCAATATTCAGAATTTAAAATGATAAATGAAAAAACATGCTTTGATGGAATTAAGAGAAACAAGAACTGTTGTTATTTAAGGAATGCAAAGGCTCAAAAGTGAATATTCTTCTTTTTCTCTATATTTTACTTCTTCCTTTACCAACCTGATAAAACTCTCACATTTTGAGAAGAATGTATTTAGTTCTAAAAACAGGCTTTGCAATGGCTAGATAAAGGACTGCTTATTTTGTGGATAGTCCTTCTGTACAAAGAACTGTGTGTTACTACTAGTAACACAATAGTCCAGCAGGTAATAGAAAACTCATGAATAGAAGGAAAGAAAATGACAGTAGACCTTTCTTGCTCCCCGGCCATCTTAGCGGCTGCTCTTGCTTGGGGGCCGTCCCGCACCTGAGGCAGGAAGATGGTGGCCGCAAAGAAGACGAAAAAGTCGCTGGAGTCGATCAACTCTAGGCTCCAACTCGTTATGAAAAGTGGGAAGTACGTCCTGGGGTACAAGCAGACTCTGAAGATGATCAGACAAGGCAAAGCGAAATTGGTCATTCTTGCTAACAACTGCCCAGCTTTGAGGAAATCTGAAATAGAGTACTATGCAATGTTGGCTAAAACTGGTGTCCATCACTACAGTGGAAATAATATTGAACTGGGCACAGCATGCGGAATATACTACAGAGTGTGCACACTGGCTATCATTGATCCAGGTGACTCTGACATCATTAGAAGCATGCCAGAACAGACTGGTGAAAAGTAAACCATGCAAAATTTTCCTTTAATAAAATTTGCTTGTTTAAAAAAAAAAAAAAAAAAAAAAAAAAAAAAAAGAAAATGACAGTAGAACCGGAAGATAATCTGCATTTTATGTCAGGTATAAAGGCAGCCCTGTTCAGCTATGGTGTTTAGACCCCTGAATTGCATCTGGTGGTACATCTATGGCTTCATATGCACATGGGTTGGACCTCCTTTTTATCTTGTATTTGAAATATTTAGATTAACAAAGAAAAGATATGTGAAAAATAACTAGCTTAAAGCTGTCTGGAAAGATGTCTCCTTTTTTTCCTTTCCTTTAAATTGCATTTCTTGGAACACTTCAGAAATCTAGTTACTATGTAGCCACACCATGGAGCCAGAAATGGGTATTACAGAGAATGATGATATGTTGAGTTTATTATAGTCCAAGAAATATAAACGTCATCCATTCTTTAGATTATAGATGAAAGATGTCTCCTTTTTTTCCTTTCCTTTAAATTGCATTTCCTGGAACACTTCAGAAATCCAGTTACTATGTATCCACACCATGGAGCCAGAAATGGGTATTACAGAGAATGATGATATGTTGAGTTTATTATAGTCCAAGAAATATAAACTTCATCCATTCTTTAGATTATAGATGACAGTTCAAACTCACAGCCACAGAACAGAGTGTGTTCTCAACTGCACGGAATTGCTTGTTATGATGATGGAATTTTTGCATCTTAAAAGAAGGTAAAAGTTGCCTGATTCGTGTATGATACAATAAACTTAATTGCTGACATAGCAAGTCTTACATAATAACTATGCCAATGGTAGGAAAGTGCTGGGAAGGGAAGATCATGGTCCCTTTAAATTATGTGGAAGGGGGAAGGGAAGTGCTGGGTAGAGAAAGGCAGGTCCCTGGCTAGGGCTTCACCTCCATGGACCTAGGTGAAGACAGCCACTCCTGCTTTCCTGCCCAAATGTTGCATTTTCTAAGACCACCCTGGCCCACCATGCCCCTATCCTGATAAAAACCTGAGACCCTAGTGGCCAGACACACAGAAGCAGCTAGATGTGGAGAGGAACACATCAGGGAAGAAGACACGAGCGGCTGGTCACTGAGGGCACGCCAGCAGAAGAGCATGCTGATGGGTACCTGCAGGCCATCGACCAGTGGAAGGACACGTAGTTTGACTAGGGCGGTCAGAGAAAAGTCCAGTCACTTGGTCGGGGGAAAGCCATCTCCCTTCTGGCTCCCACATCTGCTGAGAGGTACTTCTGTTCAATAAAACCTTGCACTCATTCTCCAAGCCCACGTCTGATCTGATTGTTTCAGTACACCAAAGCAAGAAATCCCAGGATACAGAAATCCTGCTGTCCTTGGGATAAGGAAGGAGGTCTAATGGAGCTGGTTGACACAAGCCGCCTGCCTATAGATGGCAAACTTTTAAAAGAGTACCCTGTAGCACACGCCCACCGAGGCTTCAGCTGTAAGCATTCACCCCAAGACACTGCCATGGGGTCAGAGCGCCACAGCCTGCCTGTGTGTATGCTCCTCTAGAGGTTTGAGCAGTGGGCAATGAAGAAGCGAGCCACTCCCCCTGTTGCACACCCTGCGAGGGGGTAGGGGAACCTTTACAGTTTCACTGACGTTCTTCACAAATAGATTTTGAAAAACATCCATTCAGCTAAAATGCATATATCCTTATTATGCTAAGAAGGTGGCAAGATATTTTGAAATACAAATTTAAAAACAATGATTATATCTTAATCATTGTGTTACTTTAAAGCACCGATTAACAAAGCTTTGCCAGGTTGAATCACTCATCTTTGACTGAATTTCCATTTTCAAGCTGTTTCTCACTGAACTTTGTAACTTCACATGACTCACAGACTTCAAAAGCTGCCTTCATAATTGCTTTTCTCTCCAATACATTATATATGTACATTACATATAAAATGTCAAGAAACAGATATTAAAGGACAAGATTTGAAGATCTGAAGTGAAGAAAATGAATCAGTTAGTGATACTGCACAGATTATCTAGTTTAATTTACATGGATTTTTTTCAATGTGATTTTTGTGATTGCTTTCAATGAGATCCATACCTGCCAGTCCTGGGTGACCTTTCTCTCTTTTTCTTTGTGTGGGAGCCTCAGCTTCTCTAGCACACAAAGGTTATGTGAGGCCCACAGAGTGTGGAATGCTTTGGATAATGGGAGAGCAGTCTAATCAATTCGCTACTGATAGGATGAAAAGGAGACTAGAGAGGCTGCTTTTGAAGTTGTCTCCTTTGTGGATCTGAGTCATCCACAGCTGTAGGATTCTAGTCTGTTTGTTTTAAGTCTTAAAGGAGGAGCAGGAACACCAAGTTTTACATACCATGTTTATTTTCTTCTGCCAATTTGAGTCCTATAGAGCAAAGACAAATCTCGGCGTGGCATTTTTAGCTCTAAGCCAAATGTTCAGACGCCCACATGCCTTAACTTAGTTGGCAGGAGAAGGAACACACCTTATATGTGAAATTGCACAAGATAATATTTATCATCCAAAACAAAACTGGTGTTGCTTTCCTGTTCCAGCTTACCCGCCATTGGGAAAATTATGAATTTTCTGGAGATAAATAAGCTCCTTTGCTTGCTTGCTTTCTATTTCCCTCTGTCTCTTTCTTCATCTTCTTTTTTTTTTCTTCCTACCCAAGGTGAAAAAATGTGGCTCTAAGTTTCACAAGTAATGTTCAGGGCAATGGTTACCTTTATTTTCTCTTTTCCTCTTTATGTAAATTGACTAGACTGTAAAACCACAAAGGCCTTAAGGAAATAGAATCTGAACTCTGAGTTTAGGATTTAGCCCTGCCTCCTTACTGTGTGAGAAGCTTACCCTGCAGTGGTTTCCACAGGGTTTCATTTCTTCTGCCTTCCAAAAGTGAATTGTCTTCCTTTAAGGAGAGGTATTTACAAATATATTTTGCCCCCTTTTTAGAGATTTAAAAATTATTTCTTGATTTTAGTTTCTGTGTAATAAAAAGATACCTTCTAATACTTAAGAAAATTATTTACGAATAACCAAATAGTATGTTTTAAAATATTTTTAAAAAATATTTATGCAGAATATTTTAAAGAAATATTTTTAAGAAGTATTCAATATTCAATATTCACACAGAATATTAATATTTTTGGCAAATTAATTTAAAGATTACTTGCTTTGTTTGAATTAAGGATTGGCTGTGTATTAAAATTTAGACTGAGTTGAAATATGTGTTTGGGTATGAAAAAATGATTCAGTGAGCTAGTATTTGTAATTCTTGCATTTTGTACTTAATAAATTAGTTTTTAAAATAATTTGATGTTTATTTGTAAATGAAAAGATAAAAAATGCTCAGGCTACTTTCCAGTTCTTGCAAATATAAATAACACATTCTGGGCAAGAATAGAATAGTTTTTCAATAAATGAAAGACTAAAATGAATACAGTACTTTTTGCACTCTCCTTTTTTTTTGAAATAAAAGAAGTAACTATATAAGAAATAAGCTAAATAAGAAAATTGGTGAGATGAATGCAAATTATGAATCTGATAAAATATGTCAGGAGACAAATTTGCAAAATTATTATTATTTGTATCTGCCCCATTAATTTGCACTTCAATATCAATGTTTCTTATGTCCACAAACAGTGGTCTACCTTGGGTGGAAATTTCACAATATATGACTTGGATTAAAACAATTCAAAACTCGATATTGTTCAGAATCACCATGGAAGGCCCTCTGTTTAGGCTTGGCCACTGAGGACCTGAGTCAGGAACAAGCACATGTGACCTTTTCTAAGGTCTTATACATACTCACTCCAGAACCACTCAGGCGCTCAGTGCAGCTATTTCAAATGGGAAGGGACATAAATGAATAATTGTAGTTGATTTAAATATATATATATATAATCAAATCTAATTTCTCCCAGTACAGTTTTAGTCTTGAAGTTCTGGATTATCTTTCTAAACTTCCTATGAAGCCTTACTCAGGCAGTGCTGACATAGGAATTATGATACATATGAATATATTTGTCACCTAAACTTTTGTCTTGCTTTTTAAATGCTGTGGTTTGGATGAAAACAACAGGATTTTCTTGCCCCCTAGACATAGGTATGTATCATAGATATTTTGTTTTTTGGATTAAGTAGCTGCGTTCACTATGAAAATTAAAAAAATAATCTCTCAAACCACAAACAACCCCCTACCACAAAAACAATCACAATTTTCTTGACACAGAGATAGTTTTAATTTTGATGTATATCTATTTATTCATTGATTATTAAATAATATTTTACAAAAAAATTGGGTTATTAATATCAATATGGTTTGGCAAAGTGGTTTATTTCACATAAGTGTTTCCATACCAGATGATTAAAGTGATTATTAGTCTACATGATGTTTCCGTTTGCATTTTTTCAGTTGTACTATTATCATGATATAGCTATACCATATTTTTATAAACTTTTTAAGTTGGATATTTAGATTGTTTTTTCTTGTTTTTCTTTTTTTATAAATAAATCTGTAATAAATATCCTTATGGATATAGATCTACATATTCTTCTCATTATTTGTTGGTTTTTTTGAAAGAAATTACTTGATCAAAAGTAATTCATATTTAAAATATTTTTTCAGATGAAATGTCGTTGAGGGATTTGAGTTCAGAAGTGACGTGATTGAATTTAGCATTCTGACTAATCTTAGGACTAATCCTAAATCTAATCCCAAAACTAGCATTATCTGGGATAAGTGCAGAAGCAGAGAGTCCAGTTAGGAGACCACTGCAATACCATGGAAAGAAATGATGCCAGTAGGACACAAGTCATAGTGCTGAAAATAATGAAAGTTGGTCAAATCCTGAAGCTAAAGCTGATAGGATTTACTGAAAGATTGTAAGAGGGAGTGAGAGGAAGAAAATAGTGAAAGATGACTCCAAGGGATTTTTTTGTGTTTGAGTAGAGTGTGCAATTACCATGACCTAGATGAGAAAGACAGTGAGGAGCATGTTTGAAGAAAGATGTCAGAACTTTGGTGTTGGACATGATAAATAGAGAAAAGTCAGACATAGAGAAATGCTTTTGCGAGCCATTAACATTCCATTAGCTATTGCTGTGTAAGAAACAACCATAGAGTCTCAGTGGAATATGATGACAATTTTACTTCTCACATATCTGCTAGTTGACTTATGACTGACTCTTCTAGACTGGCCTTAGGCAACTCTGCTTAAGCTAAGGGTTGCACTGGATGTCGCTACTCTCTATGATCTGGGTTTTAGTCTTCTCCACCTGTATCCCTGCTGGGACTCAGCTTTCTCCTTATGGTCATAGACATAAGAAGATGAGTCCCATTGCCCAAACACATTTCACGTCTAATATTATCTCATTGACTAAATCAAGTCACAAGACCAACCCCAAAGTCAGGAAATAGAGAGTTCCATTTCCCTTCTTGTGGGAGAAAATACAAAATTACCTAGTAAAGCCTGTGGATACAGACAGAAGTGAAGCGATGAGAACAATAATTAATTCTGCCATGGGTATGTGTATCATACTTAAAGCCACGAGCCTAGATGAAATCCAAAATGATTAACCTATTGCTTTCCCATTAGCTATATATGAGAGTTTCTGTTTCTTTTGCTCTGTGTTATTATTTTAAAACTGATTTGACAATGTGAGGGACAAAAAATAACATTTAACTACAATAATTGTATTTCTAAACCAAGATAAAAGCATAGAAATCCTTGGAGTCACTGTGTGATTTTGATTTTCCAGTAGGATTTTCTTTCAATGGTTTATTATGCCTTGGTCTAGTGACCAAAAAAGAAAGTTTTCCAAGAGATTTTGTTCCCTTTTATGTTTTTAACCATGTTTTTTCTTTACATTTAATAATTACCAGAAATAAGAATAATTTCAAATAAGTGTGGGAAATTAGTGACAGAAAGAAAATAGTGAAGGATGTGTTTGAGTAGAGTAAGCAGTGGCCATTAACTAGATGAGAAAGACAGTGAGGAGCAGGTTTGAGGAAAGATGTCAGAACTTTAGTGTTGGACATGATAAGTTTGAAATTTTAGAAATGTGGAATAGGCAGCTGGAGTTAGAGAAAAGCCAGACATAGAGAAATACTTTTGTGAGCCATTAACATTCCATCAGCTATGTCTGTTTAAGAAACAACCATAGAATCTTACATTATAACTCTAATTCAACTCATAGAGTTTACTCTCCTTTAGTCACTACTAATTTATCAGAAGAGATTATGTTTTGATGAGAACTGAAGTAAACAATAGTGTATATTACAACCCTAAGAAAATCAACTGAATCTCAGCTCACACATGTAGTGTTGACAATATGATAAACTGTAAAGCCACCCCAGAAAAAAATTATCATGCTCTTTTGTAGATGGGGGGGGACTTCTCATTTTGAAGGCATTGTTGTGAGAATGTGACCTATGTGCCTCTCTGTGGTTAAAGGCTCACACATGCCTGTCCATTCACAGCAAAGGGCATTATGCACTAGTTACAATGCACCCAATCTGTTCAAGGATTTTGAAATTCATTATGTGTGGGTTACATATATTTTTATTGAGTTGAAAACACCCTTAAGATTTCTGAGATATTATAAAAATACATACTTTTAGTGACAGAAATGTTTATCTTAAAGGAATTATAATATTAGGATCACAGAGCAATATTAGGATCAGCAACGCTGATACATATCAGCGTTGATCTTAGAAACAAGTGCATGGATGAGGAGCTATGGGTAAAGCTTCAAATAGGAAAGAATATTTTATTTTCAGCAGTTGCACTGGTTGACTACACTGTCTTCTTGCATGTGATAAAGGGAACAGTGCTGTATACTTTTAGTGTAAAACTAGAAAATCCGTTAGGAATAAAGGCACTGTTGATTCCGTAGCTCAAGAAAATATTCTCCTATTCATTCACAGTAGGTTTGTTCTATCGGAACAAGACCTTTTACATTATCTTGAATTTGATCCTAATAAATATGTATACTGAGCTCTAAGGAACTAAACCACAATGATTGTATGTTTGAATTTAGTAAGTAATAGATTTACGATTTCATTTCTTCATGTGCCCTGCTTTGACATCAAGCAGACTTGATCAGTATACACATGCAGAGTATGATTAGTTCGTTGTCTTTTTAGAGTCAGAGGCAAAGCTTTTCTTTTTCCTAGTAAATGCCAAATATGCTTAGTGCTAAAAGTATGTTTGTAAAGATAATTATATGGATGCTGGGCCATTATTTGGCTTGGAGAGTTCAGGAGGGGGAAGTCAAACACAGCTGGATTCAAAGGGGTCTTGATATCTCTTGGGAGACAGTTCCTCCAACTGAATCAGAATGAAAAGACTTCATATGCATGCAAAGCAAAAAGTTAAGTATTGTAATTAATTTAAACTTTGTTAACATAAAATAAAATAATCAAATCCAAATAAAAGCTATTTGAAGGGCATGAAGTTTCTAACATCATTGTGTTTTGATGTTGTCTCATTAACTACATATGTCAATTGCACAGTTTTTAATATATCGTTATCTAAAATGTTTATATAATCTAAAATGTGAAAGACATGAGAGGAAAATGATCTTCACCTGCAGTTTGGTGGTAGGTTAAGTAGATGGTGAAGATGAATTTTATAAATGCATTTTTCTAGTGCCTGTCTCTTGTTATTAGGGCTTATATTTGAGATAGCTATGTAACAGTAATAAATGCATTGTTTTAAATTATGTCCTAATTCCCAAGGATACTCAAAGATCAGTATTTCCATAAGCATTTAAATATTTGCAAATGTCTTTTGTAAAATTCTGTGACAATTTGATCCAAAGTCTTCAAATACACAATTTATGTTAGAGATATGCAGGGTAAATAGGTAAGAAATCTACATGTAATGACCTAAGTATAATATAGACACAAGTTTTTAAAATGACCTAAAGTGTTTATATGTATGCATATAAGGTAAAGGGAGGAAGAAAGAGTGGGAACTGGAGAAAAAGAGAGAATGACTGTGATGCATATATGCCAGCTGTTACATTCAACAGCAGAAATATGCTAGCCAAAGAAATTAAAATAAGGAAACAGACCCTACCTTGACAGAACACACACACACACACACACACACATACATATCCATACATCTCTTTTCACCAAGATACTGTAAAATTAATAGATGTTTAGTTTTGATTTGTGTGAAGGTTTTTATTAAATTACTTTGTGTCTATTTGTAGTTAAAATATTCCTTTTTACATTAATCATAATGTAAAAATGTATGATTGTATGCATTTGGCTTGATATATCTTAAAATTTTAAAGCCATCCCATTAGCAATATTTATATTGTCTATCTGAAGGAGAGAATGGCATTTTGATTTGGTCATTTGAGGCAGCTAATTCATTTTTACCAAGCTTCATTGATTCAGATTCTCACTTGTCTTGAATAAATTTTAGGATTAAGCTTTACTGTTAAAAGTGCATCATGCCAGTGAATGGTATCTCAAAAAGGATTTCATTATCTAGTGTTAAATGAACTTTTTTTTTCTCTGTTTGTTTCTGTGAGGGGATGGGATAAAAAGTTCTCACAGCTGCCAGACAAAGAATGACTCTATTTAAAGAGTGGTTGGAAGCACAAATGTTGATTATCTGAATGAAAGAATTTAATTAAGTTTCCTAAAGAACAGGATACTACTGACATCAATGATTGGCAAAATGAAGCAGGGAAATACAGTATTTAACATTACAATATTTTTCACTTAATGATGCCAGTATTAGATCTTGGCTGGTATCCTGGAATATGCACAATGGCTTGGCAACAAATAAATTATTTTGCAATTGCAGATGTGGAGCTTTGGGGTGTGAAAGTTTCTTTGCCAAGATGGTTTTGGGAAACGAACCAAAGCAATCATTTTATTTCCTCATCTATGTGCATATCCTTGTTTATGAATATTGTTGAAATTATTGACGTCAGATGGTCACAGGACCACAAGCTATATTTGATGAACCTCTGAAAGTGACTCTTTAACACAACAGACTGAAGACAAAAAAACGTAACTAGCCTGAATCCTAGTCCGTAAAAATAAGTTAAATTTGCACAAACTATCTTCCAATTGTTCATATCTCTGTAAAGTGGTCATTTCTTTTAGTTCTTGATAATTATTATTTTAACGATGATATTTAAGGTCACATTAACTTTTACTGCATCTGAAAATTGTTATGATGGCTGGTGTTAATGAGAGTTGTAGATCATACCATTCTTATATAACCATAAAACCCCCCACAAATGGATAAGGAACCTCAACATTATAGTCATCAATACAAGAAATATTGATACTAGTATTGGGTCTTGGGTATAAAATGATACCTAACACAGTATTATTATAATTAATATATACCCTGATAATGAGTCTAGCACTTATATATATCTCTATCAGAGAAAAATATGAAGTTGACCACAGTATAGAGGCCTAGATTTCTTTTTTTATAATAGACCCTGAATACATCAATTGTAGTTAAGAACTGTACATTCATATTTTTCTGTGTGATTTCAGTGTAAATAGAATTAAGTCATATACTAGCCATATAAGTGATTGGGCAACAGGATTCAAGGTGATTCGAATTCTAAAACTAGCTCTACCACTTGGTTGTGGTGTGAAGTCCAATAAATAAAATATCTTCTTTGAGTCTAAATGTCTTAATCTGATAAAAACAGATAATATTAAGATCTACATTAAAGAATTTTTTAAAGCTTAAAATATGATATATGTGTGAAGCATTGAACACATTCCCAGAGCAAAGTTTGTATTTTTATGGATGTTAGCTATATAATTTGGCACATTTCTGTATTCACAAATGTATGTATATATACATTACATGTAATTACATATGCATACTTATATGCATATGTTGTCTAAATATATACAAATGTGAATGTATGTCCGAATTATTTTAGATTTTCTTCTTCTTCTTTTTTCTTTTTCTTTTTCTTTTTGAGGAGGAGTCTTCCTCTGTCACCCAGGCTGGAATACAGTGTTGCAATCTCAACTAACTGCAACCTCTGCCTCCAGGCTTCAAGTGATTCTCCTTCCTCAGCCTCCCAAGTAGCTAGGATTATAGGCATCTGCCACCTTGCCTGGCTTATTTTTGTATTTTAGTAGAGATGGGGTTTCACCACGTTGGCCAGGCTGGTGTTGAACTCCTGAACTAAGGTGATCCGCCCGCCTTGGCCTCCCAAAGTGTTGGGATTACAGGCGTGAGCCACCACCACCGGTCTAGATTTTTGTCTTACTGCATAAAGTATACATCAAATATGCTTATTTAAACATGTACCTAGCATACAGATCTTTCTTCACCTGCACCCAACCGCCCATTCCTACATCCCTTCCATATCCAACACGTGTAGTCATTTACTTTATAGTATGAATACAATGAGAGCTTTGTTTGAAAATACGATGAAAGTGTATAATGTTGACTTCTGTTTTTCTGTCATTAAGTGAAACCAAAGATAGTAGAAAAGCATTTATTTCACAGTTGGTATATGTAAGGTCCAGTGTGCTACTTTTGTTTACATTGGATTAACAACATGGTTTCCCCTTAAAAATTAGCTTATAACATAAACTTGTTACACCAACAGAAAAGAAAATAAGAAATTTAGGATAATTCTAAAGAATAAGCATTGATAACAGGATAAACACTGAGCATCCATAGAGATGTACAAACTACATATCCCCAATACTGTAATGTTGACAGGAACAGATGCACAATTTCTTGCCAGCTTCCCCAAAACTCTACCAAAGAATCTTTGTTTTATCTTACTTTCATCAGAGAGATCCAAGTATAACATATTGACCTATAATAATGCATGCAATATTATTTGAAGATGACTTGGTATTCACTTGCTGCTTTCTAAAATATAACCCTAAACTTAATTGCAGTGTTCCCCAAATCTAGTGCTGTGGAGTATATGGTCAACATTTATTTTACGTGTTACCCAATACCACAATTACTAAAACGTGTTTCTTTGTACTACTCCTAATAATTTTATCTTTTTTTCTTTCTGGTAAAGCTATTGTCAAGTATTTATCTTTCTATAAATATTCAGAATTATATATCCTTACACTTCTAGCTGAAAAACAAAATCCATGTTCTCTATTTTCTTAATGGACTTTTCTCAGTGGACTCTTTATTGACATATTAATCTAGACATTAATGAATAGTCACAAAGGGATCTAATAAATTGGAACGTGAAAGAACTAAAGTTTCCACTCAGAAGCATTTTGAGTAGAGTTCATACATCAAGTATTAGTCTAAGTTAGAATTTATAAAATAAAATTGGATATTTTAAGTTCAGCTAACATATTAATTAAAAGATTTAACAAGAAAATCTACTTCATGTTAGCATTAACAATCCTGTGGTTTACTTTCAAAATTGACCATTGTTCTGAATTTAACCTCAGGGATATTGTGATAACAATGTAAAAATAAAAATGTCGTAAAAAAAAATCCACCCCTTGAAGCTGAGCCAATGTAATTTATGATTAGGACGTTTCCTGTTCTTTACTTACTTACGCTTCCTAGAAATTTTTTGAGGTGTTTCTAAAACTTCTTCATATTTAGATGCTGTTTTTAAGGGAGAAACTCAGTTTCTTTTTCTTATTTTATGTCCTGAATCAAAAACATAACTAAATTAATGCCAAAATTAATTATGTAAAGATAAAGATTTTTGCTTATTAATGATAAACAATGAGAGGAATCCATTGTGACCCTGAGATATGTTGTGTTACTAAACAGTTAGCTTCTGACATCATTGCCTGTTCATTCTGTGATGTGATGAGATCTCTGCGGTTCCACAGTATTTTATGTGAAGCATGGCACCCTGTAGGCTCTGTGAAACAGTGATAACCTGGGACATGTTCTAAATCTGTATCTCTTGAGGCCAGTCTCAGCATTTCTTCGAACAGTCCTTTTCTTGGTCTTTAAAATCTAGATCCACAGAATGACCTTTAATTTTTGATCCCTATGAGTAGAATTTTATTAAAAGTTATCATGGGTTAAGGAACAGGAGATGGAGCAAAGGAACTATTTACTATGGTTGTCAGGACGTCTTGGGGAGATTACATCTGGTTGTGTTTAGTGTTTTTGTTATTGATACAAAAGGGCTGTTGAAAAGCGCATTAAATTAATCTCATGGGAGATACTGCAGACTACAAAGGCATATGAAAAACAGTACAAACAGGATAACAGTAAGGAAAGTATATTTTCTTTGGACTATAAGCCCTAGCACAGTTTTTTTACTTTTTACTTTTAGATGACATAATCACTACATATTTATGGGACACAAAGTGATATTTCAATACATGTATCCAATGTGTAATGATCAAATCAGGGTAATTAGCATATTAATCACCTCAAGCACTTATTATTTCTTTGTGTTGGGAACGGTCAAAATCCTCTCTTCTACTTTTTTGAAACTATATAATAGGCCGGGCGTGGTGTCTCAAGCCTGTAATCCCAGCACTTTGGGAGGCTGAGACGGGTGGATCATGAGGTCAGGAGATCGAGACCATCCTGGCTAACACGGTGAAACCCCGTCTCTACTAAAAAATACAAAAAAAAAAAAAAAAAACTAGCCGGGCGAGGTGGCGGGCGCCTGTAGTCCCAGCTACTCGGGAGGCTGAGGCAGGAGAATGGTGTAAACCCGGGAGGCGGAGCTTGCAGTGAGGTGAGATCCGGCCACTGCACTCCAGCCTGGGCAACAAAGCGAGACTCCGTCTCAAAAAAAAAAAAAAAAAAAAAAAAAGAAAATATATAATAAATGATTGTTAACTGTATTTACCCAGCACTGCTATCGAACACTAGAACTTGTTTCTCCTTTCCAGCTACAATTTCATATCTGTTAACCAACCTCTCCCTATCCTCGTCTCCCCTCTACCCTTTCGTTTCTAGTAACCACAATTCTACTGTTTCTATGAGCTGAACATTTTCAGCTGCCACATATGAATGAGAAAATGCAGTATTTATCTTTCTGTGCCTGACTTATTTAACTTAAAAAAGTATTCCTGCAGGCTGATGTATGTTGCTACAAAATGACAGAAATTCATTCTTTTTTTATGCCTGAATAGTATTCCATTGTGTGTGTGTATATATATATCGTGTTCATATATATATTTATACCATATTTTCTTTATCCATTCATCTATTGATGGACATTTAGGCTAATTCCATTTTTAGCTGTTGGGAATAGTGCTACAATAAGCACGAGGGTGCACATATTGCTTTGATATACTAATTTCCTTTTGTTTGCATAAATACACTGTAGTGGGATTATTGGATCATGTGGTAGTTCTACTTTTAGTTTATAGATGGAGTTTTATTCTGTTTTTCATAATGGATGTATTAATTTACATTCCCACCAACATTGGTCTATTCAAAGATTTTATGGGTAAGACTTCAAAAGCACAGGCAAAACAAAAATAGATAAATGGGACTATATTAAACTAAAATAGTTCTGCACAGCAAAGGAAACAATCAACAGAATGAAGAGACAACCTACGAATGGGAGAAAATATTTGTGCACTACACATTCAACAAGGGACTAATATCCAGAATATACAAGGAACTCAGACAATTCAACAGCAAAAAAAGCTAATAATCTGATTTAAAAATGGGCAACTGATCTGAATAGGCATTTTTTATAAAAGACAAATAGGCAACAAGTACATGAAAAATGTTAAAGATTCCTAATCATCAGGGAAATGCAAATTGAAACCATAATGAGATACCTCCCTCCAGTTAGAATGGCTGTTATCAAAAAGACAAAAAATAAATGCGACCAGGATGAGCAGCCTAGATTTTTACTGGAAAAAGAAACAAAAACACTCCGTTTCCACCCACCATGAGCCACCCAGCATTAAAAATTGTTAATTCAAATAAAGAAATACCATGGTGGCAACTTGCACAAATCTAATTTACTTCTCTAGTAAAGAAAAAGTGATGTTAGGCTTAGATAAAAAGTGATGTTAGGCTTATATTAAGACTAGAAAGGTGAAGCAAGTAATTTGTCCAAGTACAGTAGCTGGTATCAGCATCTAAACTTGAACTCAGAACTGTCAGACATCAAATTCATATATGTTCCACTTACCTGGACTGCTTTGCTTCCCAAAATGTAGAACTTAGAGCAAGAAAATCTAGTTAGGTTTTACTCACAAAAGACACAGAAAGTATTTTAGAAGTATAACCCACTTCTCTGTGCTTCAAAACCTTAATCAGAGCTCATTAGGTTTATTATGTATTCCAAATAATTGTAAAAGCTAGAAAAATGTGATACATGAACTTGCGAGACTAATAAAACTTTAACTGGCATAAGACAGGCAAGTGAAATATATAGCAAATATTTAAAACAATTTTGACGTAAGACTTTTAAAACTAATGATTTACATTATTATTGGTTTATATTCAAAATCTTAAAAGAATAGAAATGTCTATTTGTTAAGGTCAAAGTCAGTGAGGAGATTATAGGAAGAAAATAAGGAATATAGAAATAAATCTACTCTGCATTCATGCTAACATTCTATTATAAATTATTCACAAAATGTAAAAGGAAATATAGTAGTATAATTAAGAGAATGGGCTCTGGAGCCTGATTGCCTGTATTTAAATAGCTTACCAACTTTTGGCAAATTATTTTTATTTCTCTGTTAAGTTATAAAACCTTGTTTTATAGGTTTTGTAAATAGGCATAATAATTACAAATAAATAATATGTTGTGGTACAAATGGTACAAATTAATGCACATAAATCACCTTAATCCCATACCTAGCAAAAATCAGCTGGACTGTAACACTGAATAAATATTAATTATTATTAGCTGTAAATTTATATTTCAAAATAAGTGGGATCATTACTATATTCCAAATTAGATTTGGTAAATGGCAAATATGTTTTTCTTGACTAAACTTTACCAAGTGCATTAGTGCTAACCTATAGTGTCATCTGTGTGTTTAAGTGGAATTGGGCTTAGTGCTAAAATAAAAGTATACCCCACAAATCCTTGATGTTATGTTCAACATAAGATAGTAAAATGGAGTGAGCTAACTTCAAAGTAATCCCTAATTGAAAGATAGATATTTATTCACCAAAAGATGTTGCCTTTTTATTATTATTTTTGAGATATTCTTCTGGAATTTGCCAGTGGCATTTACAAACATATCCACAATGAGTCAGTGCTTAATAATCTTCATCAATTGCCCAAGAATTCAATTTGAGAAAACAGGCATTTGGAGCCAAACCTGATGAATAAGGTGATTGATGAAGACTGGGTTAATTGAAATGAGGAGATTAATTTCTGTGTGTGGCTCATACAAAGTTTGCAGAACAATTCTAATATTTGGGGTGACAGCAGCAATTCATGTGTGCCAAGTTCTTTGCCACAAATTTATGTACTGACTCTCAAAAATGCCCAGGGTGATTTCAGGTTAAAATACACTTTTTTTTTTTTGCATTGATATCCTTGAGTTATGGGTAGAAAATCAGTGTCCAGTAACTTAAAGCCACATGTTTATCAACTTTGATCATCAGTTTTAAAAAGATATCAGTAAAGGACACGAGCTTAATGATGCTCTTCCTACAAACACAGATGTCTGCTGATGAAGATTCTCAGAGTCCTTTGTTTATCCACATGTTTGGAGTTGTCTCTACAAAGGGACAATATTGAGAGAGAATGGTAAAAAGGAAAGGCAAGCATCATTCCGGAGAGGCTGGGAAGAATTTTACATGATGAAAAGTAGTTTCAAAGGTCAATGGACAGAACAATTGTAAGGGATCTTTGCAGATCAAATTGCTGGAAGGCTTTTTAGATTTGGCCTCCCTTAGTTGTGTGATGCTGTCCTTAAGGACACATTGTCTCCTGGCCACCTTCATGCTTGACTTGAACTCTTTCAGACTGTAGACAATGAAGGCAGGAATGCTTTTCTGTGCAGTTTTCCCAAATGAGTTGGTTCCAATTTAGTTCTTAAACTTATAACTAGAGTTGAAAAATAAAATGCGGGTTAAAAATAGCCCAAACTGTTGGTTAACACTCTTGGAAGCAGTGTTTTATTTTATCGCCTTATTTTTCTTGTACTGTTTTGCCTTTTGTGAGTTTGTAATTACCCTTCCAGTGACCTTCTTCATTGTTGCTCTGATAATAGTCACTTTTTTCATGAGAATTTGGCAAAGGATGTCAGACCATGCTATAACCCTGTTCAATTGCAGATGGATGAGGTGACGTCTTTTTGCCACCTGCTGAGGAGCAGTTGAGAGGCTGCCTCCTCAGTCACCCTGAGAGTCACTGTTGTCTGGAGGTTCTCAGGCAGCAATTGTAAATGAGACTCTTCTGTGGCCTCCTTCTTTAAAGCCTGAGCAAATCTTTCTGTGATGCACTATAATTCTTTTTTCCTGGGCACCAGGATCAAAGTCTCCTTCTAAACTAGTGTCTCCACAGCCAGAATCAAGCTGGCTTTCTCTCCCCCCAAAAAATATCTATTTCCATATAAAAAGATGATCTCAGTTCCCCACAGATGATATAAACCCAATCAATCATTTACATATATATTACATCAGCTGCTTTTTGTCTTGACAAGAAACAACAATCTCAGCTTCAAACAGCTTTCTTAAATACAATCCATAGTTGCATATAGATTTCTTCCTGCATATAGAAAACCTAACGGAAGCAAAGAAAAAACTGAGTCTGTGTTTATGTGTTTATTATTGTTTATTTCATAGGAGAGTTTTCTTTATTCCTTATTTTACAATAGTGTGCTTTCTATACACTGCACTTAGAGATTTAGTACCCATTTGTACTTAGGGAAACTACCTAAAAACATGTTTGTGGTAGCAGGAATTTTATGTGAAAAGAAAATGTTACCTAAATGAAAAAGTAACTTTTGAAGAGCTTTTATTTCTTAAAAAAATAAAATAAAATAAAATAAAATTGGGCCAGTACCTGGAGGGGTGCTTATCATTTTTATAGCAGCGAAATCTGAGTTCATTATTTGAGAAATATTCATAGTGAGAGCAGCAGCTATTATAATTTGTAAATGTTTGTTTTCCCTCTTGGATGTGTCAGGGAGAATGAACTTTAGCTAAGCATACACTGGTTTACTAGGAGGGCTGGTGAAATTATAAAGAGAGCAAGGGCTTAAGAAACCATCCCATGGAGTTTGAATGCTATTTCTGCCACTTTATATTGGACAGTCTTGGGCAAATTGCATTTAAATAGCTTACCAACTTTTGGCAAATTATTAAATCTCAGTTTTCTTGAAAGAAAACCCAACTCCAAAATGAGCAAAATATTTTCACATTTTCCCAAAAAAGATAAACAAATGGCTGAAAAGCACATAAAAGCATGTTCAACTTTGACTGGTCTTTAGGAAAATGGAAAAAAACCAAAATAATATATTACTTTATATGCATTATGATGGCTACTATTGAAAAAAAGGAAAACTAACAAGTGTTGGTGAGGATGTGGAAAATTTAGAATCCTTGTGCATTGGTGGGGAGAATATAATACAGTGGCAGCTACTGTGGAAAACAGTTTGCCTCAGTAACTTCACATAGAGTGACCACATGATTCAACAATTTAACTTCTAGATATATACTCAAGATGACAAAGCAGGGATTGAAACAGACACTAGTACACAAATATTCATAGCAGCATTATTCACAATAGCCCAAAAGTGGAAACTATCCAAGTGTCCATCTATAGGTGAATAAATAATATAATATGTGATATACAACGGAATATTATTCAGTCATATGAAGAAATGAAATTCTGATACATGCTACAACATACATGAAACTTGAAAACATGGTAAGTGCAGTAAGTCAGACAAAAAAGGAAAATATAGGATGATTCCATTTACATAAGGTACCTAAACTAGGCAAACCAATGGCTCGGGAGACTGGGAAATGAGTAGTTATTATTTAAGTGGTTCGGAGTTTCTGTTGGGAATGGTGAAAAAGTTCTGGAAATAGATGGCAGTGATGGCTGTACACATTGGGAATGTACTTAATGTCATTGACTTGTACACTTAAAATTGTTAAAATGGTGAGTTTTATGTTATATTATTTCACCACAATTTAAAAAAACCCTCAATTTTCTTCTCAATAAAATTAGAATTTTAATTTTATTAAAAATGTTTGATAACTACATTACATAAAGAGTATATATATATATATATATATAGCAAGACCTAGACATAGTGGCAGACATCTGTGATTTCACTGACTGGCATTACCATACTTTTGAGATCAGTGTTCTGATTTCCATTTTGGTAAGCCCACCATCCAATCTGATTTGTTTCACTACATACCAGCTGATAAAATTTGGATGTTTGTTGCCTCCAAATCTCATGCTGAAATGTGATTCCCAATGTTGGAGTTAGGCCTGGTGGGAGGTGTGTGGGTCATGGGGGTGGATCCCTTATGAATAGCTTGGTGCCATTCTCATGGTAATGAGTGAGTTCTCACTTTGAGTTCAGGTGAGATCAGATTGTTTAAAAAGAGTGTAGCACATCCCCTCTCTGTCTCTTACTCTGTCACCATCTGATACATCCAGTCCCCCTTTGTGTTTTGACCCTCACCAGAAGCAGATGCTGGCACCACACTTCCTGTGTGGCCTGCAGAACTATGAGCCAAAATAAGTCTCTTTTTAAAATAAATTATCCAGCCTCAGGTATTTCTTTATAGCAACACAAACGGACTAATAGAAAATTTGTACTGAGAGTGAATGTTGCTGTAAAGGTACCTGAAAATTTAGAAGTGGCTTTGGAACTGGGTAACAGGCAGAATTTAGAAGAGTTTGGAGGGCTCAGGAAAATATAGGAAGATAAGGGAAAGTTTGGAACTTCTTGAGACTTGTTAAGTGGTTGTAACCAAAATGCTGATAGAAATAGGAATAGTGAAATTCAGGCTGAGGATGTCTCAGATGGAAATGAGGAACTTACTGAGAACTGGAGCAAAGGTCACCCATGTTATGCCTTAGCAATGAACTTGGCTGCCTTTTGTCCATGCCCTAGGAATCTGTGGAAGGCTGAACTTAAGAGTGATGACCTAGGGCAGGAGTCCCCAACCCATGGGCCATCGAGAGTACCAGTCTGTGGCCTGTTAGGAATCAGGCTGCATAGTAGGAGGTGAGCAGCATGTGAGCAAGCATTACCATCTGAGCTCTGCCTCCTATCAAATCAGTGGTGGCATTAGATTCTCATAGTAATGTGAACCCTGTTGTGAACTCTGCATACAAGGGATCTAGGTTGTGTACTTCTTATGAGAATCTAACGCCTGATCTGAGGTGGAACAGTTTCATCCAGAAACCATTCCCCCACCACCAGTTTGTGGAAAAAATGTCTTCCACAAAACTGGCCCCTGGTGCTAAAAAGGTTGAGGACTGCTCTCCTAGGGTATCTGGCAGAAGAAATTTCTAAGCAGCAAAGCATTTCAGATGTGACATGGTTGCTTCTAATAACCTATGTTTAGATGTGAGAGCAAAGAAATAACTTAAAGTTGGAACTTTTAATTAAAAGGCACTAGCTGGGTGTGGTGGCTCACGCCTATAATCTCAGCACTTTGGGAGGCTGAGGCAGGTGGATCACGAGGTCAGGAGTTTGAGACCAGACTGGCCAAGATGGTGAAACCCCATCTCTACTAAAAATACAAAAATTAGCCGGGCACAGTGGCATGCACCTGTAATCCCAGCTACTTGGAAGGCTGAGGCAGGAGAATCTCTTGAACCTGGGAGGTGGAGATAGCAGTGAGCCGAGATCACGCCACTGCACTCTAGCCCGGGTGACAGAGCAAGACTCCATCTCAAATAAAATAAAATAAAATAAAATAAAATACTCCATGCTTTCTGTACTGCCTGTAGAACCATGAGCCAAAACAAATCTCTTTTCTTTGTAAATGATTCATTCTCAAGGATTGTTTTTTTATAGCAGTGCAAATGGACTAACACAACAACAGCTGTAGGTTAGTCCCCAACTGGCTTAGGGTTTAAGGATAGACTTAAACTCTAAATTGATGCAATCAAAATGAGCCTTGGAAATCCTTACTGAAATGCTGGGAAATAATGTCTTCCTCTCTGATGGAGTCACAAGGGCAACTGGTGACCATCTTCGGACTGCAGTGGAAAGTTATCAAGAATGTAACAACATCACAAGTAGACAGAAAAGAGAAACAGAAAGAAATCTATAGCTAATCTTATGGGCTTAGCTACCAGATCAGGCAGGTTTTACTTAAAGGCAGTCGTATCTTGCTTTTTTTCAGTTGAATTAACACATTGCCTTTTCGTCCTTTTTTTCCCCTCTTTGCTTATGTTACTTGGGTGTTTGTTGGTTATAATCATTCTTAATATAGTAGACATTTAATAGACCTTAATGTAATATTCTCCTATCCCAACACCTGAGAAAGAATTTTATATCCCCAGTTCATCCAACCTAACTCAAGAGCTAATTCTCCAGTGCTTGTATATAGGTCTTTTAATAATAATAATAGATTATGTGAAAATGTGTTGGATACTTCCATAGAAAGTGAGAATGCAAGCAATGTTATATATTATCATCCTCTAAAATAATATAGGTATCATTTGAATTTCTAAAGAAAAAATGTAGTTCAGTCTATCCATATAAGAAACAAGTAGGTAGTTAGTATCTTGTTTATGGGTGACCAGCACTGTATTTTAAAGATACTATAGTCTTCTCAGCCTCTTTGTTACAAATAAAAGCACTTCAACCATGTAACAAGATTTACAGTAAAGCCTCATAGTCAGTGCCTATGCCTACTCAACAAATCTGGTGTTTGCTCCCAAGTGAGATAACCTTAAAATAATGTCATCTGTATAAGCAAGTTAATTATTTAAGGTGTTTAGAGCATGGTGGAAAGCCGCAAAGGAAGCACCATCCTCTTAAGTAAACAAATTGGATATTATGTCCATGACTGCAAGCTCTTTATCAAAGCCTATTTGTACAAATTATAAACACTTCTACTGAGCATGTTTAGCTGGTTTTTGAACACTCAGAGAAAATTACAAGTGGGGGAATATTTGGGGAAGATTCTTTTTTTTTTTTTTTTGGAGACAGAGCCTTGCTCTGCCACCAAGGCTAGAGAACATTGGCATAGTTTTGGCTCACTGCCACCTCTGCCTCTGGGTTCAAGTGATTCTCTTGCCTCAGTCTCCCAAGTAGTTGGGATTACAAGCACATGCCATCATGCCAGGCCAATTTTTGTATTTGTAGTAGAGACAGGGTTTCACCATGTTGGCCTGGCTGCTCTCAAACTCCTGACCTCATGTGATCCACCCGCTTTGGCCCCTCAAAGTGCTCAGATTATAAGTGTGAGCCTGGCCTGGGGGTAGGCGGGATTTTTAAATTTGTGAATAGTAAAACCATTTGGGGAAATATTTCAAATATTCCTGAATCCTAATAGAGCCAAGGAACATTACCAGACCTTTGAAAAGTCTAATAGCTCTCATCTTGAACACCTCTATATTCAATTATTAAGCATTTACTTGGCATCTACTATATACAAGGCATTGTACCAATCACTTTTGGATATAAGGTAAAAAGACAGAGTCCCTGACTTTAAGTCATTAAGAAAAAGCTACAGTTGTGTTCATCTCCATTTGGAAGGAAAGGGAACAAGCTCAATTAAAATGGCTCTTTTTTAAAAGTACAGTTACTGAAGAATAATTATTGAACTCTAAAGGAAAGTCAACTTTATCGAATGCATGGTTTCTCAACAATATTTGAGGTTTTGCAATATTTAAATAAATTATGCTATACTTAATTTTTTTCTGAAGAGGTAAAGGAATTTGGTAGTAAATATACACGCACATATAAAACCGTATATTGTTGGGCAGGGACTCTTTAAATATTCTTAGACTTATACTCCATGAACCACTTAAATCATACTCATGGCCTTTGTTTAAAAAAATTGAAATTTTAGAACCACAAACCATAAGGTCAGGCCTGATAATCTATATTTAAAATTATCCTCCTAAAAGATTCTTGGGCATATTAAAGAATGTAGGTTATCAAGATGAGCAACATGTCCTCATCAACCTACATGTTAATAGACAACTTAGAACATATCTACAAAAGACGTTAATATTTTTCTGCTTTAATCAATTTAAATTAAATTAAATTTTCTTTCTGCTTTAATCATTTTAATAAATTAAAGATGATTGTCCTGATTTTTCATAAAGGTTTTAGGGAGGCAATGTATTTGAAATACTACCAGTGTATCTTTTTAATCATATAATTAATGTTTTCCCCATGTGTTGCCTCCTCTTCAAACACCTAGAATACTCTATCCTTATGAACCCAGGAGACAGATGTGATCACATAAAAAGTGAAAAAAAAAAGTAACTTCTTTTTAATGATTTTTATATTTAAAAACTAATGTCCTTTAGGGGAATAAACCCAATCTTGGTTTAGAGTAGAATAAATCAGTGGCTCTCAAATTTAGTATGCTTTAGAACAACATGGATAGCCTGTCAAATCATGGATTATGCTATCTCTTCCCCAATTTTAGAGTTTCTGATTCATAGGTGGGAGTATGGAACTTTTAACAAATTCTGGGTGATGCCAATTTTGCTTGCACAGGAACTTTTTTTTAATTTAATAAATATTTGAAAATCTTGTGTTTGAGGAGGGTCAAGTTTCTTTTCCTCACCTCTGCAATTTTATACACCCCAGTACCTGATCGACAGAAAAAACTGCCCTAGCTGGGAGAGGGAAATGAGAGATAAAGTGATCAAAAGGAAGCAACAAAACCCAATATTTGTGAGATCTGAGAGAGAAGTACACTCTCTGCCTTCAAGGACATAGTGAGACCTAGACTGGCTGCATAATGAGTCCAGGAGGATGGTTTTAGGCACAATCAGAGCATAGGTCATGCCCTAGGTTGGCATGGAGAATGGAACGTGATTTCCATCACCCAGGGCTTACCATTGTGGGCTAAACTATTTGGATCTGAAGAGGCCAGGTCACCGCCCACCAGCAAGATCTCCATGATGATATTCGAAAATGGATGTCTGAGGACTAAGATTGATAAATAAGTGTGTCAGTAGATAACAGAAAAGACAATTGAGAACCAGGTAGTTCCTCCCTCTCCAATCCTTTAAAACTAGGTGTGGATAGTGGAATTTAGAACTGACCTGGGAAAAGGGGGAATCCCAGATTGACTGAGATTAGATTTTTACCACTCCAGTAGTGGATATGGGTTTAGAACTAAAATAATTTTATAAAATTAAGTTTTATTTCTTACACAACTGAGAAGTAAATTGAGAGCCACATCCACTACATAGTCATTACAATTTGAAGTAATGATGATGCACAATTGGTGTATTTCATGTCTCTGTTTTATTCTTTGACCAGTATTATTTTCTAAAATGATTACAGATTCATTAAAAGAGAAGAAATTAAATTTGAGATACCGAACTCTCCCCTTAAGTGATGTTTACATAAAAATGCTTCATTTCATATCTAACTTTGCTGATAATGTGTCCTTTCATTCACGTAATCTGTGAGCCTGTCTGCTACTCACATCTGAAATACTGTTTAGAATAAAAACAAAGTAAGTCTAACAGAACAATACCACTCTTGCTTGCTCTCTTAGCATTTGGTCAAGCTGCACTAGTTTCATTTTTAGAAGGAAAATAAAGCAAACATCAGCTTGTCTGTGCCACATGAAATAATTTTAACCTGCCTAAGATTACTTTAACCTGTGAAAATTTATGCAGAACATGGGTCTGTGTTTTGATTTGTACTTCTGGTTGTCTAGGTTAAAGCCAAATTCACATCAACATACCTTTCATTTACTGCAAGATTTCAAGATAAGAGATGAGAAAAAGAATTTGGACTCTCTGTTTGTTGGCATGCAAATCAAAATGAGATATTCAGCAACTGACTCTAGCACCACAAAAATAGAAAACAACAATAGAGTAAACCAGTTCTAGGAGGAGACAAAATATCAAACTAAAAGTTAATATAGAAATAATTAAGGCGGCCAGGTGGGTGGCTTAAACCTGTAATCCCAGCACTTTGGGAGGCCGAGGCGGGCGGACCACCTGAGGTTGGGAGTTCAAGACCAGCCTAACCAACATGGAGAAATCCTGTCTCTACTAAAAGTAAAAAAATGAGCTGGGCGTGGCAGCAAATGCCTGTAATCCCAGCTACCTGGGAGGCTAAGGCAGGAGAATCGCTTGAACCTGGGTGGCGGAGGTCGTGGTGAGCTGAGATAGCGGCATTGCACTCCAGCCTGGGCAACAAGAGCAAAACTGTTTCAAAAAAAAAAAAAAGAAAAGAAATAATTAAGGCAAAACTGACATATACTTTAGTAATATAACACTGCATCTTTAGTTTACATTGATTTCATCACAAGGGGTGTTATTAAGTTAGTCTTAGAACAAACTAGAGAGAAAAATCAATTGTATCATCAAAAGTTATTTTGAAATTTTAGAATTCAAAATAGAGGGCAAAGAAAACAATACAAAAGCAAAATGAAATAAAAACATTGCAACTCAGATTTTCACATTCTTTAGGTGTTAGCATCTGACATAGAAAAGTTTTTTTACTTGTATTGTGATGAAAAATTTAATTCACCTATATGTTGGTTTATTTTAATTCATTTAATTGCAGTCAAGACACAGGTCCACATGCTACATAGTAATAAAAAGGGGAAGTTTGTGACAAATCTCTTATTATGTCACTTTTATATATTACATAGCCAGAAATTCTCACCTTGATCCTATTTTTTTGTTTCAGTAAAATATTAAAAAGAGAAGTCATGAAAAACTTCATGTAGGGTTTAATATAATGTTAAGACATATGATTTTTAAAAACTTTGTAATCAATATTGGGCACTACTGTCTGCCTCTGCCACATGTCACATCACTCCTTAGCCTATTTATAGCCTTCAGATTTCTGTTTGTTAGTCGGTGATGGTTGTGGTCATTGTCACAGTATGTGTGTGTGTGTGTGTCTGTGTGCATGTGTGTGTGTGCATGTGTGTGTGTGTAGTCTCATTTTGCTATTATGTCCTCTGCCACTTTCTTCGCAAATGGGAAGAGGGTTAAAAATTAAGCTTAATATGAAGCAAGTACTTGGCACCTGCTTTCAAAGAACTGTGAATCATAAATAGAAGAAGGTTCATTCTGCTACCTCATATCTGTATTTAAGACCAGCCTGCCGGGTGCAGTGGCTTATGCCTGTAATCCCAGCACTTTGGGAGGCCAAGGTGGGCAGATCACTAGGTCAGGAGTTCAAGATGAGCCTGCCCAGCATGGTGAAACCCTGTCTCTACTAAAAATACAAAAAAATTTGCCTGGCATGGTGTTGTGCGCTTGTAGTCCCAGCTACTCAGGAGGCTGAGGCGGGAGAATCGCTTGAACCTGGCAGGGGGAGGTTGCAGTGAACCGAGATTACGCCACTGCGTTCCAGCCTGGGCGACAGAGTAAGACTCTTGTCTCACAAAAAAGCAAAAACAAAAAAAGCCCAGCCTGTGGATTATTTTAAATATCAGACTTTTCTATCCTGGATTCTCTATTTGCTTATTGTTTATATGTTCTATTTGTCCATCAAATTTTCTTATTTCTTGAATCATTGTCAGCATATTATCCTTTAATTATTTTAATACAGTTTTTCTTAATTTTTGAAGTGTATTTGTAATAGCTACTTTGTAACTATTTTGTAGCAATCTTTGCTTAATCCAACATAGGGTCCACTCAAAATCACTTTCTATTGACTAATTTGTTCCATATGCTTTTCAAATATGCATTTCCACATCACTCCTAAGTTTCTTGTTAAAGGTGGACATTTTTATGTGATATACTGTAGTAAGACTGGATTTTGGGCTGGGCGCGGTGGCTCAAGCCTGTAATCCCAGCACTTTGGGAGGCCGAGACGGGCGGATCACGAGGTCAGGAGATGGAGACCATTCTGGCTAACACGGTGAAACCCCGTCTCTACTAAAAACTACAAAAAACTAGCCGGGCGACGTGGCGGTGCCTGTAGTCCCAGCTACTCGGGAGGCTGAGGCAGGAGAATGGCGTGAACCCGGGAGGCGGAGCTTGCAGTGACCTGAGATCCGGCCACTGCACTCCAGCCTGGGTGACAGAGCGAGACTCCATCTCAAAAAAAAAAAAAAAAAAAGACTGGATTTTGATTGCTTTTTCTAAAGGTTTTTGGATATTATTTTATTTTGCGATTTTGTTTATGCCTGTACTTAAACTGTGGGATCTGTCTTGCCATGGTATTCAGCTATTTATATCTCTTTACAATATTTTTTTTCTTTTTTAATTCCTGATTTCCAGGGGTCATTTTCTTGTAGGCACCGCAATGTGATTCACCAATGGTTTGGGCACAACTTACGGTCAAATGCCTCAAACCTGTGAGGCTTCTATTTGACAATATAATTGTGTACAGGTAAAAAACAAACAAAAAACAACAACAGCAACAATAAAAACACACATTCAAAATTCAAGCAACTTTAAAGTCTATTTTAGCTTTTACTTTCTGCCAGGCCCTTGCATCTCTCCTGCAAACATGTGTAGTTTCTGAACCAGCCAGGGATGTGTGCTTACCTACTCTTTCTATGGCTCTCTTATTTATGGGGTGTCCTTGTTACATTTCTGGATCATGCATTGCTTGCCCCAATTGGGACAGTAACCTCATGGTTGCAGAGATACAGGTTTTACTATTTCTTTCCTACTGAATTTGTTACTTTCACTGACAACACTACTAGACATTTGGTTTTACACTCTGCTCAAAATTGGATTATACCTTCTGCCTGTGATGGATGCTGCCCAGAAAGGATGGGACTGTAGATTTCCACTGTTATTAGCCAGAGATCTAGCAGCTTTGTATGTGTAAACACTTCTCAATGTGTGCTTTCCCACTGGTCAAATGCTAGAGCCCTGAAATTGATATTACATTTTTTTTCCAGGTTTTCACTAGTTTTGGGGCAGAGGATTCCCATGTTTATGCTAATGTTATAAAATTATTGGTCCATTCTTTAATTTTTTTTAAGAACCTCTGATTCAGAAATAATTTGGGATTTACAGGGCAGTTGCAAGGACAGCACAGACAGTTCTTGTGTATTTCTCACATTTCTTCCCCAGTGTAACATCTCATATAACCACAGAATTTAAAAATTAACATTTGTAGGATTTTTAGACTCTATTTGGATTTCAGTAATTTTCCTGTTAATTTCCATTTTCTGTTACAGGATTGAATTCACAGTTCCATGTTATATTTTGTTGTCGTATCTCCTTGGTTGGCAGTATATGAATGTATCTCAGTCATGAAAGACATTGACACTTTTGAAGAGTACAGGTCAGGTATTTTGTAGAATGTACCTTAATTGGGGTTTTCTTGTTATTAGATTCGGGTTATGGAATTTTGGGAAGAATATCACAGGGGCCAGGTGCCCTTCTCATCATATAGTATAGGGTTACATGATATCAACATGATTTATGACTGGTGATGTTCATCTTGATCTTTTTATTATAAGGCAGTGTCTGTCGGGTGTCTCTACTGTAAACTTTACAATTTTTCCCTCTCCATACTTGGTTCATTAGAAGTAGGTTACTAAGTTCAGCCCACACTTAATGGAGAGAGAACTATGCTATACCACTTGGAGGGAGGAAGGAATATCAAAGTTTAAAGTTGTGTCAAAACCACATGGTAATGAATAAATGATTTGAGGGAGGTATTTGAGACTCTTCTGTAAATATCCTATTTCTCCTTAAAGTTTTATTCACTAATTTTTAGCATTCATCAATGAATCTTCACTGCAATAATTATTACTGTGGTATTTAATGGTGATTTGAAACAAATTTACCAATTCTTTCTATATTTATTATTTCGATATTTCTGTAGGCATTATTTTCCATTATTTTTGAAACCAGTTTTTCTGCCTCATTTATTTCAAAACATAATTCCTCAGATTCACCACGAATTATACAACACTGTGGCTTTAAACATACTTGCCATTGGAATAGTCTGGAATACCTTTCTCCTGTCTTGTTATCAAACATGTTTTTACTGCAAGAATCAATGAAATACTCTTACTAAAGTCTAAAGTCTTGACCATTACTTAATATTTCTTTCCACTGCACAATTTCATTTAATTTATTCCTAACATGAGAGTATTACAATTTTTTACCATCTTTACGAAAATGATTATACTATGGATTTGTGTCTTCAAAAACATATATTGAAATTCCCAGTATTTCGGAATGATACCTTATTTGTAAATGAGGTCATTGCACATATAATTAGTTAAGATGAGGTCATACTTCGGTAGGGTGGTTCTGTTATCCAACAGGACTGATATTTTTATGAGAAGAAGACACAGAGACACACAAGGGGAGAACTCCATGTGACAAAAGAGGCAGAGATGGGAGCTTCAAGCCAAGGAACACCAAGGATTGCCAAGAAACCATAAGGAACTAGGAAGAGACAAGGGAGATTTTTACCTGCAAGTTTCATAGGGAGCACAGTCCTGCTGATACCTTGATTTTGGACTTCTAGTCTTCAGAACTGTGAGACAATAAATTTCTGTAATTTTAAATCACCCGGTTTGTGTTACTTTGTTACAGCAGCCCTGTGAATCTAATACAGTTTACAAATCAACACAGTTTAGACCAAAATGTGAAATATTAAGTTAAACTTGTCACAGCCTCAGAATGTGTAACTGTAAAATTAAAATTTGTTGAACGCCCTTTTTAAATTTTAGAAACTCAGAGAAATGCTGGCTTTTTCTTTGGCATAGAATTTTAATTAAAAGATTAGTCCCCAAGTTCGGAAAAGTTGTAGTATATTTATGTGATGTCAGTGAAAACATGTATCATTCTAAGAGATATGTAGATGTTGACATCATTGTAAAGAAAGAATTTAACTGGAAAGTGAAAAAGTTAATCAGTATGCCTTTGAAAACAGAAAGATCATAAGCACTAGCTTGTTTTAATATTTACATAGTTTTTAAACTAGGGAAAGACACAAAAGAAATCATAGAGTGCATGGTTTGAAAGATGGATTTAGAAATTATCCTATTACTAATTAAAATTACTAGTTATTAAGTAATTCTATTACTAAATTTCACATTCTTTAATGTACTAACAATCGTTAATTATCCAATATGTGCCAGGCACAGTGCAAGGAGCTGGAAATATAAATATCAACAAAGTAAACTCATTTTCTTTATTTAATAATTAAAAAGCAACTCAGAGAGAGGAAAGGCAGAATAACAACAAAGTCATTCATGTTTGCCCTCATGTGATTGTTGAATTACTGTATACTCTTTATTTCAGCTGACATTAAAACAACTGCGTTTTATGGAAACACATGAAAGTTTATGTACATAAGGGAAATTAAGAAAATAAGAATGATTTATGATTAAATAATAGTTTAGATTTATTTCAGATTAGATCATTCAGATATCAGTAACAGGGTATTTAAGTACATTATATGCAATGGTGTGAAAATACATAAGGTAAAAAGTTTCTGATTAATGCAAAATTTATTCAGACTATATAGGAGGAAGCATGACAGGAAAGAGAATATACTCCATGGAGAAAAATGATGCAGGGAGGGAAGATGGAGGGTGACCAAGACTGGACGAAGGCAGGAGGGGGAGACTCACATTTTTTAATGTCCAAGGCAACAGTCTTTGAACAAAGACAATAAAGAACTGAGAGAGTGAATTATACAGAAATCTAAAGAAGAGTGTTTGAAGCAGGGCAAATAGTAAATTAAAGTTCATGAAGCAGGAGCATGTTTACCCTTTTAGAGGAATTGCAAGGAGGCCAGTGAAGCCAAAACAGAGTAATAAGCAAGAATGAAACATGTTGACTAAGTCAGTGAATGGCTGGATTATGCAGGACCTTATTGACCATTATAAGGATTTTTGCTTTATTCTGAGACACAGAAAACCATTGAAAAAATTTGAGGAGAAAAAATGATCTGATAATCATAGAAGTGATAATACATGTAAACACTAGTAAGAGACTGCTTTTCTGCAGGCATTAAGGCCAGGGAGAGAAACCCAAGAAGAACTGAGCATTAATTGTACCTCTATGTGAGTGACTTTGTTTTCTTCTTTGGTATGTTTAAAACCTTTCATGAAATGCACTTTTTTCCCTGTTGCTAAATCACAGAGTTGGGCCCTGCTACCCCAAGACTATGTTTAAACTTGATTATAAGACATTAGTAGATACGACAGCTGTAATAACATCCTATCACCATTAAACATAAAAGCTGATGATAATTACCAGCCCATCTTGACATGTATCATTTTCTGAAAAACATGATTTTGTTGCTTGCTGCTTTAGGAAAGTAAACATGTTTGACTTGGACATCATCACCAGGGTGTTATTTTTGGATAGTTTTAAATATTTTATGCTCTATGATTGGTAAAGAACCTGTGCATTACATTCTATGTGTAAATAAGTATAATCTAGAAAATACTTCTTAGAAACGGCTAAACTTGACTGTGTCAATTTCTGTCGTTTCTATCATGTGAAACATCTGAACCACCAGTAGTGATCATGATCTAACATATAAAATAAGACGTTGAGCCTAATGATTTTCTGTTACAATTTCAAATGTGTCATTTTCATTGCTATATCACATTGTACAGTGAACAATGGTAGAATTTCAGATGTTTATGAATACATGTATAAGATGGCTCATGGAAATCAGAATGAAAATAGGTTATGATGCAGGACTCTTGTAGGCTCTGAGACAAACCACCTCCAAACTCAAAAAAATTCCACACATTTTTGACCAGTCTCAAGTAAATTTTCCTTGCCAAAACACATAGGGAAGAATAAGTAAACAGAAGATGAGGAATTATTTCAAATAATAAGCTCTTAGGTTCTTAGTCATTGGATGCATGAAAAACAATTAGAACTCTTAGATATAGAGAACCCAGGCTATAAATGTAAAATAGTCCTCCTATCCTCATCCTTTACCCATGTCAGATATCATTAAAATACCAACATTATTTTCTTCCTAGTTGGAAGTAGCCTCAAAATCTTTCTTACAGATTACAGTGACGTAAGTCTGAAACCTTTTGTTATCCTTGAGTTGGATCCCTATTTCTCAACACCGACACTATTGATAATGTGAACCAGATAATTCTTTGTTTTGCAGGGCTGTGCTGTGCATTGTGGGGTATATAACAGCATCCCTGGCCTCCACCCACTAGAGGCCAGTAGCAACTACTCTGTCTACCCCTACTCTCAAGTCATGACAAAGAAAACGTCCCCAGACAATATTGCCCTTGGTTGACAACCACTTCCCTAAAGATAGATATACCTAGTAAATAAAAGACTTTAAGATAAAGCGTAGAAGAAAATTAGCTTGCTATGGTACTAGAAATGCCATAATCACCTTCTTCGTGGCTATTCTTCCTTCTAGCATGTTCAGCATGGTAACTTCCGGCTCTCATCCTGGTTTTTAAAATTTCATGTCCAGGCATCATCTGTCTCACAGCTTTTGCCTAGGAGATCCTGATGAGGTACTGAAAAGACATTTGGATATTAAAAACAATTGTCACTTCAACATCAGCCTCAGGCTGATGTTATTTACTTATTTAATAAATGAGTTTCTGTATTGGGTGATGGTATTTAATTTTACACAGATCTTCATATATAGTTATTTGTTTATACATATAAACATATAAAATCTATATAAATAGACCTATATAAATAGTCTTTTTTGTTGACTGACTTGATTCTTAACTTAAGTCTCATATGTAGTTTTTAATTGTGATGTTTTGTAAAAGGAAAATTCAATGGATGGTAACAGTATTTGTCTTAGAATATGCTGAAAGTCAAATGGAAGGGACAGAGTGAAGTCTCTGTAAGTAATATTGCATTTTGTTTTGCCATTTCCCTCTGTTTAGGAGCATCTATTGCTTTTAGAGAGCTAATATTTAGTAAAGAAAATCTAAGAACAGGAATTAGGTAGAATGAGTATTTATTCTCTTTTTAATAGCCACATGGTTCTCCACACATAAAGTTTCTTATACCATCAATGGGAGTTCTATGCCAAGGACAGACTAACAATGATTGGAAGGAAAATTGAAATTTACTTTTGTTTAGATTATTTTGGTAACCATGGTAATGGAAGACCAATATAGCACTTTAAAATAACACTCAAAAACAAATTTGGAATAAGTTTTATTTATTGAGATAAATATTATGTTACATTAGGAATACTGGTAATTTGTGGCTGAACATTTTGGGCTTTAACAGATGGACAATTTATTTTTTCACTTTTCTCTTTCCAAAACTATAGGCAGCAGCATCAAGAAAAGATAAAAAACTTTTAGATAATGCATTTAATTAAAAAATAATAATAAAAATAAATATTACAGAGAGATAGCAAAAATATATTGATAACATAAGTATCTAGAATTCAGTCAAATTTGTTTCTGAACTTCCTGGTAATTAGGGTATAACACATGAAATTATTATTTAATTTAAAATTATGAGGATCATTGTGGAGAATAATACTGTGAAAAGAACTTTGACTTTGATGATTATCTTATTTTTTTAAAGTTAATTTTTCTCTCATCAAAAGCCATGCTATAAGGATAAGTATAAGCTTATTGACATCTACTGTTGTCCTGGAATAGTATTAAAACTGTACATGCAAAGATATCTTTTATTTTACTTAATTGTACATTAGTGTCACCAAAATATTTGATAAAAGTGTTTTGCTAATATATTTTTTAAACACTTAACTTTAAGGAATTCTATGTTTTATTTACATGGAGCACTCAATTCAGAGATTCTTTTCACAAGGAAATTTTGGCTCCAGATCGTCTATTCTTTCCTTTTTTTTTTTTTTTTTTTGAGACATGGTCTCGCTTTGTCACCCAGACTGGAGTGCAGTGGCATAATCTTGGCTCACTGCAACCTCTGCCTCCCTGGTTCAAACAATTCTTGCACCTCAGCTTCCCAAGTAGCTGGAATTACAGGCACGTGCCACCATGCCTGGGTAATTTTTGTATTTTCAGTAGAGACAGGATTTCACTATGTTAACCAGGCTGGTCTTGAATTCCTGACCCTAAGTGATTCACCCACCTAGGCCTCCAGTGATGGGATTATAGGTGTGAGCCACCTCATCTGGTCAGGATCTTCTATTGTTTAAATAAGGCTGCCTTCTGGTACCTTGTCTGGGTCTAAAAGCCAGGAGGTTACAGATTGTATAATTGTGCTATACAATACCTGGCTTTCAAAATCTTTAGATTCAAGTCAATATATATTTAAGAAAACAAAAAACAAACAAACAAAACAAAACAAAACAAAAAAATCCCTAAAATTGTTTTTAAATTACTTTTCTCGATGAGTATTTCAATTTACTCTCAGGAAAACCCTGTGAGACAACATAGATATTTTCTTCTTTTTTTTAAAGTAAAAATATACTGAGGTACACAAAATGAAATATGATATAATAGCATAAATGAAACTAAATTTCAGGGGTTCAGTCCTTTTTCTGTATATGACTCTGAGCCCTTTTCAGCCCTTTTTCTGTATATGACTCTGAGCGTTCGCTCTCTCTCTACACACACACATAGACACACATATGCTCATATAATACATATTACATATATGTTTTTATTTAGACAAAATTTAGGGGTTGTCCTTTTTACTTTTCTATTTTAACTTTGGTTTAATGGGTTGATATTACATTGAAGTTTTTTTAAGAAAATGTTCAGAGCTGATAAGTTTCTTTCTGTAAAGAAACTTATAGAATTTGATGTGTGATCTGTGTTTAATATTTAGGGCTCAAGGATCAGAAAGAAGAGTGTTATCTTAACATATATAGTTATGTTGACCCCATGTCCTAGTTTGCTTGGAATAGTATGAATTTATGTCTCTAGTCCTGCGATAATTATTAATAGCATTTCTTCAACTTTCAAAAGTGTCTTGGTTTAAAGGACAATGTGTGGTTATTTTACAACCCTTCTCAAAATCTCTGGAGAAAAAGGAGCATTGAAAATAAATATAAATATAAATTTAATCAATCCAAAAGTGAAACAGATGACTAACTTGTTCTTTAGGGCCCGGAGGTCAACTAGAGAACATAGCCTGGAATGGAACTGCTGAAAAGCAACAATTATTCCAATGTATTGTGCTATTGTAAATGAAAAATAAAAGCTGAAAACAATGTCAGTCTTTATGTGGAAGCAGAAATGCCATAATCACCTTCTCCGTGGCTGTTCTTCCTTCTCTCTTGTTCAGGATGGTAACTTCTGGCTGTCATCTTGGACAAAAACAAGCAATATAATTATAAACACTCTTTCACCTTTTAGTTTAGTTCAGTTCCTAGAACTAGTAATGCTTTAAAGGGGCGAGGTGCCACTTTTACTCTAGGAAATACAGTGTTACAAATATTAATTTTTAAAAAATAAATGAGAAAAAATAGCATCACAAATGTTACTCAAAAATCTTTTATACCATGCAACAGTTTTGGTAGTCATAATGACATCATGTGATTGACATTATAATAAGTTAAATTCAATCACATACAAAAACTCTACATAAGGCCTCCCAATTTTATGTGATTGTCACAATTTATATCTACTAATATTGTGTATCTTTTAACATCTTTTTAGTTATAACTACTTTTAATGCATTTGTCCTCTAACTTGCATACTAGAGTTAAAAGTGATTATGGGCCACAGTGACTCATACCAGTAATCCCAGCACTTTGGGAGGCTTAAGGAGGATCACTTAAGGTCAGAAGTTTGAGACCAGCCTGGTCAGTAGAGCCAGACTCCATCTCTACAAAAACAAAAATTAAGCATAGTGGTGAATGTTTGTAGACTCAGCTCCTTGGGAGGCTGAGGCAGGAGGAACACTTGAGCCCCGGAGTGCAAGGCTGAAGTGAGCTATAATTGCACCACTGCAACCCAGACTGTGGTGACTGACAGAGTGAGACTGCATCTCTAAAAACAAACAAACAAAAAACACAAAGTGATTATGCAGCACTATTATAATATTAGAGTATTATGAATTTGATTATATATTTACATTTGCCAATGAGTTTTATAATTTCATAATTTCTATGTAGTGTGTATAGCTTAGGTTAATCTTTTTTTTCTCCTTCATTTTCTTTCTTTTTTATTTTCTTTTTTGTCCTGTGGATGTCCAATTGCTCCAGCATCGTTTGTCAAAAGTTTTTGCTTACTCCATTGAATTGCTTTTGCACTTTCACTAAAATTCAGCTAGTCAAGGTATCAATTAAAAAAACAAAGTTCAAAAACTAGTAAATGAGTTCAGCAAGGTTGCATGACACAGAATCAATATTCAAAATCAAACACTTTTATGTATTTACAATTGACATGTGGAAACTGAAATTGCTTCAAAGAAAATGAAATACCTGAGTACAAACTTAGTCAAACTTACAGGATCTATAAGCTGAAAGTTATTAAATGCTAACTTAAAAAATAAACAAAAGACCTAAATAAATGGAGGAACATACAATGGCCATGGATAAGAGGATTAAACAAAGACTGTCTGATTTTAAGATTTTAAAAAAGATGATAATTCTATTTTCCTTAAAGAGTTGGGGAAGATTAAGATATGTACCTATGAATTGTTTGATAATGTCAGCTTTACTAGTATTATTATTAACTTATACCTCTCTTTTTCTAGTATACAATCTGTTACTTTATTCTATTAATTCTACTCCCTTGTTATCTATAAAAGACATTCTTCTTCTCAATTCTCTTTTACTTGGCTCAAGCATTTATTAGTTTTTACCATTTAATTGGTCTTTCTTATTCTAGCTTAATACCTGTCCAAGTTGCAACCCACTTCAAATAGATTCTTTTTAAAATTCCCTATCTGATCCTGTGTCCGTCTTGCTTATAAATTCTTCACTCCTTTTACTAAAATTATTACTGTTCTAACATACAAGAGAGAAGAGAGATTGCACCAGTAGAGATTACTGGGGAAGAGCAGGAACAATAGCAATAATAATAGCAAAAGCAAGTACAACTGACATTGTTAAAAAAAGTTTTCAATTTGGAATAATGGAAAGAAAAAAAAAGTAAGACTGGTACAGTGTTATTGGTGTAGTATTCCAGTTACAATACCTCAGTTTTCCCCAAATGTTAACATTGTACCTAGCTTCAATACAGTTATCCAAACCAAGAAAATAGTTTCTGACTGTATTAGTTGCCTAGGGCTGCTTTAATAGGTCTTACAGAAGTACTTGTATACTTGTCTTATGACTCAGCAATTCCACCCTTAGTATTTACCCCAAAATGATAAAAATTTCTAGGTACACAGATACTAATAATGAATCTTCACAGAAATTGTATTTGTAATAGCCAAAACCTGGACATAATCCAAAAGTACATCAATAGATGACTTTAAAATTTGTGGTGGCCAGGCACGGTGGCTCAAGCCTGTAATCCCAGCACTTTGGGAGGCCGAGGTGGGCGGATCATGAGGTCAGGAGATCAAGACCATCCTGGCTAACATGGTGAAACCCCGTCTCTACTAAAAAATACAAAAAACTAGCCGGGCGAGGTGGCGGGCGCCTGTAGTCCCAGCTACTTGGGAGGCTGAGGCAGGAGAATGGCGTAAACCCGGGAGGTGGAGCTTGCAGTGAGCTGAGATCTGGCCACTGCACTCCAGCCTGGGCGACAGAGTGAGACTCCGTCTCAACAACAACAACAACAAAAAATAAAAATAAAAAAATAAAATAAAATTTCTGGTATATTCATCAATGGAATACTATTCAAAATAAATAGAAGTAAACTACTGATACTTGCAATAACGTGTATGAAGCATAATGTGTAAGAGAATGTTGACATAAAATTGTGTATCTTGTCTGATTTTAATACGTAAAACGCTAGATAAGACAAATCTAACATATTGTGAAGAAAAGGTGATCAGTGGTTGCCTGGGTGCTGGGATATGGGTGTTGAGGAAGTCATTAATTGCAAAACAGCAAAGTATAATTTTTAGAAATATTGGAAATATTTTATATCTTGAGTGTGGTGATAGTTACATGCATGTATACATTCATCAAATATAAGCCTAAAATTGGTGCATTTATGGTACGTTCATTTTATCCAAATAAAGATGATTTTAAAATATACAACGATGATAAAAGTTAAATAAGGCTGAAGTTACTATATTGACTCATAGTACTATTTAATGAGGTGATGCTAGACAAATATTTGAAGAGCTACTTTATTTTTCAGACAAAGAAAATATAAAACAGGTATAGTGGCAGAAGAGAAATAAAAGTTATTTTTAAGGATTTAGCATAAATGTACAATTGATTGTGTTGGAGAAACTTTTTTTTGAGACAGAGTTTTGCTGGAGTGCAGAGGTGCAATCTCGGCTCACTGCACCCTCCGCCTCCTGGGTTCAAGTGATGGAGAAACTTTTTGAAAAGCTTTTCAAACCCAATTCTGAAGATATGCTTCAGTTTACATATCTAGACAAAAACTAAGTAAAGTTATATGAACTCATGTCAATTCACATAGATAAAGCATCTTATTAAGTGTATTGGTTTCCTGGCAATAGAAAACTTCAGATTTTAGAAATAGTACATTGCACAGTATAATAATTTAAGAAAAGCCAGTATGGAGTCTCACTGATGTATTTGATCCTTCTTTTACCCTACCATATTATTTCTTTATTTAATATTTTAAAATATAATTTTAATTTTCATTACAAAATATTTCAAATATATAAAAAAGTACAGAGAAGAATATGACACATTTCCATTTTATCTCAACTTAATGAATAATATTATTTTGGCATGCTTTCTTATTTTGCTATTACTTTTTAAAGAAATTAAATGTTTTAGACAGACCTAAGACACCAGGCCCTTCCCATTCCCCTGTTTTCTGCCGGGTAACACACATCTTGAGATGGCAGCTATACTTTTTCCTGCATGTTTTCTGGAAGACATATTGTGCTTTATTAAAGGCACTTCATTTTATTTAATATGTATACCATAGTAATATATCTTATTGTCTGTGTCTTTAATATTTACATGTGTTATTTGCATCTCTTTTAATCTGTTTTATTCATTCACTTTTTTCAAGAAGTATTTGTGTTGATATATAGAGATCTAGTCACTCATTGTTACTGTCATTTCTGAAATGGAATACTGCAGAGTATGATCTCATTATCTATATACACTACTGTTTATTCATCTAGTCTCCTATTAATGGACATTTATTTTTGTTTCAACTTTTTTGTTTTTGCTCTTACAAACAAATCCTTGAAAAATATACTTGTATTTGTTTCCTTGAGTATTTCTGGTGTGTGTAGGATTTATGCCTGAAAGTGGAATTATTTTCATTACAGACTTTCCTCAACTTATGATGGGGTTACATCCCGATAAACCCATTGTAAATTGAAAATATCATAAATTGAAAATGCATTTAATACATTTGATCATCATAGCTTAGCTTAGTCTAATGCACATTTGGGCAAAATTGTATCCAAAAAATTTTGGCAACATAGTACCCTGTAGAATATAAGTTGTTATCCTAGTAGAGATCATGTGGCCGACTGGGAGCTGTAGCTCACTGCTATTGCCTATAACCTCATGAGTGTATCAAACTACATACCTCTAGCCTTAGAAAATACCATAATTTGAAATTTGAAGTATGGTTTATACTGAATGTGCATCACTTTTGTACTATTGTCAAATCAAAAAATCATGAGTCAAATCATAAGTCATAGACCATCTGTGTTACTCTTAAAACTCTGCTATTTCAAGCTACAGCTTAGATAAGAACACATCATTCATTAAAGTCTAAGGGACGAAAGTCAGAGTCTCATTGAATCTTATCCTTACCAACACTGAGTACTATCAAAACTTCAAGTTTCAGCCTGGCGCAGTGGCTCATGCCTGTAATCTCAGCACTTTGGGAGGCCGAGGCGGGCAGATCACAGGGTCAGGAGATTGAGGCCATCCTGGCTAACACAGTGAAACCTCGTCTCTACTTAGAATACAAAATAATTAGCTGGGCATGGTGGCAGGCACCTGTAGTCCCAGCTACTCGGGAGGCTGAGGCAGGAGAATGGTGTGAACCTGGGAGGCAGAGCTTGCAGTGAGCCGAGATCGCACCACTGCACTAGCTCTGGGTGACAGAGCGAAACTCCATCTCAAAAAAAACAAAAAAAACTTCAAGTTTCTTGCTAATTAGATATGAAATGGCATCATATTTGCTTCAAATTGCATGTTCTTGAATACTAGTAAAGTGAATTATTTTATCATGTGTTTATTGGTCTTTTGGATTTTCTCCTTTGTAAATTGCCTGTTTCTAATATTCTGCCCATTTAAGAAATAGGTTTTTATCTTTTTCTTATTGGTTTCTAGGAGTTCTTTATAGTTGAGATGGTAATTATTTGCAGAATATTTGCGTTGTAGACATCACACATCAGTTGCTTGTGTTTAATTTTGTTTATGGTGAATTTTGTCATGCTGAACATCTAAATACTTACATAGCCAATTTAAAATCTTTTCAATTCTTTGATTTTGTGCACATTTTATTTTTAAATTTAATGTTTTTTCATGTTCTGAATTCTAATCCTTCTGAAACTTATTTCTTTAAGTAACATAATATCTGATTTTTTCCTATATTGGTAGACAATATTTAATCTCTCTTCAATTCACATTTGTCATTTCTCAATTTCATTTATATCTATAACTTGATTTCATTGCTTGCTGCTTTCTTCCAGTGACCTGTATATTCCCCTGTTTCAATACTATACTCTGTTTTAAACAAAATTTATGTGAGATTGCAGGAGGAAGAGAGTAGTTATTAATTGCCATGTTTCTGTAGTTGAAGTCCAGTCATTCGCATTTCTTAAACAAATGTTCTTATTATTTCTAATTGTGAAGCAAAGGAGATTTTAAAGGAAGGATCTAGAAATCAGTTGTGTTATGGGGAGAGGAGTATCGTGTTCTTGAAAATTACCCCTAGAATGTAATTTGATAATGTATTTTGAGTAAAAGAATCATATGCCACTGATGTTTGTATAACTTTTCTTGTCTTTAGGTAAATCCTTTTAGGTAAATTCTATGTTTCTCCACTGAGCAACCATGTACAGTCATTAGGTTTACAGGGACACCCCTGTGTTTTTCACAGAAACCATTTCAATATAGTCTTATGTTTTCTGTGTCTCATTTATGTGTTTCCCTGCATGTATTCTTTTCTTGTTTCTCTTATATAAAACTACCTTGAATATTAATAAAAAGCCCCAAGATTTTGCACACCCTTGATTTTTTTCTTTAAAAAAATGACAGACTCATGGATGACAATCTCTAACTGCTCCTACAAAACTTTGTTACCTGGTGAACGAAAAAATAAGTGCTGGCCCTTTTCTAAGTGTTCTTTGTTTGTTTGTTTATTTTTTGAGACAGAATCTTGCTCTGTTGCCTAGACTGAAGTACAGTGGTGCTATCTCGGTTCACTGCAACCTCCACCTCCTGGGTTCAAGTGATTCTCTGGCCTCAGCTCCTGAGGATCTGGGACTACAGGTGTGTGCCACCACACCTGGCTAATTTTTGTATTTTTAGTAGAGATGGGGTTTCACCATATCAGCCAGGCTGGTCTTGAACTTCTGACCTCAGGTGATCACCTGCCTCAGCCTCCCAAAGTGCTGGGATAACTGGTGTGAGTCACTGTACCCAGCCACACTACGTGTTCTTGAAGTTAAATCACCAACTAACTACCATGAAAACCTGGGGCTTGAAAAAAAATTTATTAGAATTTAACAAAATAATGCGCATATGAAAAATCTCCATCTTATAGACATCTTTAATTTTGTCCTTTATGGTAACTTAGATCGCATTTACCTGTGTCACAGTTAAATTAAGTGCATTAGAGCCTGTAATAAAACTTTAAACCAGTGTTTTTGTTTGTCTGTTATTCTTTATTTCTTTATTTTTACTATTTTTTTCTAATGAGAAAAAGTGTTAAAAAAGTTAAAATGCACCATCCTAGTATTCGCAAGTGATATTATCACTAAGTTATCTATGATTTGTGATCTGGGTGTTCCTTCTGTTGTAGTTGTTGTTTAAAGGTAAGAGAAGCTACAAAACTTATCTTGATTTTAAGAAAAATTTACCCACCTGCCCACTACACTATTCAAATTTTTCAATTTTAAATAATAGAAAACAAGAAAAGCAACAGGAGTAAAGTGTTCCTGGTTACATTACCTTTTTCTTTCCCAAATATTCACATTGTACATAGCTTCACTACAGTTATCCAAACCAGGATAATAGTTTCCTGACTGTAGTAGTTGCCTAAAGCTGCCTTACTAGGTCTTGCAAAAATCCACATATACCTATCTTAGGACTCAGCAATTCTACCTTTAGTATTTACCCCAAAATAATAAAACCTTGTAAGTACACAGATACTGAATAATGGATGTTCACAGAAGTCATATTCATAATAGCCGAGACCTGGAAATAACCCAAAGTACCTCAATAGGTGACCTTGAAAAATTGTGCTATATTCATCAGTGGAATTCTATTCAAAATAAGTGGGAGTAAACTACTGGTATTTACAACAGAGAGGAAGCATGAAGTATGATGTGTGAATGGAATTCTTTTTTCAGTGTGATCCTCTGATAATGTCTTCCTTTTGTTGTCAGATATTCCCATGATAGGAAAACTGGTACACTTTAAAGGGTACTGACATTATAGAGGCAGAACCGTATTTTTCCCATTATTCTTCTGTAATGTTTATATATAACTCTTACTTTCAGAGCAAGGCCAATATTAAATATAGTGTTGCTCTACTTTGGTGTGTGGCAAAACTGCGTTCATTACCACGTTCATTACCATGACACAGTACCCTACATCTGTGTTTAACTGCCTTTTCTCCTTTCGGGAGTAGTAATTTGGATAGTTGCACTGCCAGCCAAATGCCTATTACCTCCGCCTACTTTGAAAACAAAAAACAAACAAACAAAAAAAAACCAAAACAAACAGGAAAAACAGACTCTAAATAGAAGTATATATCAATATTATAAAAAGTGCAATGGAGCTGGCATTCTCTGGGATTGTAAACAAATGCTTGATTTATATAAAAATACGATGCTCTAGTTTCCAGCTTACTATGCAAAACTCCGATTAGTTGTTCTTTTCCCTCTTCGCTGTTGCTTCAGATTTCTGCTTCCTATTCTTTCTCATTTATGTCTGCTGCTTCCTGAGACTATTCCTTTTCCACCTTCCTGATCCATAATCATGATCTCAGGGATCATTGTCTGCTACATTCTTACCCCAAGTCAGCTATCGAAGAACTGGGTTACCATTGTGTAGTAAAAAATATTAACAAATACTTGTGAATGTTAAGCCATATCTGGTTTTCTCTACCTATGATAGGGGCCATTAAATTTCCACAGAGCCCTGTTCTGATCCCTAGAATTAAGCCTAATTTTAGGTGGGAGAGAACCATAGGCTAGAACTTACAAACTAACAGTGTGCTAATTTGCTAGCAGTGCTGCTGTTGCTTTTAGTGTTGGTGCTGGAACCTTATTGATGTTACTAAATTAAATCTTAGCCTCCTGATGCAGCTGAATCAGCAAAAATTCTAAAGCCAACAGTCACCTGCAGTTGTTACTAGACCCACATTTGCCCACAAGAGTCCACAGTCATCTGTCATTGCTGTTGCTAGTGCTGCAAGGGCTATGAAAAACAGAACAAAAATCTCCCTTCTGACCGTCTTCCTACTTCCTGTCAGAGTGGCCACTTGTAGAACCTAGCTAAGAGTTACCCAGCAAATGGGAAATGTAGTGTATACCTTTCTAGCCTCCTGAGATACAGAGGAAGCATAGGATAGAAATAAAGCTGAGAATCAAGGAGCAGCTAACCCATACAGTACATAACTGTGTCAATCCAACAGTTTCCTATATTTAGGTTCATTTTGATAGGAATGTTTTTTCGTTTCCATTTTTCCTTACACAACATGGATCCTGGATATTACTTAGAAGATAGGCTGTTTATTGAGATGCTGTTGAGTAGACAAAATACTAAACTCAGTAGGCCTAATCAGTACAATAATCAGATACTAAATGCAATAAATAATTCCAGATACCTAACCTTGAGGTGGAAGGCTAAAACTGGCTTTTGCAATATTTATGTATAGTAATTTGGTCATCCAAGGGATTTTCAGGTAGTTTGTATTTTCAGCTCTGTTGTGTAAACTGGAATTATCTAGAATAACAATTTGAAACAAAACATTGAAAGTATCTATCAAATTTGCTGATGTCTAGGCTAATGTGTGAAAAATAATTTGTGTGTGTGTGTGTGTGTGTATTAAAAAGAGATTAAAACAAAGAAAAGCAAAGGACCTATAATTGATAATATGTTCAAACTCTAATCAAGATAATAAATAAAAGAAGTTTATATTACAGCTAAGATACAATTTAGCTAGAATATCAGGTCATTGTTTCTTTCATGTGAATTTTGGGAAGCTGTCGGTGAGAAGCCATGATCAAACCCTGCCAATAATCAGGTAATCCCAGTGCAACAGTAGCAGCGAATGTAGTCAAGCAGTTTTATCTTGTTTCTATAACCAAAATGCTTCACTGGAATTGAGATTGTTAGAGTCTGCCAGCAGGCTATTTTCAGTCTTTTCCAAATTATTCTTTCTTTTGAGGGGAAAAAAAAGAGACCATTTTATGAAATCCTTAATGTCATTACCATGGTGATAAGTATTGCTTCAACTATTGTATCAGTTTCCTACAAAATGATATCCAGGATTTTAATGTATCCCTAATTATTCATAAAGACTTGAACCTGTTAGATTGTTTGCTTTTCAGTTTAGTAAACATAAATATAACATGGAAATTAGACATCAAAATTTGCACTGGCCTCAACAGTCATGAAATCTGTCCCAGTTAAACCTGAACAGGGCTTGATTAAATGAAAGTGAGGTTCATTAGAACCAAGAAGGACAATTATCATTAGCTTCCAAGAAACTAACTTGGTTATTGTCTTCATTTCCAGGGAGTTTCCTGGTCTGGTTTTTGGACAGGATTTGATCTTCCGCTTATAGATGAAAGCTTGTTAGTCACTGAAAAGGAAGAACTAACAAGCGTGGAAAGATGGACAGGCTTATGAGACATGAAAAGGAAAGGAGTTTGAGCAGAGGCAAACTGCTTCCAGTCCAAGAAAACAAAAAAACCTTCATATTTTGTCTCACTTCCTTTTTCTTCATCCCCTTGCTTCTTGTAGTATGACATTATTGGTTAAAAACACAGAAATCCAACGACCTGAATTTAAATCTTCTATATATAATGGTGTGTAAACTTAGAAAGTGAATTCTTCTCTCCATGCGTGAGAACTTTATAAAATGCAGACATCATAGCACCTACCTCATAGATTTTTTATGAAAGTTAAGGCAAAATGTAAGCATTGTATAAATATCAACTCTAATTTCCTTTTTTGTCCTTTTGCTTTGTTTCACTTTGTTCAGCTGTTATTGTTTCCCTATCAGTTTGTGCTCCCTAGTTTTACTCATTGCCGTTTTCTTCCATTTCTTTCTCTGTTGTTTCTCCTCCTTCTTTCTGCTTCTCCTCATGTGGGTCTTCCAGTCAACACAGTTTCCACTTTTTGAATTCCCTTTCCTTCTTCTCTTCAAGTCTTTTTCTCTTTCTTGCTTTTCTTTAATTCTCATCTTTCCTTCTCTCCCCCATGTGCTCTCTTTTCTCCACTCGCACAATAACTTGTCTCATTTGCCACAGCAGTACTTACTTTATCTTTAAAAGAACTTGAAAGTGTTATTTGTCTATCTTGTTTATTATCTCGTTAATTTGCCTTTGTAAAACCAATGATGTGGGCCAGCCGCAGTGGCTCACACCTGTAATCCCAGCACTTTGGGAAGCCGAGGCGGGTGGATCACGAGGTCAGGAGTTTGAGACCAGCCTGGGCAATATGGTGAAACCCCGTCTCTATTAAAAATACAAAAATTAGTTGGGCATGGTGGCACGTGCCTGTAGTCCCAGCTCCTTGAGAGGCTGAGGAGCAAGAATTGCTTGAACCCGGGAGGCAGAGGTTACAGTGAGCCAAGATTGCACCACTGCACTCCAGCCTGGGCGAAAGAGTGCGACTCCACCTCAGACAAACAAACAAGCAAAAGAACAGATGATGTTTTTCCTTGCCTGGTGATAAGAAAAATCAGAAAAATCAATATAGATATTGTAAGTGTGCAGTCTAATGATTTTACAGAGCTAATCATTTAAGGATACTTCTGAGCCTAGTCAACAGCCTCACGGGACATTGATCACTTACATCAGTGTCTGGGATCACCATTACCTACTTACCAAGAAAAAATTGGCTCCATCAAACCATAGTTTCTGCTTTTTTCACAGAATGGCTTTCCTGTTTGTCTACATAATGAGAAGATTGAGGCTACAAACCTTAAACTACACCTCATTTAGTTCTGTTTATTTCTACTTTCATATCTTTCTTCCATTATCTTTTTCTTTCCTTTCATTTTAGAGAAAGTTTTCTTCACCCTTATTTCCAAGCTTTGTCTTGCCATATTTTTATATTCATCTCATCCGTTACTTTCTTGTCAGTCTTTCCTTTTCTTTTCATTATCCTCAAAAATCTCCCCTCTAGGATTCTTCCTTCAATTTTGAAATATACCACCCTCTTAAAAGGTCAATTGTTTTATCGTCTTTATCAATCATCAGGTTATCCTTTCATGAATAGTTATTTGTATATGAATGACCTCTACATGCTGCTTCCACCTCCTCTCAGCATATTCTAACACTACAATCATATCTCTTTCATTCCATTGAATCATCAAGTCCAGTGATGTTTTCTTAGTCCAGATCCTCCTGAACTTTATATTTTTCTAGATTTCAGTTCTTAAAAGAATATTTTATATTCAAGAAGTAAAAGGCACACAAAATGGAAGCTAAAATTGTTCTACATTATGTCACTGTTTTTAGTTTGTAATATGGAAATAGGTAAATCCTCTTCCCTTCATCTTTCAAACTAACCTCCCAGAAATAATCTTCTAACATTTTAATGTTAATTCCAGTAACTATAGTAATTTAGTTTCTTTAGTTTCTAGTAATTCAGTTTTTTAAAAAAGCTGAAATAAACATCTTTGAAAATCTTCATTTGAGTCTTTATATTTATCATGTGTACAAATATATATGCTATTTTAACTGTAATATATAATTTATAATATATAATATACATATTGTATTACATGTATACTTAATTAACTCTCCCCTTTTGCTGATTATATTTTCAAGCTTTTATTTCTTCAGATATATAAATCATACCTATATGTCTAACAATATGTCTAAATGATGAGAGTCTGTATCATTGGCTTTTTGTTTTAGTTGTTTTTTTCTTATGGTGCTTAGTTTCCTGTTGTGTTTGTAAATTTTCAAAACTCTGAGTTCTCATTTTCCTTGAAAATTTGTGTGTAAAGATACTTTTAAGACTTGATTTACAGATAGTTTCTCCAGAAAAGAAATTGTGTCAGAGACTGGGGAAAACTATCAAATAAAGGCCACTTTATTTCAATATTTTTGACATTTAAAAATGTTAATGGAAATATAAGTTACTTGTAGAAAAGTGTGTTAAGTCAAAAATTGACCATAGGAATTATTACAAGCTAAAGACACTAATCATTCAAGTAAAATAATGGGACTTTGTCAGGAACCTCCCAGTGCCCATTTCTTCACTTCTTCCTGAAAGTAACCATCACCTTAATATCCAGTCTGCCTGTGTATGAACTTTTCTCTACAACTTTTTATTTTTTCTAATGTTTCAACCTAGAGAAAAGTTGAAACAATAGTAACTTGAATACCCAATGTTTGTTTCTTAGATCACTGACTTGTCAACATTTTTCAGGTCCAGGGCTTTATCTTCTGTAAGTTATCAAAATCCACTCCACAGGGTCTAGCAGAAACTTTAAGGGTAAAAGAGTATTTGATGCTAGGTTACATCTCAGCGTTCTGGGTTTACTTCATTGTGAAACTCTATGTTTTTCATATTTTGGTGTCGGTTCAGAATTGCATTTAAAATGACTTTTTAAATATATATTATATACTTCATTATTGTTTCATTGGAGGGTTGTGCAGGATATCTAATCTACTATATTGTTGAAGCAGAAGTTTGCTAGATTTTAGATGTAATTGTATAGGCATTCGTTTAGAGAATTAGGAGAAAAACATATGAATGGAAATCATAATGGAAGTCAATACTTCTGAAATTAAAAAAGGATAAACCACTTTGAGTTCTTATTTATTATAAAGAGTGCTCATAGATCAGGCTGTGGAGAATAAATAACCCTTTTGGTATGGTGAGCCTATCTAATGTGTTGTCTAAATGGGAACATTTTGAAAGTGAAGTGAAACTGGTGATAATTACTCTGATGGGAAAAAAAAAAAAAAGACATAACTTGTTCTTGTCTGGGGCAAATTGAGATGCAGTTGCCCTAAGTGTAGGTTACTATACTTTTTAAGAAATGACTTTGAAAGTAAAAATAAAACCAGATATGTGTGTGAGCCTTTTCTTAATGTCAAGTCTTTTTTTTTTTAATTTTGTATTTTTTATTATACTTTAAGTTCTAGGGTACATGTGCATAACGTGCAGGTTTGTTACATATGTATACTTGTGCCATGTTGGTGTGCTGCACCCATCAACTCGTCAGCATCCATCAACTCATCATTTACAACAGGTATAACTCCCAATGCAATCCCTCCCTCCTCCCCCCTCCCGGTGATAGGCCCCGGTGTGTGATGTTCCCCTTCCCGAGTCCAAGTGATCTCATTGTTCAGTTCCCACCTATGAGTGAGAACATGCGGTGTTTGGTTTTCTGTTCTTGTGATAGTTTGCTAAGAATGATGGTTTCCAGCTGCATCCATGTCCCTACAAAGGACGCAAACTCATCCTTTTTTATGGCTGCATAGTATTCCATGGTGTATATGTGCCACATTTTCTTAATCCAGTCTGTCACAGATGGACATTTGGGTTGATTCCAAGTCTTTGCTATTGTGAATAGTGCCGCAGTAAACATACGTGTGCATGTGTCTTTATAGCAGCATGATTTGTAATCCTTTGGGTATATACCCAGTAATGGGATGGCTGGGTCATATGGTACTTCTAGTTCTAGATCCTTGAGGAGTCACCATACTGTTTTCCGTAATGGTTGAACTAGTTTACAATCCCACCAACAGTGTAAAAGTGTTCCTATTTCTCCACATCCTCTCCAGCACCTGTTGTTTCCTGATTTTTTAATGATTGCCATTCTAACTGGTGTGAGATGGTATCTCATTGTGGTTTTGATTTGCATTTCTTTGATGGCCAGTGTAGATGAGCATTTTTTCATGTGTCTGTTGGCTGTATGAATGTCTTCTTTTGAGAAATGTCTGTTCATATCCTTTGCCCACTTTTTGATGGGGTTGTTTGTTTTTTTCTTGTAAATTTGTTTGAGTTCTTTGTAGGTTCTGGATATTAGCCCTTTGTCAGATGAGTAGATTGAAAAAATTTTCTCCCATTCTGTAGGTTGCCTTTTCACTCTGATGGTAGTTTCTTTTGCTGTGCAGAAGCTCTTTAGTTTAATTAGATCCCATTTGTCAATTTTGGCTTTTGTTGCCGTTGCTTTTGGTGTTTTAGACATGAAGTCCTTGCCCATGCCTATGTCCTGAATGGTATTACCTAGGTTTTCTTCTAGGGTTTTTTATGGTATTCGGTCTAACATTTAAGTCTCTAATCCATCTTGAATTAATTTTCGTATAAGGAGTAAGAAAGGATCCAGTTTCAGCTTTCTACTTATGGTTAGCCAATTTTCCCAGCACCATTTATTAAATAGGGAATCCTTTCCCCATTTCTTGTTTTTCTCAGGTTTATGAAAGATCAGATGGCTGTAGATGTGTGGTATTATTTGTGAGGATTCCGTTCTGTTCCATTGGTCTATATCTCTGTTTTGGTACCAGTACCATGCTGTTGTGGTTACTGTAGCCTTGTAGTATAGTTTGAAGTCAGGTATAGTGATGCCTCCAGCTTTGTTCTTTTGACTTAGGATTGTCTTGGAAATGCGGGCTCTTTTTTGGTTCCATATGAACTTTAAAGCAGTTTTTTCCAATTCTGTGAAGAAACTCATTGGTAGCTTGATGGGGATGGCATTCAATCTATAAATTACCTTGGACAGTATGGCCATTTTCACGATATTGATTCTTCCTATCCATGAGCATGGTATGTTCTTCCATTTGTTTGTGTCCTCTTTTATTTCACTGAGCAGTGGTTTGTAGTTGTCCTTGAAGAGGTCCTTTACATCCCTTGTAAGTTGGATTCCTAGGTATTTTATTCTCTTTGAAGCAATTGTGAATGGAAGTTCATTCCTGATTTGGCTCTCTGCTTGTCTGTTACTGGTGTATAAGAATGCTTGTGATTTTTGCACATTAATTTTGTATCCTGAGACTTTGCTGAAGTTGCTTATCAGCTTAAGGAGATTTTGGGCTGAGACAATGGGGTTTTCTAAATACACAATCATGTCATCTGCAAACAGGGACAATTTGACTTCTTCTTTTCCTAACTGAATACCCTTGATTTCTTTCTCTTGCCTGATTGCCCTAGCCAGAACTTCCAACACTGTGTTGAATAGGAGTGGTGAGAGAGGGCATCCCTGTCTTGTGCCAGTTTTCAAAGGGAATTTTTCCAGTTTTTGCCCATTTAATATGATATTAGCTGTGGGTTTGTCATAAATAGCTCTTATTATTTTGAGATACGTTCCATCAATACCAAATTTATTGAGCATTTTTAGCACGAAGGGCTGTTGAATTTTGTCAAAGGCCTTTTCTGCATCTTTTGAGATAATCATGTGATTTTTGTCTTTGGTTCTGTTTATATACTGGATTACGTTTATTGATTTGCGTATGTTGAACCAGGCTTGCATCCCAGGGATGAAGCCCACTTGATCATAGTGGATAAGCTTTTTGATGTGCTGCTGAATCCAGTTTGCCAGTATTTTATTGAGGATTTTTGCATCAATGTTCATAGGGATATTGGTCTAAAATTCTCGTTTTTTGTTGTGTCTCTGCCAGGCTTTGGTATCAATATGATGTTGGCCTCATAAAATGAGTTAAGGAGGATTCCCTCTTTTTCTATTCATTGGAATAGTTTCAGAAGGAATGGTACCAGCTCCTCCTTGTACCTCTGGTAGAATTCAGCTGTGAATCCATCTGGTCCTGGACTTTTTTTCGTTGGTAGGCTATTAATTATTGCCTCAATTTCAGAGCCTGCTATTGGTCTATTCAGGGATTCAGCTTCTTCCTGGTTTAGTCTTGGGAGAGTGTAAGTGTCCAGGAAATTATCCATTTCTTTTAGATTTTCTAGTTGATTTGCGTAGAGGTGTTTATAGTATTCTCTGATGGTAGTTTGTATTTCTGTGGGGTCGGTGGTGATATCCCCTTTATCATTTTTTATTGCATCTATTTGATTCTTCTCTCTTTTCTTCTTTATTAGTCTTGCTAGCGGTCTATCAATTTTGTTGATCTTTTCAAAAAAACAACTCCTAGATTCATTGATTTTTTGGAGGGTTTTTTGTGTCTCTATCTCCTTCAGTTCTGCTCTGATCTTAGTTATTTCTTGCCTTCTGCTAGCTTGTGAATGTGTTTGCTCTTGCTTCTCTAGTCCTTTTAATTGTGATGTTAGAGTGTTAATTTTAGGTCTTTCCTGCTTTCTCTTACAGGCATTTAGTGCTATAAATTTCCCTCTACACACTGCTTTAAATGTGTCCCAGAGATTCTGGTATGTTGTATCTTTGTTTTCATTGGTTTCAAAGAACATCTTTATTTCTGCCTTCATTTCGTTATGTATCCAGTAGTCATTCAGGAGCAGGTTATTCAGTTTCCACGTAGTTGAGCAGTTTTGATTGAGGTTCTTGGTCCTGAGTTCTACTTTGATTGCAGTGTGGTCTGAGAGACAGTTTGTTATAATTTCTGTTTTTGTACATTTGCTGAGGAGTGCTTTACTTCCAATTATGTGGTCAATTTTGGAATAAGTGTGATGTGGTGCTGAGAAGAATGTATATTCTGTTGATTTGGGGTGGAGAGTTCTGTAGATGTCTATTAGGTCTGCTTGCTGCAGAGATGAGTTCAATTCCTGTATATCCTTGTTAACTTTCTGTCTTGTTGATCTGTCTAATGTTGACAGTGGGGTGTTGAAGTCTCCCATTATTATTGTATGGGAGTCTAAGTCCCTTTGTAAGTCTCTAAGGACTTGCTTTATGAATCTGGGTGCTCCTGTATTTGGTGCATATATATTTAGGATAGTTAGCTCTTCCTGTTGAATTGATCCCTTTACTATTATGTAATGGCCTTCTTTGTCTCTTTTGATCTTTGATGGTTTAAAGTCTGTTTTATCAGAGACTAGTATTGCAACCCCTGCTTTTTTTTGTTTTCCATTTGCTTGGCAGATCTTCCTCCATCCCTTTATTTTGAGCCTATGTATGTCTCTGCATGTGAGATGGGTCTCCTGAATATAGTAAACTGATGGGTCCTGACTCTTTATCCAGTTTGCCAGTCTATGTCTTTTAATTGGAGCATTTCGTCCATTTACATTTAAGGTTAATATTGTTATGTGTGAACTTGATCCTGCCACTATGATATTAAGTGGTTATTTTGCTCGTTAGTTGATGCAGTTTCTTCCTCGCCTCGATGGTCTTTACAGTTTGGCATGTTTTTGCAATGGCTGGTACCGGTTGTTCCTTTCCATGTTTAGGGCTTCCTTCAGGGTCTCTTGTAAGGCAGCCTGGTGGTGACAAAATCTCTAAGCATTTGCTTATCTGTAAAGGATTTTTTTCCCCCTTCACTTATGAAACTTAGTTTGGCTGGATATGAAATTCTGGGCTTAAAATTCTTTTCTTTAAGAATGTTGAATATTGGCCCCCACTTGCTTCTGGCTTGTAGAGTTTCTGCCGAGAGATCTGCTGTTAGTCTGATGGGCTTCCCTTTGTGAGTAACCTGACCTTTCTCTCTGGCTGCCCTTAAGATTTTTTCCTTCATTTCAACTTTGGTGAATCTGGCAATTGTGTGTCTTGGATTTGCTCTTCTCGAGGAGTATCTTTGTGGTGTTCTCTGTATTTCCTGAATTTGAATGTTGGCCTGCCCTACTAGGTTGGGGAAGTTCTCCTGAATGATATCCTGAAGAGTGTTTTCCAACTTGGTTCCATTTTCCCCCTTACTTTCAGGCACCCCAATCAGACGTAGATTTGGTCTTTTTACATAATCCCATACTTATTGCAGGCTTTATTCATTTCTTTTTCTTCTTTTTTCTTTTGGTTTCTCTTCTCGCTTCATTTAATTAATTTGATCCTCAATTGCTGATACTCTTTCTTCCAGTTGATCGAGTCGATTACTGAGGCTTGTGCATTTGTCACGTATTTCTCGTGTCATGGTTTTCATCTCTGTCAGTTCGTTTATGGCCTTCTCTGCATTAATTATTCTGGTTATCAATTCTTCCACTCTTTTTTCAAGATTTTTAGTTTTTTGCACTAGTTATGTAATTCCTCCTTTAGCTCTGAGAAGTTTGATGGTCTGAAGCCTTCTTCTCTCATGTCGTCAAAGTCATTCTCCGTCCAGCTGTGATCTGTTGCTGGAAATGAGCTGCGTTCCTTTGGAGGGGGAGAAGCGCTCATATTCTTTGAATTTCCAGCTTTTCTGCCTTGCTTTTTCCCCATCTTTGTGGTTTTATCTGCCTCTGGTCGTTGATGATGGTGACGTACTGATGGGGTTTTGGTGTGGGTGTCCTTCCTGTTTGTTAGTTTTCCTTCTAATAGTCAGGACCCTCAGCTGTAGGTCTGTTGGAGATTGCTTGAGGTCCACTCCAGACCCTGTTTGCCTGGGTGTCAGCAGCAGAGGCTGCAGAAGATAGAATACTGCTGAATAGCAAGTGTACCTGTCTGATTCTTGCTTTGGAAGCTTCCTCTCGGGGGTGTACTCCACCGTGTAACATGTGGAGTGTCGGTCTGCCCCTAGTGGGGGATGTCTCCCAGTTAGGCTACTCAGGGGTTAGGGACCCACTTGAGCAGGCAGTCTGTCTGTTCTCAGATCTCAACCTCTGTGTTGGGAGATCCACTGCTCTCTTCAAAGTTGTCAGACAGAGTCCTTTGCATCTGCAGAGGTTTCTGCTGCCTTTTTTTGTGTGTGTGTGTGTTGTTGTTTTTTAGCTGTGCCCTGTCCCCAGAGGTGGAGTCTACAGAGACTCACAGGCCTCCTTGAGCTGCTGTGAGCTCCACCCAGTTTGATCTTTCCAGGGCTTTGTTTACCTACTTAGGCCTCAGCAATGGCGGGTGCCCCTCCCCCAGCCTCGCTGCTGCCTTGCAGTTAGATCGCAGACTGCTGTGCTAGCAGTGAGAAAGGCTCCGTGGGTGTGGGACCCTCCTGGCCAGGTGTGGGATATAATCTTCTGGTGTGCCCGTTTGCTTAAAGCGCAGTATTGGGGTGGGAGTTACCCGATTTTCCAGGTGTTGTGTGTCTCATTTCCCCTGGCCAGGAAAAGGGATTCCCTGCCCCCTTGTGCTTCCCAGGTGAGGCGATGCCTCACCCTGCTTCAGCTCTCGCTGGTCGGGGTGCAACAGCTGACCAGCACCATTTGTGAGATAAACCCAGTACCTCAGTTGAAAATGCAGAAATCACCTGTCTTCTGTGTCGCTCGCGCTGGGAGCTGGAGACTGGAGCTGTTCCTATTTGGCCGTCTTGCTCCGCCCCCCCCCAAAAGTCTTTATTGAAGGCATATGCTAAGTGTGTCAATGCCAGCATTCACAGAGTTTCATAACACTAGTGTAAGTATGGTGAGATCAAATGTCTTGTTTTCATCTGAACATAATTTAGAAAAAAAAATCCGTGTGTCTTACGAAAGAAGATTAAAAGATAGAAGTAGTTTCTCCATTAAAGGCATTCAAATATAGACTTGAACAACTACTTTAAGTGTTGTTTTGGTGGAAATTGAAATATTAGTCACGTTCTTGAATTACCTGAAAGGTCACTTTCAAGTTTGAGGTTTTGTAATTCTATTTACTCTCTATGCATTCTTATGTGTAGGCAAAAGAGCCTCTCCATTTTCAGAAATGTGGAAGATTATGAAAGAGAAAGATATGGAAAATTATCAAGAAACACTTATTAACGATGTAAAAGCTTGTCATTCTTTCATTGTTTCAGAATGTCAGAAAATCATATCTATTTATTTATTTTTATTTATTTATTTATTTATTGGGACGGAGTCTTGCTCTGTCACCCAGGCTGGAGTGCAGTGGCCGGATCTCAGCTCACTGCAAGCTCCGCCTCCCGGGTTTACGCCATTCTCCTGCCTCAGCCTCCCAAGTAGCTGGGACTACAGGCGCCGCCACCTCGCCCAGCTAGTTTTTTGTATTTTTTAGTAGAGACGGGGTTTCACCGTGTTAGCCAGGATGGTCTCGATCTCCTGACCTTGTGATCTGCCCGTCTCGGCCTCCCAAAGTGCTGGGATTACAGGCTTGATCCACCGCGCCCAGCCAATCATATTTATTTTGGCTTACACTGTTAATTGATATGAAAAGTAGTTAACAATTTCTCTGTGGTTTACTTACAGTAGCAGGAAAAATATCAAATATTGGTCCTTGCCACCTTCCCTATGTGTCCTTTTACTTGGTATAGAATCCTTTAATTATTTAGTAGAGAGATTGTCACAGTTATAAGCACAGAGATATCTTTGATTTTACATTGCAGTTGTCTCAGCTACGTTATGAGGGGCTCAGCTCAAGGGACTCCAGGTCCCATTATCTGGGCAATGAAAAAGTCTGTTCTCAGTTAACCATGGTGCACTTAGGATCCTTAAGAGAAACTGTGATGTGTTCAAGGTCAAAAAGCCTTTTTTCGTCATCCTAATCAACAGTTTTATCAGAATACAACCTTGAGAGACTTATTTTGAAGGTCTTTCAGCACTTTATGAAAACCTCTTACAAAAATCTCTTTGTTATATTTTAAGTGTTTTTATCTTTTTATTTTTTGGCCACTCATGTTACCGAAGTTTAGAATGTAACTTTTTAAAGCTCCATTACTTCAGCTAAAAGAAGAGATAAGTTTAATTTAGAAACTTGCTCATCTTCAGTTATGGCATAATATATAATTTCTTGATTTATTTTTAAAAGAAACAGCAATTTTTTTTCTTTCTTCCTGTAGAGCATATCCTTAAAGAAAAAGATCTGTTGGCAAAATTGCCAATGTTTTGGAAAAATAAAATAAGGAAGGATGAAGTACCTGTGTATCGTTTTTGTTAAGTTTTGGATTATGGAATTTTCCTGGTAAAAATCTCTTCTCCCTGACACCTGCCCACACAGGTAATTGGATGACACTTAAACGTATGAGCTTCTGAAGATTGGTAAGCAAAAAATTAAAGATATCCCTGTCCCTTCCTGCTTATGAAGAAACAACCACTCTGTCTTCTACTTTCAATACATTATTATTATTTCCTGTTATATAATGAATAAGCACAGTGCAAATAAATCAATGAATAAATATATATTCATTTACTCAAAAAACGTTGAATAGTTTTTTGTTTTCTAAATTACTTCTTGAATCTACCAATTTTATGAATGCTCTGTCAGTGGTTTTTATTTGACCTTTTTATTCCAAGCATCTAATAAACTATTCTTTGTATGTTGTGCCTTGTATTAGTGAGAATCTGTTGCTTATATAGAACAGAAACACTCTCAGGAATCTCCAGAGTTAATGATTTATTATAAAGATGCAAATGCAAAAGTAGTAATAAAGATAAGTCAGGCCTTGAGATCCAAAGAATAAAGCGTTGTGAGAGAGCAGGAACCAAAGTATCAAAATGGGAAATCAAAGTTAGGTAGAGATGTTGGCATCAAGAGGTTGTAAATCTTTACTCTAGCACTCTGTTGTTAATGAGCTCCAGCTACTCTTCTCATCTCTGTTGCCCCAGACACCGTAGAGCACGTAGCCTTATCTTCTGTCCCAAATAGCTTGCCTTATAAGTTATAGCTTAGGCATATTCATGGCTTCAGTTGCTTCAGGACTCATGAAAGCTCTAATGAAGACACAAGTAGGCCAACAATCAAGCATGATGATGCAATTTCCATGATGGAATAAGTTAAAAACAGGCATAAACATAAATACATGATGGCATAGACTCATACATTTGTCTGCCTGTGGTCGTTAGCAAAGATACCAAATAGACATTTTTACTTCACATTGACAGCCATAGAAATTAGTAGGCAACCCATCTTGGAAAGGACATTCCTTTTAGGTAGAGAAGGCAACTGAAAATGCTTTGGATGTATGACTGTAAAGTGCAGTTAGTGAACTATAAATCGTTCAGTACATTTTGGAATATTAAAAGAGGAAACAGTGTAAGTAGACAATTCTGAAAGAGTAGGCAGAAACCAGCTTCTAAAATGTTTGAGAATCTAACCTAAGGAGTTAAAATATTCCCAGGTAGGCATTTCTATAATTCAGTATTTGCCAAGCCTTTTTAAAAAAAAATCCTGTCCGGGCGCAGTGGCTCACACCTGTAATCCCAGCACTTTGGGAGGCGGAGGCTGGCGCATCACGAGGTCAGGAGATCGAGACCATCCTGGCTTACACGGTGAAACCCCGTCTCTGCTAAAAATACAAACAAAAAATCAGCCGGGTGTGATGGCAGGCGCCTGTAGTCCCAACTACTCAGGAGACCAAGGCAGAAGAATGGTGTGAACTCGGGAGGCAGAGCTTACAGTGAGCTGAGATCGCACCACTGCACTCTAGCCTGGGCAATGGAGCCAAGACTCTGTCTCAGGGGGAAAAAAAAAAAAAAAAAAAAAAATCCTAACCATTGTTTTTTTGAATCTGGAAAATTATCCTGAAATTATTTGTCATATAGCTTAAGAAAAAAAAAAAGTCAGCAACAATTAATTTATTTTGAAAAATTGCATGAAAGCTTTGATATTTTGATGACAATATTGGTGAAATTAGCTCTTTAAATTTGTAAGAAACAGCTTTGAACCAAAAACTATACAAGTGTCTGCATGGTTAACATTCCAATTCTTTAATGTTTAGTAATACCTGTGCTGAGGAAATGCTGAGGCAGTGCTGGGGATTCCTTAAACACTATAGAGTATGACTGGTAATCTGTTTTTTTGGGACAGTCAATTAATGCATTTTGGAATAATAAATATCATTGTTCTGTTTATATTATTAAAACAATCAGATATTTACTGAGTTTATGTTATTTCTATAAACAGATGTTTCAGTAAATAATATATTTCTCAGGAATAAATGAGTCACTGGCAGTTGTCAACATTTATGTTTAGTAACTTTATTAAAACTAAAAAACCATAGAATGTGAAGAGAAAATGAAATATATTATGTATTAGAGCAGTGAAGGTTTTTTCCCATTTCCCATTTTTAAGGGAGCATCCCCTTTTGGGAACTTAAAGCAAAAGTGAAATTTTGTAAAAAGCAAATTTTTTTTACACTTTTAGCAACGTTTTAGAAAATACTACAATAAATACATAATAAATATCTATGTAATAAACATACCATGTATATCAAGTAGAATTCAAGATTAAGAATACCTACATTCATTGTCGCTTACGGTTGTCAGTGGCTCACGTGTTTCAGCTGTTAGGATCATGGCAGGAATTTCCTATTGAAGAAAATACTTTTTAAAAAAATTGTGAAGGAAAAGGAAAAAAATGTAATAGAGGATCAAGAGACAAATTTTAAAATTTGACTTAGGAATAGTTCTTGTTCTTGTTTGATCATCCTGAGAGGGCTTACACTTACCAGTCTCCACAGGGCCACAAAAGTAAATGTTTCCTGTGCATTAAAAAACAAACTACCAAACTTGTTTATTCTTTTCCGAGCTCCAAAGTGACTGAGATAGGAGATGACGCCGAGCTGGCCTGTAAAGCTCGAGAGGGCAGCACTGTGAGTGGCTGAGCAGACAGGAGACAACAGATGCCTGAAGCAGTGGTGCGCTGAAGCCACAGAACTGCAGTGACGGCAAAGACAGTGCCGCATTTTCTGCCATTTCTTAATGGAGAAAAGGGGGCAGATCACTTTATTTAATACAACAGCTCCCAGCACTTTGGGAAGCCGAAGCAGGCAGATCACCTGAGGTCAGGGGTTTGAGACCAGCCTGGCCAACATGGTGAAACCCCGTCTCTATTAAAAATGCAAAAATTAGCCAGGTGTGGTGGCAGGCGCCTGTAAGCCCAGCTACCCGGGAGGCTGAGGCAGGGAGAATTGCAGAGGTTGCAATGAGCTGAAATCGCACCATTGCACTCCAGCCTGGGCAACAGAGCAAGATTTCATCTCAAAAAACAAAACAAAACGAAAGCTGCCCTCCTCATCTATAAACCCAGAAATGGGAAAGACCTTTTCCCCCCCAGTATCTTACTATTGAAACTCAGTTAAAAAACAAAACATAAATGTAACAAACTTTCATCCTCATAGTCCTGAACTTATCTGCAGCTGAGTTTTTACTCTATCATGCTGGGAGCAAAGATATTGGGTGGTAACATAGGCTGCAGAGAAGCTACATTTTGGAGGTCAGTGGACACTAAAGATTGCATACCATCTGTCTATATATTTAGGTATAAAAGCTGCTTAAAATTTCAGAGATTTAATTTCTTCATATGAAAAATCTATATTTTGACGTATATTTGGGGTTTTGAAATAGTGAATTTAACTGTCTAGGAGAGTACATAGCATATAAAAACTCTCAGTAAGTGATAGCTGTCTCTATTTCAGAGTCTATAAACTAAACATTTCAGCTCATAGCCCAAATTACTCCAGCCCTATTTGTAAAAGCCAGGAAAATCTCTTCTGAAGACTTCTATTTCAATATGTCATGAATTTTCAAGGCTCAAATGTGATATTAAATGTGAACATGTTTAATAAATGGTAGAATGTTGTATCAGCGAATCTCAGAATGATTTTCATGCCATTCTGATGAGAGATGTTAATAGATGTTTCTCAAAGAAGGTTTTGTGATTAGATAAACCAGGACACACAGAATTTAGGATGTTTTAGACATTTTCATATACCACGGTAATTTCTAAATTTCCTGGTATAGGGTGGGTAGAACACATAGCATTTCCCAACTTTTTTTGTTTGTGAAACTTTTGTTTTCATGAGACTTCTCCGTGATTACTCTCCACAGGAAAAGATTTTGAAGTGAAATATGTTTACAATTATTTTGTAAGTAAACTAAAAAACACAGTTCTTTCCAAGTGAGTTTCAATCATGTTTCTCCTGCTGGAAGCACTTTAATCCATTAGATAGTGGAAATCAGACTTTAACATATTATTGGAAATACGTTAAGCAGCATAATGTTGCAAATAGAGATTCTATTATTATTTAAACATTAGTTTAAAAGTAATATGGAAATGCGATATATAATTATTAAGGCAGAGTAAAACGAATGGTTTTAAATAGGCTTGCAAAGTTCTGATGGAATTAGATTACATTGCATTGTGTCCTCGGTAAGAATGTGCTGTGCTGCACACCACCATGGCACACATTTACCTACGTAACAAACCTGCACATCCTGCACATGTACTCCTGAACTTAAAATAAAGGTTGGGGAAAAAAGAATGTGCCTACTGATTTACAGGGAAAAACAACAGATGATTGAAACATAGTCCTAAATAACAAGAAGGGAAATTTTCTTTAACTGATCATCTTTCTCATTGTCATGACAAAGGGTAACATTTTATTTTCAGTCCTTCAGTGCTTTTTTAATAATTCACCATACATATTTACCTATATCCCATTGACTGTGGGACTTAGCAGTTTACATTTGCAGTCCTGTGAATATAATTATCTGTATTCCCTATTGGAGTGATGGGGGAAATTGGATCATTATATAATTTAAAAGACACCTCCCCAGGCACCCACTGTGTTCTTAGGAAGTCAGGAACCGAATTTAAGATTATTAATTTTACACACCATGTTTTATCCATTAAATTAGTATATTGGATTTGACACTTTATAGATTGTATAGACACTTATGTGTGACTCCAGAGAGCAATAGAAATGTTATTAAGAGTTCTTCAAATAATTTTGATAATCAAAATCATGTATAATGGTAGTGCCAGGCCTCTAGGGGTCATTCTGATATGTTAGGCATGATAATCAGTGAAGGAAAACAGCGTCAAGACATAAAGAAATAGGGACATCGGTCATTTCAGGATTAGAGCCTACTGAATTTGTACCAGTCAGCAGAATAGCCCAGACAGATCTATTTTTTCACACAGTCTCTCTCAATAAATAGCCTTTCCTATCCTGAAATTGATATTTTGTTTTAATAATAATCCATTCTATCAGATTTGTTATGTTACTCTCTACAATAATCACTGTATTGGCATGAAACAATAGCCTGGCAAAAGAGAAATTATGACAACTGTAGGTGAGGGTATATATACTTGCATTAAATCCTAATTTTGTCAACATCACATACAGCCCTGAATCAAAACCAAGCCTCTAAAAATCTTCCCCAGTTGATTTCCTTTGATGTCTGACTTATCATATAGTCATACAGCTGTAACACTCTTCTCTTGGTAGCAAGGGTAGTTCATTACATATGTTTAGAAAGTTTTCATCGTTATTTTCAAGATGTAGAACATAAAGTTGGGACTGGGACAAAATCAAAGGATAACAGATGTTTCAGAAGACATCGTTTATTTTTCTTAAGATTTTAACCTTACTAAATGAGCTAACAGAACAAAGCCAGGATAGAAACAGGCTGTCTGTGGGATTTAGTTGCAATGGAGCTCTGTTTGTAGTTTCTGGCAACTGGCAACTGCCATAACAGGAGAGCACAGTAACAGGCTAAGCCAGATGCTCTTCAGCATCCGCATCAATTCATCAAATTACAACAGAGAAGCAAGAGTCAAAGCTGCCAGTCCTCAGGGAATCAATCTATGAATACCCTAAGACCAATGGCCATTTAATAAATGTAGAGACACAGAAGCTGCTCTCTCTCTCTATATATGTGTATATATGTGTATACATGTGTATACATGTGTATATATGTGTATATGTATACGTATATACGTATATATGTATTATTTCTTTTTTTGAGATGGAGTCTCACTTTGTCACCAGGCTGGAATGCAGTGGTGCGATCTTGGCTCATTGCAACCTCCGCCTCATGGATTCAGGTGATTCTCCTGCATCAGCCTCCCAAGTAAGCTGGGACTAGAGGCGCGTGCCACCATGCCTGGCTAATTTTTGTATTTTTAGTATAGAGAGGGTTTCACCATGTTGGCCAGGCTGGTCTCGAACTCCTGACCTCAGGTGATCCACCCTCATCGGCCTCCCAAAGTGCTGGGATTACAGGCTTGAGCCACTGCGTGAGGCCAGAAGCAGCTATATTAAATCATTTTCATATCAATATATGAAATCTAAGCTAAGCAGGAGTCTTTGAAAGAAAATTAATGTGGTAAAATGATTTCCCATAGATACAGTGTTGGAAGAACTCTCTATAATCCTGAATATCTGATAAATGTTAATTCTTCTCTAGGTACCAAGGTAATAACTTGTGAAAGTTACTTGGATTTCTACAGTTCTGGTTTACAAACATTAAACATTTAAAGAATGTCTTTGAGGCCTAAACAAAACAAAGAGAAGAATTTATGGGAAAGAAACAAACCAATATATGACTTTATTAAGTTAGATTTATTGTGTAAGCTTGAGCATATTTTGATAAATATATAAATCTTGGGTTTATACCAACTTATATCAATGCAGACATTTTGCTATAACTATTGACTTGTTATAAATAAATTTTACTTCTGGAACTTTAGACATTTGCATCCAACATACAGGACAAACCCATATCCTCTTGCTTGCCTGGGCCATCTTTATAGCATTCTGGTATTATGGTATCCCATTTTATTCAGTGCTAAAACTTGGGGTGGTAATAGTGGAGTAGATCGCCTCAATATTCTATACTAAGAAAGAAGGCAATCCGCTATCCTTATAGAACAAAATTAATAATCTTAAAACTTTGAACCTTCGATAGAAATAGGCCTAGGGAATGCTTAGGGGTAAGGGAAAGTGAATGAATTAGCATTTGTATCACAGTTTTGCCACAGTTAACAGGGAAATGAACGAATTGGAATTTGTAACACAGTTTTGCCACAGTTAACTTGGGGCTGCCTCCAACAGGGGAACTTCCTTCTCCTTTAGCCCTTGGCCATGTGTGGACTAAAACTCCTACTCTTGGTTTTCCTTATTGCCGCTGAGAAAGGCTAGAAGTTCCCATAAAACATTGTTAAATTCCTAGGAAAACAAAATAAAACTGAACTTGAAGAATCTGAAAAAACATGAGACGTTTCATTTTACAGAGTAGAGATTTATGAGTTTACTAAGCCAGTTATTTTCAGATAACTGCATAAATGTGTTCATACCTTGACTGAGAACTGTACTGTTATTATTAACTGTCTTCTCCTGGAAAGTCAGCATATTTTGACTCAAAATATGGGAATAACATTTCAGTCATCTAAACACTTTTGCTCAAAGCAGAGAGTGGCTTACTTGGCTGCCTATCAAAAAAATTCTCAGTTTCTATTCAAATTTCCCTCAGGCACATCTAATTGAGAACAATTATGTAATAGCATTAGAAATACATTGGTTAAACCACACACACACACACACACACACACACACACACACACACACACACACGTTTACCAATTCAAGACTTAGAGTCTAATAAGAGGAGGTAAAAAGGAATTGGGCTTTCTTGTATGTATGTTATTGAAGGAGAAAGTGTAATACAGTGGAAGACAGCAGGGAGATCAGTAGATCTAATATAGGTCCACTCTCCTTCTAATATTGATAATTTGTGTTTTTGCTCTTTTTCTTTACTAGTCTACCCAGGGGTTTATCAATTTTATTGATCTTTACAGAAACCCAAATTCTAGGCTTCATTGGTCTTCTCTATTGTTTTTGTCCATTTTATTTCACTAATTTTAGCTTTTTAAATATTTTTTAAACATAGGACAACATATTTGAATGTATTTCCATTGATCCCTGATATTTTGGTATTTGGTCCTTTCTGCAGCAATTGAAGTGCTCAACCTATATTTGCTTATCAATTACTAAAATTTTTTTATTATTCTTTTTTACTTCTGCTTGCTTCGAGTTTAATTTGCTATTCTTCATTTAATTCTTAAGGTGCCTGCTTAGTCCCTTTATTTAAAACATTTTTTGGAGGCCAGGCGCGGTTACTGATGCCTGTAATCACAGCACTTTGGGAGGCAGAGGCAGTGGATCACCTGAGGTCAGGAGTTTGAGACCAGCCTCACCAACTTGGAGAAACCCCATCTCTACTAAAAATATAAAATTAGCTGGACATGGTGGCGCATGCCTATAATCCTAGTTACTCGAGAGGCTGAGGCAGGAGAATCACTTGAACCTGGGAGGCAGAGGTTGCAGCGAGCCAAGATCACGCCATTGTACTCCAGCCTGGGCGACAAGAGCAATACTCTGTCTCAAAAAAAAAAAAAGAAAAATTTTTTAATCTAACATAGTATAATCATTTATTTTTTGTTACCTAACAGTATAATCATTTATCCTGTATAAACTTTTTTGGTAAGTGCTTCTCTACTTGCATCCCACAAATTATGACATATTGGCTTATCATTTAGTTCAAAATATTTTCTAATTTCTTTTGTGATTCATTCCTTAGCTCATGGGTTATTCAGAAGGGTGTTGCTTCATTCTCAAATACTTAGCCATTTTCTAGTTGTATGTTACTGTTATTGCCTTCTAATTTATTTTTGCTCTCATTTTAAAAACGATGTTTTCACTTATATTAGAATTCCAGGATGCAGGTTTTTTGTGGTTTTGTTGTTGTGGTGGTTTTTTGTTTTTTTAGTCAAAAGTTACTGTTTTCTTCTGACCTCTGCTATTTTTCTTTAGAAATTGACAGTCATTATTATTGCTCTTCATTTGTATATCTGTATTTAGGTGCTGGTTATCTCGGAATTTTTTCTATATTTTTGACGGTATACATGTTTATTGTGATTTGTTAATGTTTTATTATTCTGCTTAGATTTTTTTTCTGTTTTTATTGCTTTTTTGAAAATTAAATTTGGAAAATTTTTGTCTAATATTTCTTCACAGTTTTGCTGCTCCAGTGTTTCTATTTTCTCTCTTTAGAGTCCAATTACAATTATGTTAGAGAGTATGATATTATCCAACATTTTGTGTGTTTTTTTTCTATTTTTTTCCTCTGTACTTAAGTTTGGATTATTTATTTCTGTCTGCAACAAAGTTCACTGACTACTGCTTCTGTTGTCTCAAATTTGCATTAGTGAAATTTGTTTTAAAATATACTTTTTTTCTATGATTTCCATTTGAGTCTTTTTTAAGTTTTCATTTCTGTACTAAGATTCCCCTATATATACATTGTGATCATATTTATTCATATTTTTAAACATTTAAAAAATAGCTGCTATATACTGTTTGCTTATTATTAACATCTCATTTATATCAGTATATGTTCCTATTGTTTGTTTATAACTTTGAACATGGTTCACACTCTCCTCTTTCTTCACACCTTGTGTTTTTTATGGAATTATTGACATTGTAGATAATGTGTTCCAGATCCTCTGGATTCTGTCTCCTGTTGTTTCCTAGTACCCAGTTATATTACTGGCTGATCACTGTGAATCTGTGTTTTGTTTTTAGACTTTCTTAAGGCAGATACACTTCAATATTGCCACGAATGCAAAGAAAAACAAGTATCTCTACTACACAGCCTTTACTTGAAAGGTATGACCCTTTGGGAATTTTAGTGGAAAACTTCAGGTATTTAAGACCCTCTAAGTTAGTGTGATTCAAAATCTTAATTCTGCCTTCTCTGCGGGGGTCAGCATCTGAGATAACTGCTCACTTTTTTTCACTTTTTCAGTCTTCTTATAGACTACTTTCTCCTGGGTTCCTTGGAGTCTTCACTATACATGTGCATTTAAAGGATCAAATAATTATAAGAGGGGCATACATATTTGAGAGGGGGGCAACCCCTGAAACTTCTTCCTTTATTTTATTTTAGATAGGGTCTCACTCTATCCCAGGCTGGAGTGCAGTAGCACTATCATAGCACTGCAGCCTCCATCTCCTGAGTAGCTGGCTATACAGTACATACCACCATGCCTGACTAATTTATTTTTACTTTTTTGTAGAAATGAGGTCTTGCTATGTTGCCCAGGCTGGGCTTGAACTCCTGGCCTCGAGTGATCCTCCCACCTCAGCCTCTCAAAGTGCTGGTTTTACATGCATGAGCCACTGTCCCCAGCCCCTTTATTACATTTTTACTGTCTGTTGCCATTGTTCTGGCAGACTCATGTTTCTTCTATGATGTTCAAGCTAGTAAAATTTCTTATTTTTGCTTTAATTCTCTATGTTCCATGTTGAAAGATGTTGGAAAAAGTTGAATGTCAAATTCTCTACAGTTTCTGTCTATTTTGTTTCCTTTTGTTTTATTTGTTTTTTTGAGATGGAGTCTCATTTTGTTTCTGGAGTGCAGTGGCACAATCTTGGCTCACTGGATCTCCGCCTCTCGGGTTCAAGTGATTCTCCTGCTTAAACCTCCTGAGTAGCTGGGACTACAGGTGTGTGCCACCACGCCTGGCTAACTTTTGTATTTTTAGTAGAGACGGGGTTTCAGCATGTTGTTCAGGCTGGTCTTGAACTGCTGACCTTGTGATCCACCCACCCTGGCTTCCTAAAATGCTGAGATTACAGGCGTGAGCCACCGCGCCTGGCCTGTTTCTATTTAAAAGTGTTTTTAGGGCATAAAACATTCCCTTCCTTCCCCCAAGGTTTTAATAATTAGTATTACTGTGGGAATCTTATTCTGATTGAAACTGTTTTGCGATTACTGGAGCCAAAAGACACTTGAGCAATACACTTTTGTATTTGAGGCTCTTCAATATGACAGTATATCCCAGTAGCCTATATTTTAATCAAAGGCTTAACTTTTTCTTCACATTTGTTTACATCCTCTTAGTAAATGGTAGGCCTTTTCCTTCTCCAGCCTGCTCCAGGACCGGGCATCTGATTCTAGGTATGGAAATTGTATACCGTCTGCTTGCTTATGAAGGGCTTATTTTGTTTAATATGTATCTCATTAAATCTTCCTTGCACTCACCACTTATGATAGCCCCAAAGAGAAGCTTGATGTAGATTTCATACCTTTTTGCTTGTAATTAATACAGGAGTGAAGTTAATTTACATTGTTCTACATCCTAACTAGAAAGGGAGATGATCTACTTTCATTTTGAAAAAATATTTTTATTGGATATGGAAATGCAGTTATATTCATTTAGCATCTTAAAGATATCATTACATTGTTGTCAGGTTTCCATGAATTTAATGAAGGCAGTTGTTATGCTCACTGTCATTTCGTGACAGGAAATATATCGTTTTATTATTTCCTTCTTCTTGCTGTTTTTCAGACTGGTTTCTTCCTTTCCGGTTTTCAGAAGTTTTACCATAGTGCTTAGGTGTGATTTTCTCTATTTTTATTATATGTGGGGTTTGTATAACCATTGGAATTCATGGCTCAATATCTTCTATGGCTATGAAAATTCTTTACACTTATCTCATTATATACTGCTCTGACACATTCTCAATTATAAAAATTACACATTTATTATATTTTTTCTCATGATGGTACTATATCTCTCACACTCTCCTCTATATTTCCCATCCCCCTTTTTCTCTTTATGCTACAGTCTGGATATTTTTAATTGATATTTTATCCCGGTGAATAATCTTCTGGGTCTTTTTTGGTCCAATCTCTAACAGTTTATTAAAGGTTTAGAGGTTCAGAAACTATTTTCTTGGTCCTTAAATAATTTTTTGTGATTATATGATTCCACAAAGTACCTAAGCAAAAACCTTTTTTGTAATCTTTATTCCCTTCACCAAAGTCAATGCTTGATACACCTTTTCTCCTGGTATCTATCTTTATTGATCTTTGTGATTTCCACTTCTATCACTTTATTAAATATCCTAATTTTAGTTACTTATTACTAATTAGTATTAGTCAGTTATTACTAATTATTCAGATTGATCATTCTACCCTTCCAGTCCACTCTACAAAGGCTAACAGATTGATTTTCAAAATAGATGTTACTTACCTGCTCAAAAGATTTTAAATTTTCTCCAAGCAGTCAATCCATATTTTTAAAATATTTTTTCCTCTTGTGAATCTTGTTGTTAAAAAACCAGCCTTTGGATGAAGACAACATGTAAAACAGATAAAATAAACTTGCTATGTTGAGGTTGGGATGCCAGCAGTTCTTTTCTCCTTCAGGGATCTTTATGGCACAAGTTGAAATCACCTGGCATCAGTGGTAGAAGATGAATTTCTTGGCATGATTTTTAGCACTGTCTACAGTCAGTTTACAAGCTATTTGTATCCCACTATTTTTCTGTAGGAGCAGAATTGATGTCATCTGGGAGCTCTTTGAAATAATAAAATCTAAGGTTTTACCTTGTACCTACTGAATAGTATTCTACATTTTAACATTAATGTGTAGGAAGCATTGCACAGGACCTCTATAGTGTAAGTGATAAGGTTTTCTCCTGTTTCTTAAGTATTTATCATGTTTTTATTCTTTGCTTTTCATAATTTGTTTATATATTTTTATCTGTCTTCATTCTGTGTACTTTATCCTGAATTCAAACTTATCATCTCCCCTAATTATACTCTGACACAGAGTGATCTAATCATTCCTCGGCCTGTCTACAGCCCTTAGTTTATTCAACTTGTATACTATTCATTGAAAGTTACATTTTGATTATGTATACTTACAACTACTACGTTGTGATCTTCTTCAGTTAGGAATCATATCCTTTAAAAACTTCTCACCCACAGTGTCTGACACAAAACCTCCTAAAAAGGTTTATTCAATAGTTGTTGAATGAATGAGACATTAGTCATGTTCAGAGTTTAATACTGAATGTAAAGGGATGCAAATTATTTATAGCACAGTTGTATATTAGGTCAACAGTCTTTCTGCCCTGTATGAGTCTTAAAATAAGAAGTGTTTATCTTGATTTCAGTGCTATTGAAGGAAACAATCTATACTAGGAAGCTGAACTATAGCATGCTACATATGCCTGCCTACCATTACCTATACTAGTCTCATATCATTCAGTGTAGGATAAGTAGTAATATTGGAGTTCTTTTAGGAATGGCTATTTTCTCACCTGCTAATTTCAACATGTGGTATACTGAAATGGGGGGTGATTGTGAGTATTAATATCATGGGAGGTTTTAATAATTTGAGAAAATGAGCATGTTAGCAACAAATCAGTAAATGAAATAGATTGATTCTTTCAAAATTAATCCTAAGGTCTCAAGCCTAGTTACCTCTCTGGTAAAAATAAAATTAGTGTGAGGCATGAGCAAATTTGTCAGGAAAAAGTTATTAAACAAAATATTACCTTCAATAAAATGCATCCAGTTATTGTTCTATTGCTAAGGAGGTTCATAAAATTGCTCCCAGAGAAAAAGCAGCAGGAGCAGGCATAAAAAGTGATGAATGTGATAGATAGCTTATGGCTTTTTCTGTGTGAATCGAGTGCCTGGGAGATGGTAGGATGTTACGTGGAGTGTAAATATGTACTGGAAGAGTGTTCAAATTTTGAATTTCTACTGACACATTGTCAGGTTGTCAGTTAGCTAACCTCACTACTATCTGTAATTTTTAAATTTATTTTTTCTTCCTTATGCAGCTCTTCAAAAATGATCACTACTGTTCTGAAACATAAACTTTCAAAAACTTGTATTATTTTTATTTCAATAAGAAGATAAAGCTACTGAAACTCTCAGCTTTCCTCTATCATAGTTCAAGGTTGCTCTGCATCTTCAGCGATGTTCCTGTCTTTTGGTTCCAAGTGATAACAAAAAGCTTGACTTAATTGGCTTTGAAAGTTAAGATTTTGGCTGGGCGTGGTGGCTCACGCTTGTAATCCCAACACTTTGAGAGGCTGAGGCTGGCAGATAACCTGAGGTCAGGAGTTCGGACCATACTGACCAACGTGGTGAAACCCCGTCTCTTTTAAAAACACAAAAATTAGCCAGGTGAGGTGGCCGGCGCCTGTAATACCAGCTTTTCAGGAGGCTGAGGCAGGAGAGTCGCTTGAACCTGGCAGACGGAGGTTGCAGTGAGTCAAGATTGCACCGTCACGCTCCAGCCTGGGCGACAGAGCAAAACTCCTTCTTAAAAAAAAAAAAAAAAAGTTAAAATTTCATTATTTCACATAAAAATAGGTTTAATAACATTACCAAAGGCCCAAAAGTATTTTATTTTTATGTTCTCAAATCTCTACATTGTACTTTGTCATTAGATTTTGACCATCAAGAATGTAAGATGACTACAACAGCTACAAGCTGCAAACTTTCACACTGAAGAATCAAAAATGTAAGAGATGATTGAATTTCCTCATTTTGTCTCATTTTAAAAATTCACATTTTTTCTGAGAAGGCTCCCTCACCCTGCTCTTCACATTTCCTGCCCACTCACTTTTCACTGCAGTTTGTCTTTCTTGCTTGCCTCATTTTTCTTTTTAGCACTTCTCACCATTTGACATGCTATGTGTTTTACTTCTTTATTTATTGTCTTCAAATTCTTAATAGACTCTAATCCTCATGAGGACAGAGATTTTTTTTCACTTTTTCCATGAATATGCTCTTTCATGTGTGCTTTAGACATCCCATTTCCTCACAAGTATACTATCCTTGTCTGTGTTACAGAAAGTTTTATGGGGTTTTTTTTGTTTGTTTGTTTTTGTTGAAATTTACCTCCTCACTTGGCGTGTAAGAGTGACAAAAAACTCACTTCAGTTTGTTCTTACGTCTGTGGTCACCTTCCAACTTCTCTATTTATTCTCAACCTCCTTCAAGGAAAATAAAACCAGAGCTGAATTTTTTAAAATGGAGCTTTTACAGTCTGTTCTAATTTACTTAACTGGGCCAATTGAATTGAACGCCAAAACATAGTCAATTGTAAATAAATATTTGTCTACATTTTAGGTGTAGTAAATGAAGAAAGGAAAGAAAATATGGAAGATACCTATGGCCTCATTTTTTCCTAAATCTGATTCCAAGATGGCATGTGCTCACAGTCTAATAGCAGATCTACTTTCATCTGTATCTGGTTATTGTTAGCTGTAAATTCTCAATCTTCATGACTTAACTGCATTTAGCACTCAACTTTGGGTGCTGTGTATTAGTCAACATACGACGGGTTATCTATGCCAACAAATGACCCAAAATTCTTGGCTTAAAACAATCATGCTACATCTTAACTGCAGAAAAGGCAGGCTTTACTTATTATAGTCATCCAAGGACTAATGTAATAGTCATGAAATCAAACATATCTAAAGGGTCTTTTGTAGGCAATTAAGTGTTCTGGCCAGAATTTGATATAAAGTCCCTCCTAACTACAGAGAAATTAGGAAGTATAATTCCATTGTAAGCCCAGAAATAAAACAGAACTGGAACTCTGTTCTGTTTTTAAACAGAAATAATGACTACAACATTGTTGTTCACACAGTGAGTCAGAGTCATGTCAAATATTAAAATCATTACCTGAGCAAGCAAGATAGGTTTAACTCCAGATGAGCACTCTTGATCATCCACCTAAGGTTGAAAGATAAAACACAGGATGCTCAGTTAAATTATTTTTGTTTTTTGTTTTTTGAGATGGAGTCTCACTCTGTCACCCAGGCTGGAGTGCAGTGGCACAATCTCGGCTCACTGCAAGGTCTGAAGTAGAGTAGTGAAAGAAATTTTCTAAAGAATGTTGTGACAATGTTCTCATCTTGAAACACACTTAATATGTTTTGATACACAATGTGCTTCACTTTAAAAAGTTGTTAGCAGATCAAACTGAGTGTCCATATTCAAAAAAGAAAGAAACTAACCAAACAATTAATTCAACCCTATGGTTCTCTGGACTAGTCTTAGGAGTAAATCAACAAAAAATGAATATCATAATAACTTGGGCAGAGGTGTGGTTGCTAGATTTAGAAGAACAAAAACCAGGTTGCTAAGTAATTTTAATTTCAGATAAACAATGAATAGGTTTTAATGTAAGTATGACCCTATACAATATTGTAAAATAATTATAATTTTAATTATTTATCATTTAAAAGTTAACGGAAAGGCCAGGCGTGGAGGCTCACGTGTGTAATCCCAGCACTTTGGGAGGCCGAGGCGGGCAGATCACGAGGTCAGGAGATTGAGACCATCCTGGCTAAAACGTTGAAACGTTTTAGTTTTAGACTAAAACGTTTAGTCTCTACTAAAAATACAAAAAATTAATGGGGTATGGTGGCAGGTGCTTGTAGTCCCATATACTCGGGAGGTTGAGGCAGGAGAAGGGCGTGAACTTGGGAGGCAGAGCCAGCCTGGGTGACATAGCGAGACTTCATCTCAAAAAAAAAAAAGTCTGTTAATAGGAACAATGAAATTATTGAAGTTATTGTTCAATAATTTCATTATTAAGTTATTGAATTCAAACAATTACAAGTTACAGTCTAATTTGTAATTATTACCTAGAAAATACTCTTTCAAATTCATTTTTTATAATAAGAGGTTTAACAATAAAATAATATGTATCAACTGCTTCATGCCTATATTAATTAGAAATTGTCGCAACATTTCAAGGCCGTCACATTTGTCTTTTTTGTATATTCTTCTTTCATTCATTGAACCATTGATGACTTTATCTGCACAGATTTCACTGTATAATTGTGAATGTAATGTAATGTAATATACATTCCACATTGTATGTTGTGGAAGATCTACATTATGGGTAGATCAGAATGTTAACAGTATGATCTACATTGCCAACTTGAGTTCATCTGCTTAATAAATTCAGGACAGAGAAACACTATAAAAACCAGTAAAACTTTGAAACTATTTCTTGTATCATGTTATAGGGACTAGAGTTGGTACACTTTACTAAAAAAGCATGCACTGAGAACAGGGTGTCAGGCCTAGTCTTCTGACATTCATCAGGGTGTTGCCCTGTTTGCTGTACTTGAGTGATTACTACTCTATTTTAAGTTAATATACACATTTTTAATCTTCCTTAAAAATGAGATATTCTCAGTAAGTGCAAATGTTTATCCTGAAATTGTAGAAAAATATTTTATTATGTGGTTTTCATAAAACAGGCTAAGCTGGCAGTATAAATTAATATATTACTTTACCCAATATTTTCAAATTTTATAATAACCTGCTTAAGTATATGTTTTAATACAGATTTTTAACTTAACTAAACTATAGAATTTCTCTATGCATGTCTAATACCATTCCATGGTTTCAACTGCTATTTGGTGGAAATAATTTCTAAATCTATGTGTAAAATTCACAGCCCCATAATTTCCAGATACATTATTTTCAATTTTCTGCCCTGTTGGAATCTCTCCTGGGAAAGAAGAAGAGTTACCTCTTGCTTCTTTAACAATTTCCAACCTTTTCTGCCCCTACAGGCAAACAGTAAACCAGGGAAGTCTTTAAATGAAAACCATCAAAAGCTCATTTATATTAAAACTGTAGCCCCAGTTTTGAGAGTGGGTTTATTTGTTTTTTAAATTTATCCATTAAAAAAATACTGTACAGTTATATAAGCCTGAGATTCTTTTTTAATATTAAGAAGTGGTACCAAATTTTTACCCTGAAGTGCCTTAAAGTTCCTTTTCCAAAAACTTGTCATTTGTGGGATTATTTGAAGTTGTTTAAATGGCAAGGAAAGAGTTGGAATTTTGTGGGGGTGGGCACGTACCAATTTTAGAGTGTATGAATTTAGATACATACTCTTTGAACATGAATTTCAGAGATCATTATGTAAGTTTGAAAATCCAAGGCAGACTGGACGTATCTAATTCAAATAACCTCCAGGCCTCTATAATGGTATATGAACTCTAATTTGATAATTCTGTTTCTCAATCGTTCGGTTGCTTCACCAGATACTCAAGCTAGGGTCTTAAGGTGATTTGAGTTCTTGTTTTTCATCCACTTGATCATAACCATTTGATCATGAAGGCCTTTTAATTTTAAATATAAAATGTGTCATACATCTGTTTTCTCATTTTCATTTCTAATGGTAATTCACTTTTTCAGACCTTCACATCTGGTTTGTGATTGCCAAATTACCAATTTTTCTTCTTCTAATATATTGAACATAGAACCTCAGGTTTTGTCTTTTAAAAATACAAAATTCAATTGACTTTGTTCAGAAACGTGTGAAGTCTCCTTATTGTCTTTAGAAAGCTCTCATAATATCTTCATTTCCCTTTACGATCTGACACAAAATTACACGATTTCTCCCCAAACTCTTCACACCTACCTCCATCAAACACCCGCAATGGACACAACCCATAGACTAACCAATCATACCAAAACTAAGAGCCATTTTCACACTGCACCATTCACTTTCAAGTCTCTGGTCTTTAGTAATTTCTGTTTCCTCTGCCATAAACGTTCTTTCCTAAAAGTCTTCTCTATTAGCATCCTTCTCATTTGAAAACCTTCAGGATATGGTTCAAATGCTTTGTGAAACTTCGTTCAATTTCTCAAGTTGGAAGTAATTTCTCCTTCATATATGTTATTTTAAAAAGCTTTATGACATTGTCAATTAGAATGCTAATTAGCAACAATATCACGATGTTTTATGGTTATTTTTGAACATGTATGTCTCACTTGCCCCATTCCACTCCCTCACCTTAAAACTCCTTAATAGAAGTTATATTTTTCACATTTTATTCAATTTAGGCTCTGAATAAATATTTTCTGATGTATAAATGAGTGAACAAATGGATAAACATGAATGATTAAAAATGCAGAATAAAAGAATACCCACAAGTAAAAAGCCCAAAGAATAGATGAACCAGCATGAATAGTTTTCTTGTTGAATTACCAAATAGAAATAACGTTAGACCCAGAAGATGTGGAACTGAATGAATGACTCAGAGGCCTTGCATGCTATGTGCTCTCTCTACCTTTTCATTTGAGCTAGTCACCAGTACCTCTGGTCTAAATGCAAACTCTTCTACCTGCCAGGCAGAAAGTGAAGGGGTTTTGACAGTAACAACTATGGTGATGATAATTATTGCTAAAGACTTTGAAGTCAATCACGAACATGTTGTCAACATTTATTTAGGCTAAAGATTATGGCTCTTGGCTGGGCACGGTGACTCACACCTGTAATCCCAGCACTTTGGGAGACCAAGGCAGGCAGATCACTTGAGGTCAGGAGTTCGAGACCAGCCTGGCCAACGTGGTAAAACCCTGTCTCTACTAAAAATATAAAAATTAGCCAGGCAGGATGGTGTATGCTGTAATCCCAGCTACTCGGGAGGCTGAGACAGGAGAATCTCTTGAACCCGGAAGGCAGAGGTTGCAGGGAGCCAAGATGGTGCCATTGAACTCCAGCCTGGGCAACAGAGCGGAACTCCATCTCTTGGGGGTCGAAAAAAAAGATTATGGCTCTCAAAACAAACAAACAAACAAATAAACAGTTAGACCTGGAAAGTAAAACATCTATATGTAAATGATGTCAGTGAAAAAGTATGTTCCATTTACTAGAGTATTCTCCCTACCAAGTTTATGTACTGCAAGAATAGGCTACAAATTATATACCTTTACTGATGTTTGAAGAACAATTACCTGATAGTTGGGATTTAATTGTGCCCAAGAAAGGATAACTTATTTTGGTGATAATTTATAATAGTCTTAGCTGAGAACTACTTGGAGTTTATAGGGCTTACCTCAAGAATAGTGGGTAGGTACATTGAATTGTCTCTCTAATTGGTGTCTTTGTGGAGATAGAAACTAACATTATTAAGTGCCCGTCAGGTAAAGTAGATTGTAGGTGTTTTACATTTATTATAAAATGTTTATTCTTGTAATAACACCATGAGGCAAATGCTAACTTTTCATATGAGAATGCTGAAGACCTGAGAAACTTTATCAGTATGTTTTAAGTTATTAAGCAACCAATGTGTTGAGTCACAGTTTCTGTTTATTTATTGGTCTGTAGTAAACCATACTTCTAGTTAAATATAAAGCCATGTTAATGCCAGTCAAGTATTTCTTTAAATAGTAGTTTAATAAATTGTGGTGTCAGAGTAAAAATTAAAACCAATTCCACCTGATGCCAAGGCCTGTCTTTATCGTTTGATAAAATCATACTATCTATGGTGAACTGGTTCAAAAATATGGAGATGTTTACAAGTTTCCATGGTAAATGAGCTCTGTGTTTCCATTTGTCATCAATGTTCTCAAAATTCCATTTTATTCTTTACCATGGAGCTTTATTTAATTCACTATTAAAACTTTGAGTTTATTTTTGAGAATATCATTTTGTGTCTATCAGTTTGCATAATCATAGATTTATCCTGCTTCTCCAAGTTCCATTTCTGATTCTAATATTTTTGTTCTTGTAAGTGACTACTACTCTACTTTCTCCTCATTTTCTGCTTTCCCTCATACAAATATAGATTGCATGTGTATTTTTTGATGAGCAAGGATTAAAATAAAATTAAATAAGGCTTCTTTCCTTAAAGAGGTCATAGTCAAGCTAGGAGAAATGCATATGAACAGATTGCTGTTTGTGGGTCTCCAAGATCATGCTCTGATCAATAATTAGAATAAATAGCAAAGGCCACCATTCAGAGCTTGCTATATAGCAAGCCAGCCAGCCAGCTTAAATTGAGTTTGGCTAATAATTAAGGGCAGGGAGGATAATGAAAACAATTTCTAGTGGAGTACAGGGAAGGCTTCACGTATATCCTGATTGGAGGCTGTTGGAATGGGAAGTGGAAGGCAGGCTAACTAGAAGCAGGCATCTTATGTGATTGGTTGGTGGAGTATATTTAGCTTCTCTAGTTCATTCTGATAAGAAAATAGAGGCAAAATTAGGGAATCAGATGGTTATTGTTTAAGTCTTAAACATTTTGGGCTAGTTGCTACAGAGGTTATGGTTTGACTGCACCAGACTGGCATCTTCAGTCTGTGAATTAGAGTACTATTTTTTGTTATGGTTTGGCCATTGTCTATTTGTGTATTCAGTCTCTGAGCTTTATCAAAAAGCTCATGGAATGACTAATCTATTAACCTTTTCAGTACAAACAAAAGTGTGTCAGAGCAACAAACATGTTTTGTGACAATGGAAATGTGGCAGTGAGTCCATGTCCATAAGATGCACATCTTATTAATATGTCCCGATCTCCAGAGGCAGCCCTCTGAGTGGTTTGTCTCAATTAAGGTGCCAGGTTGGGGACAATCCCCAGTGAAATTATGTAAAAAACTGACAGATAATATATAACATTCTGTCTACAACAGCTAAAGTACTCACATCTGGGAATCAAGGAGTAGACTTAGAAGTGGTTCTCACCATCATTCCAGTGACCCAAGAGCTAACTTTGTGTTTCTCAGCCCTGCAAAATTAGTCTCAGCTTGGTTAGAGGTTTAATGTTTTTGACTCAAGGAAATTAGATGTGAATAAATTCTTCTTTTTTCCTTTTTCATGAATTCTCTTGAAATGCAGTTTACATGGTTACTAGTGAGAGTTGTCTGGGAGATGAAGGAATTAATGCATTCTTGTATTGGTTCTGCATTCTTTCTCCATCTCTTTCCCTTTCTTTAATTGCAGCTCCATGTGATTGTCCTTACTGATGAAGCAGTAACGTATACACCATTGCTCTAGGCTCTGCATTCTGTGGAACGGAGGGTGAGATAATAAGGTCCCAAGAATAACTCTTAGCTTTTTAGTTTATGAAGTGCATTCACTGCCCTGAGATAGCTGAAAAAAGATTAGATTTAGGGCTAAAAGATCATTCATTCAGTTGTACTTAATAACTAATTTAGACATGCAGAAGAAAATACTAGGGAGGAATTTGGATATATGCATATGCAGCTCAGGAGAGGTCAAGATTGGATGCATAATATGATGGGAGTAATCAGTGTGTGGATTGCAACTGAAGCTCTGATAGGGATGGATTATCTAGGGAGAGAGTGTGGAGTAGTAAGATAAGCAGAACTATGAACAATCTTGGGAAATATTACATGTATTACTCGAGATGAAGAAAATGCAATTACATAGAAGTAGAGAAGCAGCTGATATGGAACATAAAACAACAAAGCAGGAGATTATTGAAACTAAGAAAGGATAGTAGCCCCAACTTCAGGTGATTCACAACAGCATAGACTGCTACTGCAGAGTCAAGTAACATAAGGAGCCAAAAGACACTTATTAAATGTGGGATCACGAAGATTATTGGTGATACTGGGAGAGGAGAGGTATTATTTCCTTTAAGAGTAAAGGGGGCAGAAGACACATTGAGCATTAGGAAATGGCACAAAGGTAAGAAAGAGAATGGAATATCCTGTAAACTTCCTTCAGTCTAATGGTGTTAAAATATAGCAGTAAGACTGAGTGAGGGATGATAGGTGGAGGGGAGTCATTTCTAAAAAGACACTTTGTATTGCTATGAAAATTCTCATAATGCGAGGAAAGGTGAGAGTGTTTGTTTTTTCTACTTGGAAAACATCTAATGCAGTAGATTTTGTAATAGTCTGTGGTCCCTAGATGAAATAAGGAAAGACTTCAGAGGATAAGTAAACACTCTAAATTTGTATGAAAATTGTGTGTGTGTGTGTGGGTGTGTTTTACTAGGGAAAACAGGCATTTATCCAATTTTCAAAGAGGTTCAAAAATTCCAAAAGATAGTCACTTATGTAGGGTATGTTCCAGAAGCTCTGTTTACAGAAGATTCATTGCTTTAAAAGTAAGAAGGTTTTAAAATTGCTGAACAAAAATACAAGACTGTAATTATGATCGCAAGTATGCTTGTGTGGATCTGAAGTGTGGGAAACCACGTAGACTCAAGATAGCAGCAAGATAATTACAAGCAGCATGCAGAATATAATTGCAGGTGTGAATGCCAAGAACTAAGAGAAGCATGAACATATAAGGAATATAAAAAAAAAGTTAAATCAAGGTGCTCGAAATAGCAGGTAAGGTAATTTAAGTTTCCATGGGGCAATTTCTAGAACAGTGGTAAAACATCAATCTGTTGAATTATTAATTATATTTGAAAACCAAAGATCTAAAATATTAATTAAAAAGCAGGCTGTTTCCGTGGGCTGGAGTGATCTATATTTTCTTCAGTTTATCCCCTGTGGTTAACATAAAAAGTAACATAAAATGATAATTTCAGAATTATCATAATAATAAATATAACATTATTACATTTTATATATTAATGAATTTATAACATCCACTTTTAGTTCAAAAACCTTTTTCCTGTGTAAGCTCAGGTTCGCAAATATTATGAAATAGAAAATAACTGCCAAATACTAAATATACTTTTTCCTATTTTATGTAATTTTTAATAATAGTTATTATTTCTCCAAATAGTAAATATCAGTGAACTATTAATACTAGGAAATTCACAGAGAGAAGGACTCCATATTTGATTTTTGACTCTTTGTCATTATATTTCACATATTTATGTGAAATAGAATAATTTTTACGAGATTGGAGTTTCTAGAATAGAAGCTGGAATCAAATGCAAAATGCAGACTTAGCTCTAAATCTGTTGCTTTTCTCTGTTCAGATCTCTATCAGTTCTATTCTAATGTTTCCCATTTGCTGATCAAACCCTCTCCAGTGCCTTCACTTTTGCACTATTTGTGTTTCTTTAAGTCTTTTGGCTCCTTTTCGTTCCTTCCATTATCAGGCTTGGAGTTGCTCCTGTTAAACCTTCGGCTCTAATGTTCCTCTCCACTATGAGTGGAGACTTCTGTGGTTCAGCTACCTTCTCGTACTCATTACCTACCTAAAAGAACAACACTAGTTATTATATCTTATGTTCTTTTCAAGTTTCCTTTTTCAGTAACTGCCAAATAATATTTATTGTTAGTTCCTTTTCTGCCTAAATTAATATATTGGTACTAAACTCATAATTTCCTCCCACTTACTGCTTCCTGTTGTTTCTTGTTACAGTTCACTTACTAGTTATAAAATATTGAAGTTATATTTTGTTCTGTCTCCCATTCTATCATTTTCCTTAATATCTGTTATTGATACATTATTTATTTACCAACTATGTCTCAGAATTCAAATCTAGTTCCTTTAAGAATTAGAAATGTCTCCAGCTTTCCTAGTCTCTCTTTTGTTTTCACTAAAAGTGCTCTGCAAGTGTGTGGGGGGTCAATCAATAAGGCATCCATCATTTATACCAACTCATTCTTAGATCTTATTTTCAAATGCTTTGATTTTGACTTCAAGAAGTACTTTTAGGTTTATAATTTTATAGAAAGAGAAGAATAATGGTTTCTAAACTAAATTATATGTTTTGCTGATATGTTAAGCTGAATTATTAATTGGAAATTCTTACAGTCAGAAATTGCAGAAAGTGCAACAGCAATTTGAATGGGCGTTTGTAAGAAATAAATGGGGGAAGAGACAACATGGATAAACCTGGAAGACATTATGTTAAGTGAAATAAGCCAGGCACAGGAAGACAAATATTGCATAATCTCATTTATATATGGAATCTTAAAAGTCCAAATCATAGAAACAGAGAATAGAATGGTACAGAAACAGAGAGTAGAATGGTGATGACCAAGGGATGTGATAGAGAGGGGTTTCAGGAGATACTGGTTGGAGGATACAAAATTTCAGTTAGAAGGAATAAGTTCAGTAGATCTGTCGTACAATATAGTGATCGTAGTTAATAATGCCTTGCATACTTAAGAATTGCTAAGATGATAGATTTGAAATCTTCTCACACATTGAGAACACATGGACACAGAGAGGGGAACAACACACACCAGGGCCTATTGGGGGATGGAGGGTGAGGGGAGGTTGCTTAGAGGATGGGTCAATAGGCACAACAAACCACTATGGCACACGTATACCTATGTAACAAACGTGCACATCTGCACATGTACCCCTCCTTTTTTTTTGAAGAAATAATATTAAAAAAAATTTTTTTAATAAGAATAGTTAAACTCTCTTCCAGCCAATCCTTACCCCATCTGAAATGCCAATGTGGTCAATAACGATTGTTTCACTAGAGAAAAAAATATTCTCACTACAAAAAATAAGTATATAAGGTAATGAATGTGTTAATTGCCTTGATGTAGTCGTTCCACAATGTATACATATATTGAAAAAGTATAATTTACAGTACAGTTATATGGAATTTCTGTTAATTTTTTTTTAAAGGGTGGGGCTGGGCACAGTGGCCATTGCACTCCAGCCTGAGTGACAGAGCAAGACTCTGTCCCCCCCCCCAAAAAAAAAAAACAAAGGTGGTATGCCCTTTGTGTCTCTCTTTCTCTCACACACACATTTTCATCTTCTCCCTTGTTGTTCAGAAATGTCCATTCCAAAGCAATTAAATAAATAATGTACAGTCTGACTCATGCCTGATTCTGAGGGATCCTAAAACAAAAGCAGCAAATGACCTGTGGATTGTTTTTTTCAACATTAAAAAAGTAACTTAAAAAGTGTTTTCACCCTTCCACTGAAATGTTTGTGTAAACAGAGTGTTAAGTCCAAGGGTTGGTGAATTACATAAAGGTGTTAAACACATTATCCAATCTGTCAATAACTGTTATGTGTTGTGTGATATGTTATGGTGCCATACATTATTCATCAGTGTAATCTTTGTGATACTTTTTTAGCTAACTGTCCTTTTTTCTTTCTTTCTATTTCTCTGTAGGATGTTCCAAACACCAGACAGAACAGATCCCAGTAGAATATAAGTCAGCAATACTGGCAAGAATAATTGCAATAAAGCTAAGCTCAAGTAGGGACTTTTGCAATCTAAAGGCCATTCTCTTCCATTTACTTTTATGGAGCCCTGTGTTAACAGATAAGCCCCAAAACTTTCCTTAGGCCTATATTTGGTAGACTTGGCCCTGAAAACTTATGAGGAAGTGGGAATGGACATGGTTAGGCCAGTTGACCACGGTCATAGCATGGTGCCAATCTCCTACGTACTTATGCAGGTACTAAGGGAATCTTGGTTTAGAGGTTGCAATTTTTTGAGGGTCATCTGCTTGCTGTACTTTGAGCAACAGCTAATGGGAAAAGGAAATGGACTTCCCTGTTACCAGCCAGGGCACAGCGCTTTGGTTTGGCCCCTAGTGAGAAAGGGTAGACTCTGTGCACACATGAACTGAGTTGCAAGATGGAGCCCCAAGCGTGCCTGTGAGGATCTACACTCTCCCAGCAATAAATAGAAAACACCATGAAAGCTTGAGAGGCAGAAGAAAAGAACATGTTTGATATTTCAGTACCCTTAATGGCACTTTTTCTTGCTTTCTGAACAAGAACCCAAGCATTTCCATTTTTCATTGGGAGCCACCAATTATATAGCTGGTCGTGGGCTTGGATGTCAAGTTTCCAGTAGGATTTTACTTCTAATATTTTTTCTTGTCTATTAGGTAGTTATAGTGTCAATATTTACTCAAACTTAACACTTTCTTTCTACCTCGCTCATCCAGAGTATAAAATAAAGTACAGTTCATGGGACAAGAAAAGGCAATCAAACTGGAGAAAGAGCCTCTAAATATCCACTATGGGAAAGGACAACTGTAACTGGTCTACCATAAAGTTTATCTGTTTGGCTAATATTTGAGAGGCATTGATAAGTGAAGGTAAAAAGCTGATGACAAAGTCTCCAGACAGATTCACAATGGTATGCCATGATATACATGATGGTCCTGTGACAGGTGGCCTTGCTCTGCAAAGATATTCTTTGGATATTTGTCCACTATAGGAAAAAAGTGAGTGTGGGTCATTATTAATGAAAACGCCTGAAATCAAAAGTGCAGTTTGTGTAAAGATGGAGGTATTTGGGGAAGAATATATAATAATGTTAGTGAAAAGTCTGGGATTGGAAAAAGAAATAATTACTTCTTTTGGCTAGTGATATTTTGAATTTTGTTAGACCATCACTTGGAGTGAAACTTCACATTTCAAATGAACCTTCTTCTGTGGTAAAGAATTATAGACTTGAGAAACAAATCGATGGTTGGGTTATGTTGATTTGGTTTGCACACTGGGACACTGTAAAATGTCTTCCCTAAAACCTTAATTTTGTTTTGTAATGCTAAATGTAATGAGCACCTTGAAAGGGAAAGAATTGTGTTAGGTTCATTATAGTGTTGCCCAACACAAATGCAAGGAGCTTGGTTTTGAAATCTAAAAAGAGCTTGATAATCCCCAAGGCTCAGAGTTTTCTTTGTTTGTTTTAGAAGAGGACTTCTTGGCCTCCTCCCTGACCTGCTTACACATTGAATATATCTTTCTCCGTCTTTGTGTCATAGGAGAGACTTGGATAACCGTATTTTTAAGTGACATTGAATAATTCTGTTTATAGTTTGAATACAATTCTGCCTTTTTAATGCTTTATGTTTGTTTTTGAATGAGTTATAGTCTAGAATTTGCTTAGAATTTGGAGTATTTTAATATTTTAAGATCCTACAGATAATAGGCCTTCAAAAATATTTGTTGAGTTTAAATACATATGCAGAAAATTCCATGCTTTTAATCCAAATAGCACAGGAGATATAAAATTAAATTTCTGTTCCTGAGGAAAAGAAGACAATAATTTTAAAACGTATAGTCTGTACATAGCACATTGAATAGATATTAATAAAATAATTGTTTTAACTGATTTATCTTAGCTAAGATAAAATGTGATCAGTCTATATAGATGATATTGTAAAATTTAACCTGTGTTGAAAGTTATATAAATTATTTTTTGAATCAATATGTCTTTGGCAAACCCATTATTGTATGCTGTTAGACTACATAGCCTAAGAATCTCTTGTTCCCTAAATATTTATTCACCCTGTTTTTTGTTTGTTTGTTTTTCTTAGAGTTCTAGCTGTGTTGCCCAGGCTGAATTGCAGTGGCATGATCATAGCTCACTGAAGCCTCAAACTTCTGGGCTCTAGCAATCCTACCACCTTAGCCTCCCAAGTAGCTGGAACTACAGGCATGTGCCAACACATCCAGCTTCACTCCGTTCTTTAGGCTTAAAACACTTAACAGTGGAAAAATAGAAACAACTTCCATTCCATGATTTTTTTTTTTTTTTTTTACCTTTGAACAATGTATACTGAGAAAAGTATGTATTGGTTGAATTCATGGTCTATATATATAACTGACACATTTTGATCAAGAAAGAATAAGGAAACTGGGCAGAGGAAATTTTGACTCCAAAGGAAAGAAATGATAGATAAAAAGGCTATAATAAAGTTACTGAAGACAAACTGTCTATTTCATAATTTCCTCCTAACTCTCAAATTCAGAGAGTCAGGTGACTTTAATGGAGTATTCATTCTCATTCTTATGTGATAAAATATTATAATCCACTAGGGGCCCTCTTAATCACTACCTGATATACTTTATGAAACAAATCCTCTAATCTCTCAAAAGGGCTAGAGGAAATAAAGTAACCCACAAATTCTACTTTGAGATTAGTGGCCTTTTTTATAATTAAAAATATCTTGTGGAGTGAGATTAAATGAACTGCTTCTCAATTAGAATGTACAAATATTGCTTTACTAGGTTATGAATGACTTTAATATCCCATAAAGTGTTGATGCATTCACGTTATTGGCTGCATATGAACTTCTGACTTTCTAGTTTAATAACAGGAGTCCCAGAACATGTCTTATAGTGATTGACTTCTCTGAGGGGCTGTAAAAACAAAGTCAATTCAATGGAGTCTTTGGGACCTGTTGTTTGCTTCACTCTGTAGATCCAGTGTTCTCACCCTATGATCTGTGAATATGTTTCAGCAAGTCAGTAAACACTGTAAAAGAGGTGCAATATTTGGTGTGTATGTGCTGGTGCTGGGGTGACAGCACAGGTTTCATGAGCAACTTAGAATGATTCATGACTAAAACAAGTAGATGTACAACAGCATGGTTTCTTAATCTTAGCTCTGTTGACATTTGGTGTCGGGCAGTTTTTGTGGTGGGAGTTGCCTCGTGTGTTGTAAGATGGTAGGATGTTTACTAGTATCCCAGACCCTTAACAATTAGGTGTCAGCAGCCGCTCTTTCCCATACTCACCAGTTTGGGCCAAAAACAGGCTCCACCCGTGGCCAAACCTTTCCCAAGAGAAATCATCCCAGGTTGAGACTCACTACACTACAGTACGGATATTATAATACATAGAGGTATATATTTTTTACTGGCATATAATATTTTATTTTATTCTTACCACATCTTGTGACACATATAATTCCAGCAGGCAGCTGTATTTATCTCTAAATAAGCATAGTAAAAATGCAACCATTTATTGTTGTTTGCTTTAGAGTAGAAGAGAAGGTAGACACAATCATATGGCTTACCACTAAACTTTGGATTATAAAGTAGTCAATTTTGAAGCAAAAGAAATTTCACTCTTAGTTTCCCCATTTTTACACAAATGCCTTTGAAAACGTCCTGGATGGGTCTTAGTATCTTCATCTATGAAAGGTTATTCATATTCATTAAGCCTATGCCATATGGTGTTTGAGCATCAGATAAGATCCTCGATACAAAAATGTTCTGTAAACTGTAAAGTGCTTTTGAAATATAAGGTGGCCACGCGCGGTGGCTCAAGCCTGTAATCCCAGCACTTTGGGAGGCCGAGACGGGTGGATCACGAGGTCAGGAGATAGAGACCATCCTGGTCTACACGGTGAAACCCCGTCTCTACTAAAAATACAAAAAACTAGCCGGGCGAGATGGCGGGTGCCTGTAGTCCCAGCTACTCGGGAGGCTGAGGCAGGAGAATGGCGTAAACCCGGGAGGCGGAGCTTGTAGTGAGCGGAGATTGCGCCACTGCACTCCAGCCTGGGCGACAGAGTGAGACTCCGTCTCAAAAAAAAAAAAAAAAAAAGAAATATAAGGTGGCATAATTAAAAGACTGTGGAGAGTGGCAGGAAAAGCAAACTCTCTCAATATGTTCCCTCTCAATAAATATATGTGGAGGGAACCCCAAAGTGGAAGGTACCCACTTTTCAATGTGGTCAAAATGACCCATACACTGTTGAGTTAATTCATTTTATCTCACTCCTAAATTTCCCCTTCCAATATGGTTTTATTTTTTATTTCATTTTTATTTTTTTTGATGGAGTCTCATTCTGTGGCCCGCCTGAAGTGCAGTGGCGTGATCTCGGCTCATTGCAACCTATGCCTCCTGGATCCAAGTGATTCTCCTGCCTCAGCCTCCTGAGTAGGTGGGACTACAGGTGCACATCACCATACCGAGTTCATTTTTGTAATTTTAGTAGAAACAGAATTTCCCCATATTGGCTAGTCTGGTCTCGAAGTCCTGACCTCAAGTGCTTCACCCACCCTGGCCTCCCAAATTTCTGGGGTTACAGGCGTGGATCAGTGCGCCCAGCCCCTTCCTGTATGTTCTATAATACTAAATTGTGTGTATAGATTATTACAACTATGTTATTTATGAATAAGCCAAATCACATTTTATTTTTCAGTTTATATTCAAAGGTGCTTTAACAATAGAATCATGAGCAAAAATTTTAGAGACCTCCATCCTAGAAAACAGTGTTCTGGAGAACAGCGTGAGTCTTGTGGCTTGAGGGAGTACTTTTTTATTTACATGACTTCAAATTATTGCATTAGCTGCTAAAAAAAATAAACTAGGGCTTCTCAAGTTGGATGAACATCAAGATCACCTACAGAAGTCTTTTAAAATTTGACAGTCTATGCACAGCCCTAGATCTGCTAGATGAATTCCAGGATCTCCATGAAACCCAGCATCCATGCAAACGTGATGAGAACTGACTTAAACCCTTAGCAGCTAATAAGCTAGCTACTAATTATTGTCTTTACAAATTTAACAAATACAGGCAGGAGTATTTAGGAAGATTTCCAGAACAGAGGAAAGAGATACAGATAGAAATGTAGAAAGAAAAGGTTATATTTCTAGTAGCATTTTTTAAGAACAATCTCTGACCTTTGTATTTATCTTTGTATATAACTGTAGACTCTGTACTGTAAAAAATTAGCACCTTTTGTCTTTTTTGCCCCTATGCTATGGATTTTCAAATATGGGAGAACTAGAAAATGCTATGAATTATCGTTTCTATTATTCCTTGTAGTCTTTTATCTTTGGTGAGAACAATTCTGTAGATACTGCAGAGATTTTATAGCTTGTCACGGTTTCTACTATATTAAGAATCAAGTCTAACAAAATCAGAATAGATGCTAAGCCTGGAAACCCACAGGAAACATGTTATTCTTCAGTATTTGCAAAGCACTGATCAAAAACGTCTCTTCTCTCAATCTCGCTTTCTTCTTTTCATTTACTAAATAGGCTTTTGAGCCTCACAAGACTTTGAGATTTTATGGATATGAAACCTGCTATCGTTTAGCTTCCTGCCTCTGGGAATAGGTGAGTAGTGTTACCTTTGATAGAAGAGCTAGGTCATTCTGTAATGATAAATAAAGACTTTCCGGGTAATTGGAATTCAAGGACAGGATTTTCATATATGTGGCTGTACCATGGAAAAGCTGTATGTCAGTGGGTTCTTACCTATTTGTATTATTTTATAGATGAAAATATTTGGCCCAATGTTGTTCATTTGCTGCATTATTTAAGAATATTCCATTTTATCTATTGAAAATAAGAGAAATTAATAAGGTAGGTGAAATGGATTATAGAAGTAAGTAGCGTGTGAGATATATTGACAGAAAGAAAGTAACACATATAAATAAGAAGGAATGGAAGGTATTATGGGTTGAATTGTGTCCCCCAAATTCATATATTGGGGTCCTAACCCCCAGTATCACAGAATGTGACCTTTTTTAGAATTAGTGGTGTTGCAGATGTAAATGGTTAAGATGAAATCATACTGGATTAGGGTGAGCCCCTAATCCAATATGACTTGGTGTACTTATAAAAAAAAGAAATTTGACGCAGACATGCACACAGGGATAATGGCATGTGAATATGAAGGCAGAGATTGGGGTGATGTGGCAGAAGCCAAGGAATGCAAAAGATTGCAAGCAGACTACCAGGTGCTAGGAGATAGACATGGGATAGATTCTCCTTGAGAGCTCTGAGTGGGAATCAATGCTGTAGACATACTGATTTCAGACTTCTAGTCTCCAAAACGTTGAAACAGTAAACTTCTGTTGTTGAAGCCACATAGTTCATTGTACCCAGTTATGGCAGCTCTAGCAAACTAATCCAGAAGGACTTAGGCAAAAATACTCATGAGAAATTCAGGACAAGTGCACATGGCTTAAGTAGGATTCAGTAAGTGCTTACACTCCATGCCAAGTGTATTAATTTACCCATCTCTTTCCTGTTGGTTTTTGTTGTGTATTTAAGGTTGTCTTAATAAGCCGTGTGATGTAAGCATTTCAATTTGGTTTGTGAAACTTCCTGTTTCGTGACATATGGATTAGCTTGCAAGATCATATACTTAGAAGCTTTCTGTCACATTAATGCCATATCCCAAGTTGACAAGACCTTTAGAACCTCAAATCCAGTTGTTTTTGCACTCCTCAAAGTACTGTGTGGATTTTTATGAAAACTGTAACATTTCCTTTTATTTAAGTTTTGTTATAATAGAAAACAGGTTTAAGGCTGAGCGCAATGGCTCATACCTGTAATCCTAGCACTTTGAGAGGCCAAGGTGGGAGGACTGCTTGAGGCCATGTGTTTGATACCAGCCTGGGCAACATAGCAGTAAGACCCTGTCTCTACAAACAAAATTAAAAAAAATAAATTAGCTGGATGTGGTGACATATGCCTCTAGTCCCAGCTACTCTGGAGGCCAAGGTGGGAGGATTGTTTGAGACCAGGAGTTCAGTCAAGGTTGCAGTGAGCCATAATCATGACACTGCATCCTTTAAAAAAACAAAACAAAACAAAACAAAACAAGAAAGATAAAGATGGAAGGAGGGAAGAAAGGGAGGGAGGGAGGAAAGGAAGGAAGGAAGGAAGGAAGGAAGGAAGGAAGGAAGGAAGGAAGGAAGGAAGGAAGGAAG
>NC_045441.1:67878262-67885603 GCF_002776525.5 Piliocolobus tephrosceles | reverse complement strand
AAGGAAGGAAGGAAGGAAGGAAGGAAGGAAGGAAGGAAGGAAGGAAGACAAGTTTAAGACCTTCTCAAGACATTGCATCCTTTCTCAAAAATTAAAAAAAAAAAGAAAGATGAAAGAAGAAATGAAGGAGGGAAGGAAGGAAGGAAGGATGGAAGGAAGGAAAACATGGAAAAGGAGGTAAAGAAAGCAGGTTTAAGACTTTCTGGAGAATGGACAAGTCTGGAGAAATTTTATTTGGAAATGTGAGCATCATCTACTTTAGGAAAATTCCGACTTTACTGATGATATAATTAATATTTCCTCTAGTCACAAATCTGTTTCTTGTTTTTATTTCTGGGTTGGGATTTTATTTAAGAAATACTAAGGATGTTTCTGAAAACATTGACTTACAACAATGAAGTCTGCTTTTTTCCCCAAATTTATCTTATGTGATGATATAAATCTGTTCGAAATGTTCTTCATTTCATTTTTAATCTTACTGAAATATTTCTAAAATCTTAAAATAAAGTCACAAAGAAGCCCCAAAGTCCTTAGAAATAAATTTTGTGAAGAATGTTCTATATTTGCTTATAGTAAGTAACCTCCTGATTGCATTGATTTTCAAGGCTTGCCTGACATTGCTCAACTTCTGCATTTGTAGATTAGTTGTTTGTCATATGTGCAAATTCCCTTTAGAGATTTTTAGGTTTATATTTATTTCTGCTTTTGTATATGTAACTTCTCATAGAAACCAGGAGGGGTATCATTTGATGGTGTGCCTACTGTTTTATAATTGAGATTCTCTTGAGGCAGGGGTCAAATTAACTCATGAGTTGTTATCCTAGAATTTACTTTTCCTCTGCCTGTTTCTTCCTATAAGTAGGGATTTGCCATTCAAACAACCTATTTCAGTAAGGGATACTGAAAGTGAACAGCCTGATTGCCAATAAAACTGAGTAAAATTAAATAGTGCAGGGCTAAGTCTATCCTTCTCTAGTGGTGAAAAGACCTTTCATTATAAAAAATAAAGCAGTGATGAATTCTTCCACTTAACCAAAACAGATTTTGCTTTGGCTACTTGATATTTAGACTCATACATTTTAGTCTAGTTATTTCCAAAAAGTAATTTTGTCAATCAGCTAGTAGCGTGTTGCTTGGATGCTTAAGCCCAAGATTCAGCCTCTGTGTGAAATTCTGGCTTTAGCCATAGTGCCTGTGTGACCTTGGGCCAGTTACTTAATCCCATAGGCCCCACGCTTTCCAACTGTGAAATGGGGGTAATAAGAGCAGCCACTTTCCAGAGATATTATAAAAATTCAGCAAGATAATACTATAGAAAATTCTGAGCATAATGTCTGGCATGTTGGAAGGGCTTTATACCTGCTACCTGTTATTAATTTTTACTTTCTAATTTTCAGTTCAGTTTAGCATTGTATTTATTTTTCTTTCTGAGTGAGGCATTTGGATTAGAAAGCTGTCAGATATTGGCCCTTCCATGGAGGCTCTCAACTGTCTAATTGGGAAGAAAACACACATGAAATTATTTCACAGTATTAGGGTAAATACATGCAGTGGATACACTATCAGTACAGAAGAGGATACTTACCCCAGTGTGGAAAGTCAGCAAAGGTTTGCCACACAATCATGAAAGCTAAGTGAAATGTAGTCGGGGGTTAGAAGGAGAAAGCTTGAGCAATAGCTGAGAGTTATGTAACACCCTGCTATATGCAGGTAACCAAAACTTGCTAAATTCTAAAATACGAAGTGGGGAAAGTGGAAAGTAAATTGAGATAAATACTCTCCTAGTAATACCATACTGAGGAGCTTGGCCTTTGTTCTTTGAGTGATAGAAACCAAGTAAAGTACAGTCATGCACTGCGTAACAATGTTGTGGTCAATGATAGACTGCATACGTGGTGGTGGTCCCATGAGATTTTCAGGGAGCTGAAAAATGTGTAACCTAGTGGGCATAACATCATAGCACGATGCATTATTAATGTGTTTGTGGTGATGCTGCTGTAAACAAACTTACTGCACTGCCAATCATATAAAAGCATATCACATATAATTATGTTCTTTACATAATACTTGATAATGGTAATATACAACTATATAACTAGTTTATTTTTTGCAACACTATACTTTTTAATTATGATTTCAGAGTGTACTCCTTTTACTTACAAAAAAGAAATTAACTGTAAAACAGCCTCAGACAGGTCCTTCAGGAAATATTCCAGAAGAAGGCATTATCCTAGGAGATGACAGCTCCATGTGTGTTATTGCCCCTGAAGACCTTCCAGTGGGACAAGGTGTGGAGGTGAAAGACAGTCATACTGATCATACTGACCCTGTGAAAGCCTAGACTAACATGTTTGTTTGTGTCTTAGACTTTGACAAAATTTAAAAAGTAAAAAATAAAAATAAAAATTTAGAATAAAATAAGGATATATATTTTTGTACATCTATACAATATGTTTGTAATTTAAGCTAAATGTTATTACAAAAACGTCAAAAAGTTAAAACAAAATTTAAAAGTTTCTAAAATGTTAACATTTATAGGATTATAAAAATGTTACAGTAAGCTAAGTTTAATTTATTTTTGAAGAAAAAAATTTTAAGTAAAGATAGTGTAGCCTAAGTGTATAGTGTTTATAAAGTCTACGGTTGTGCATAGTAATGTCCTAGGCCTTCATAGTCACTCACCACTCACTCACTTACTCACCCAGAGCAATTTCCAGTTTTGCAAGTTTCATTTATTTTAAGTTCCCTAGGTAGGATGAGCATTTTTTATCTTTTATGTCATATTTTTACTGTATATTTTCTATGTTTAGATACACAAATATCATTATGTTACAGTTGCCTACAGTGTTCAGTACAGTAACATGCTGTACGGATTTGTAGCCTATGAGCAATAGGCTATCTTATACAGCGAAGGTATGTAGTAGGCCATGCCATCTAGATTTGTGTAAGTGCCCTCTGCGATGTCTACAAAACAACGAAATTGTCTAGCAATGCATTTCTCAGAACATATCCCTGTTGTTAAGCAACTCATGACCATATTTAAGCAGAGGTGTGCGATGGAACTCTCTGGCTGATGTGTGGAAGATACACTTAAAGAAGCCAAGGCAGAGAGAGAGAGAGAGGTAATAGAAGTGATCATGACCACTCATATTGAGGAAGCAACAGCAGAGGTAGAGAAGACAAGGTGGGGATGAAAAATATGTAGATGGTAAAGCAGGCAGGACTTAATGATTGGCTGAAATGTAGGCATCAGAACTAGAAAAAGTGGGATGAATCCAGGTTCCTGGATTATATAACAGTGTGGATGGGTCTGCTACTGAAACAGAGAAGACAGGAGTAGGATGAAGAGTAGGGGAGGGGCAGAGGGAGAGGAGAGACTGTAATGATGTGTTGACTTTGACACCTTTTCTTATGAGACATCCAGGAGAAAACAAGGATGTGAGGATGAGGGTAGTACTGAAGCCAATGAAGGAATAGTTTGTTACACCATATGTCACTTACTAGGTGCCAAGAAGAAATCACACTTGAATCCACATAAGTATTTAAAACTTTAAAGCAGGGAAAAGTGTTGAGCTTTATAGTGAAAAGAAATATCATTTATGGATAATTACATTTGTACTAAACCTCTCTGCTAATCCTGTTAATTTTATATATCTACTTCTTTTTGAGACAGAGTGTCACTTCGTTACCCAGGCTGGATTGCAGTTGCATGATCTCAGCTCACTGCAACCTCTGCCTCCCGGTTTCAAGTGATTCTCATGCCTCATCCTCCCAAGTAGCTGGGACTACAGGCACACGGCACCACATCCAGCTAATTTTTTTTTTTGAATTTTTAGTACAGACCGGGTTCTGCCATGTTGGACGGGCTGGTCTTGAACTCCTGACCTCAGGTGATCCACCTGCCTTGACCTCCCAAAGTGCTGGGATTACAGGCATGAGCCACCATGCCGAGCCTATCTACTATTTTATCTATAAGATTTATCTACTATATCTACTTGTTTTGTTTCAAGAATCTGCTTATTATTATTAGGTTTGTTTACAAATTTCTCATTTTTATTTTGTTAGGTTGAGAACTCACATTCAGTTAAACCCAACATAATGTTTATGAGGTACTTACTGTCTACCAGATGCTGAAAGAAATGCTATAAACAATGTAAACTATTCCTTTAAAAGAAACTCATATGTTTGTAGTTATTACCTTCAGTTAATTTAAATCTAATTTTTTCAACTTTCTGGCTACCTTTACGAAAAGTTCGATCCAGTCAATCTCAGAAATTTTAATAGCTTTGAGAGATGATGTCAGATCACACATGAAAGAAGTGGACTAAGCTCTGATTGAAGAGTGACTTATATTGAAAACTTTATCATTGTTACAGGATCCTTGGAGTGTTGCTTTGCCAGCTGGAAACCTTTGTGGCTGATGGCACCTTTGCCTGAGTTTTGCTTGGGCCCACTGGAATCATTTTGCCCACTTGGCCTGTCAGTCTGTGCTTGACTCAGGCTACCTGCCCAAATTGCATTCCTGCCAAGGGCAAGCCAGGTGTGGAGTGGCAAAGGGTGCGTGAGTTAGCAAGCAAGCACAGGGTCTGGCTGCAGCGCACTGCCACGCATGCTGGGTGCAACGGGGCAGGCAGCTCCAGGCACCACCACAGCCCCCTGCTTCCACTGCTGGCACCAGGAAATGTGGTGGCACCCGCAAGCTTGAAGACACCAGGAACTGTAGATCCCCAAAGAGTGTGTCACAGCCCTAGTTTGGGAAGCTCCTAGGTCTGGGCTTCCCAAGAGGCTGCAGCTCTTCTCTCCTCCTCTCTTCTCTCTTTCTTGTCACCCACAATGTGGCAAGCAAGGGGCATGCTTCAGCCCTGTTTATGTTATAGCTCTTTCGGTCCCACCATTCACGTTCTTGTCCTGAAACAGGAAGAATGAGGTATGGGGACAACTGGAGGGTGAGTAAGGCAAGGAGGTGCTTTTTGAGGCAACAGTACAGCTCTGATGACCTGAAGTGGGTAGTTCCTTTCCACAAGCAGGTCATCCCGATTAGTGCAGCTCTTAGCAGAGAGGAGACCCACAGTGGGTAGCTCCTCTCTGCAGGCAGGTTGAACTGACATCTGCCCTTCTGGCTGAGTCCATGGTTTTTATGGTCTTCAGAGGGGAGGAGGAAGTGCAGGCTGACAGGTCCATGGGCAGCCATGGGTAGGCCCAGAAGAAACACCATAAGTTCTTACTCCAGTCCACAGAACTGGCAGCCCAACCCCCAGGCTTCAGGCTCTCCCAGGCATGAAGGTTGTGCCTCACCAGGCACCCACCCCTTTCTACCCATTAGCTGCCTGCCTTCTGCTGCCATCAACCTGCCATCCTTGATGCTCAGGCTGTTCATGCCAAGGGGTGCCTGCAGGCCTGCACTGAGCCACCCTCAGCCCCACCTCAACCTCCCTCCAGTGCTCCTCAGCACCCAAAGTCAGAAGGGGCCAGGGTGGCAGGTGGATGGTGTGTCAGAGCACTCTGAGTGCATGCACACCTGGTCCAGTCATGACAATACCCAGACTTGGCCTCAACTTGTAATTAAAAAGTTAAGAGAAATTTATTAATATTATCCCAACATTGTGTTAAAAAGAACCTGAAACTAGAAAATTATTATATCTTTTTAAAAAATGAAAGAACATAGGTGAAAATGTGACAGTCATTATTGATCAGTGGTAAGATTTGGGTTTTTTTTTGTGTGTGATTTGCTTATTTTTCCTAAGATTTCTATAATAAAATACATAACATTTTTAAACAAGCACAAAATATTTGTATTACCATGTTATATTTTTATGACTGTTAAGTTTTTAGGAAATCAACTCAAAACAAGTAGTCTGTCCTACTCAAGCAAGAAAAAGACTGGAGAAAACTTTATTCTATTCTTATAGATACACTATATATCTTAATACTGAAATTTACAATGAAAATGTTATTACCTCATATCATAAGGACACCTCATATTTGTATAGCAATTAAGAGTTTAAAATAAAACTATCATAGCCATTATTTTATTTATCCTTTCCGTTATGTACTCTAGGGAAAGCTAATAATCCTCGGTTTGTAAATCACCACAGAAAGCCTGGGTAATTAAATAACATGCTTAGAGTTATAAAACCAGCTGTCAGAGGTGAGTCTTACACATCCTCTTTTTTTTGTGTGTGTGTGTGTGTGTGTGTGTGTGTGTGTGTGTGAGACTAGAGTTTTATTATTACTCAAATCAGTCTCCTCAAACATTCCAGGATCAGAGTGTTTTTTGTTTGTTTGTTTGTTTGTTTGTTTGACGGAGTCTCACTCTGTCGCCCAGGCTGGAGTGCAATGGCACAATCTCGGCTCACTGCTGCAAGCTCTGCCTCCTGGGTTCATGCCATTCTCCTGCCTCAGCCTCCCAAGTAGCTGGGACTACAGGCATCCGCCACCACACCCAGCTAATTTTTTGTATTTTTAGTAGAGATGGGGTTTCACCGTGTTAGCCAGGATGGTCTTGATCTCCTGACCTCATGATCTGCCTGCCTAGGCCTCCCAAAGTGCTGGGATTACAGGCATGAGCCACAGTGCCTGGCCCCAGGATCAGAGTTTTTAAGGACAAGTTGGTGGGTATTGGGAAGCCAGTGAGCCAGGAGTGCTGATTAGTCAGGTCAGAGATGAAATCATAGGGAGTCAAAGCTGTCTTCTTGCATTGAGTCAGTTCCTGGATTGGGGCCACAAGATCACATGAGTCAGTTTATCAATCTGGGTGGTGCCAGCTAGGTTCATTATTTATGCTAAGAAACATCTGTGTTTTTCTCCCTTTGCCTTTTTATTGTAACATTTTTCTACAACCTCATATCTTCGAAAAATAAACATAATCTAAAACATCTTTTTTAACAGTATGAAGTTTTTGTCATTAAATTCACTCATTCATTCAGTGAAACTAATATTCATTGAGCAATATTAGGTACACGGCATTGTTCTCCCCACTGGGTATTGATTTGTGAAAAAGAGTAGCCGTGTTTCATGGTTCATGCCTGTAATCCCAGCGACTGAGGAGGCGAAGTGGGAAGATTGCTTGAGGTCAGGAGTTTGAGACCAGGCTGGGCAATATAGCAAGACTCCATCCCTGAAAAAAGAAAACAATTAGCTAGATGTTTGGCATATACCCAGCTATTCAGGAAGCTGAGGTGGGAGGATCACTTAAGCCCAGGAGTTTGAGGCTGGCTACAGGAGCTATGGTTGTGCCACTATACTTCAGCCTGAGTGACAGAGCAAGACTCCAAATCTTAAAAAAAAAGAAAGGAAGGAAGGAAGGAAGGAAGGAAGGAAGGAAGGAAGGAAGGAAGGAAG
>NC_045441.1:67830034-67878252 GCF_002776525.5 Piliocolobus tephrosceles | reverse complement strand
AAGGAAGGAAGGAAGGAAGGAAGGAAGGAAGGAAGGAAGGAAGGAAGAAAGAGAGAAAGAAAAGAGACTCAAGTGTCTACCATATGGAGCATCTTTCTAATGGGGAAGATATATAATAAAAGAGAAAATTCAGTAATAGAAAAGAGAAGATATTAAAAAAAACTAGATAAGTACTAAGTAGAAAAATCAAGGGAGAGAGAGCTAAATAGTGCGAGTTTGCATTTTATATAGGATAGCTTGAGAAAGACTCACTAAAAATGTGAAATTTAAATCAAAGCCAGGTGTGGTGGGACAGGCTTGTAATCCCAGCCAAGGCAGGATGATTGGTTGAACCTAAGAGTTCAAGCTTAGCATAGGCAACATAGTGAGAACCTGTCTTTAAACAAAACTGGGCAACATAGCCAGACTCGGTCTCTAAATAAATGGACACCCACGAAAAAGTTGATATTCAAAGGGGTTGTGGTGTGAGTCATGGTATAAAATTGTGTAACTGGAGGGAAATATTTAAAAACTTTATGCCACAGATCTTTATTGAATGTTTACTGCATTTTTCTCACATGAGAAAACTCTGGTAAAGTACTAAGGCTAGATCTTGTTTGCCTTGCGTTTGAAATTTAGATTTTAATAATTTAGAAATAAATCTTATCTCTCAGATTGCATAGTTGACCTAGGCAACTTATAATTAATAGTCCTTTTTAGCTTTAGAACTTCCCAAGAAGTGTATTTAAAAGGAAAACTAAAGTTAGAATTAAATGAATAAAGATGTAACTGTTTTAATTAAAAACTATACTCCAAAACCAAGCCATTTTTGTCGGAAGGGTGGGGAGGAACAACAACAAACACTGAATGTGGAGTCAGGGACCCTGGTTACTCATACCAGCTCTACTTCCAACCAGGTGTGCTGTCAAAATGTGGACAGATCACTTTTGGAGTCTGGGTTAGTTGACTCTTGTGATCAATTTCATAAACCTCAGAATCTATTATAATAAAGTGAATGATATAGAACAAGCTTGCCCGACCCATCGCCCACAGGCCACGTGCGACCCAGGATGCCTTTGAATGTGGGCCAAGACACATTTGTAAACTTTCTTAAAACATTATGAGGTTTGGTTGCAATTTTTTAAAAGCTCATCAGCTAGCATTAGCGTTACTGTATTTTATGTATCGCCCAAGACAATTCTTCTTCCATTGTGGCCCAGGGAAGCCAAACGATTGGACACTCCTGATATAGAATAAAAAATGTTTTACTTTTTGCATTTAAAAATTCTTTAGGCCGGGCGTGGTGGCTCAAGCCTGTAATCCCAGCACTTTGGGAGGCCGAGACGGGCGGATCACGAGGTCAGGAGATCGAGACCATCCTGGCTAACATGGTGAAACGCCGTCTCTACTAAAAAATACAAAAAACTAGCCAGGCGAGGTGGCGGGCGTCTGTAGTCCCAGCTACTCAGGAGGCTGAGGCAGGAGAATGGCGTGAACCCGGGAGGCGGAGCTTGCAGTGAGCCGAGATCCGGCCACAGCACTCCAGCCTGGGCGACAGAGCAAGACTCCGTCTCAAAAAAAAAAAAAAAAAAAAAAAATTCTTTAATCCTGTATCATTATTAGGAAAACTTACTCTTATTGGTACTATGCTACAAGTTCAATCAGTACCAGTCACAATACACATATCAATACTATAGCACCATCACCATACTTTCCCTTTGTTAATTTTTTTTTTCCGCCTTAAAATATTGTGGGTTCTAACAACTGAATTTAAAAACAAACCAACAAGATTTTGGGGAAATACTTAACTTTTCCCCATTAACTGTAGTGTATTTGCTCCCTATGACTAAGGAAGAGATTGGCTGGCAGTTATTGGAGACTGGCTGGGAAGCATCTGGCTCTTGTGTATGTCAGTGAAAGTAGAAAACCAGGCTGCCCAATGTTAGCTCTCTTTAACTCTTTGCAAGTTTGTAGGAAGGCTTTAAAAGTCTTTCATTTGCTCTTGATTTTACCAAATGCAATTTTATCTTTTGTAAGACTAATTTTTGTGTACTTAGTGGATAGTAAATAAAATGTAAGACCATATTTCCATTTATCAGGAGAAAAATAATTATCATGGATTCTAAATCACTCTTCCTAAGGTTACACAATCAAAGGCAGAGGCTTGTATTTTTATATTTATTTAGGGGAAACTTTATTCAAAGCAGGGGATAGACGAGTCAACAGAACAGACACTTTGTTCCATCGGTCAGCGACAGTTCATGCAGTGGTTGCTCCTTCTGATTTGAAACTCATTCTTTCATTGTTTGGTCTCCCAGACCACAATTTGCCTAGCTGTCTTCCTAGTTGTCCTCTCCTTCCATATTGCCTTCACTGGTTCCTCATTTCCCGCCACCTTAAACATTAGATTATCTTCAGTGGTCAGACTTTTTTTTCTTTCTTGTCACTAATTCCCTCAGTTATCACTCTTTTCCAATGTCTGTATTTATTTATTTATTTTTTATTTTTTTGAGACAGAGTCTCACTTCGTCACCACGCTGGAGTGCTGTGGCGCAATCTCAGCTCACTGCAACCTCCGCCTCCTGGGTTCAAACAATTCTCCTGCCTCAGCCTCCTGAGAAATTGGGATTACAGGCACCCACCACCACACCCAGCTAATTTTTTGTATTTTAGTAGAAATGGGGTTTCACCATGTTGGCCAGGCTGGTCTTGAACTCTTGACCTTAGGTGATCCACCTGCCTCAGCCTCCCAAAGTGCTGAGATTACAGGCGTGATCCAGCGCACCCAGCCTCCAATGTCTTTAAATATCTTCAATGCACTGGTGACACTGAGTCCTGATCTCTCTCCTGAACTCCAGACTTACATATCCAGCTCAGCATTTCCGTGTCAAATTGGCAATTTAATCTTAACAGGTTCCAAATTCCTTGTTTTACCCCCAAGTCTTGCTCCTGCCACAGCCCTTCCATCCCCATTTTAGCAAGTCAAAACTATTCTTCCAGCTGCTCAGACCAAAAAAAGGAATCATCCTTGGCTTCACTCTTCACCTCATAACCCCACTTTCAGTCAGTCAGCAATTCCTATTAGCTCTAAGGTCAGATATCATCTGGATTCTGATGACTTTTCTTGACTTTTATCTCTGATTAGCAGCCATCAGTATCTCTCCTAGGGGACCACTCAATAAAGCAGGGCTTGTAATTTAATTCAGATTTCCTGACTTCTAATCCAGGGCTCATTCCAAGCAATGGGACCAATTGAAACCTAGCTTATCTAACAAGGCTGCCCTGCACTGGACTCTTCTAAAAAAGCCAGGGATACAGCGAGGGTTTTAAAACATTTGCCACATACCCATGTTTATGTCTTTAAGCACAGGCTTCTTAGAGATTCAAAAGGAGTTGCAACATAACAAGATAAGACATGCAAACTGCCTTCTTTTTTTTCCCCCACAGAGATAAAATCAGTATCTGTAATCCACCAATGCTGTACATAAGTAGTGTCAGAAATGAGCGCACAGACTGCATTGCTTGGAACTTTGTGTTCCCAAGAATTCATTTGAAGTACCCTCTGCTGGGGAGCCAGACTTAGGAAAACAAAGACTAAAGTAGGAATGGAGGAAAGGCTTAGCTCTGCTACATACCCACAAGTAAGAAAAGAATCCAGGCAGCTGAAGCATTTGGGGAATTCAGCTGCCTGGGATTATGGGCATTAAAACCCCCTACCCTCAGTCACTTCCATCCACACCCAAGCACAGAAAATTTTACCCGACGATGTTTGTAGCAGCTGTGAAACTGTCCAACTATTAGAAGAAAGAGTGGAGAAATGGGAGTCTCTGCATATTTTATGTCCTAGTTAACAATACTTCTTTTATGGAAATTTAAAATAATATCTTCTCAATATTCAGATTGTATAAACCCTAGAGATGTAAGATACTTTTGGATTAAAGGTTTTTATGTAGCAGTGGTGCTATTCCAGTGATAAATATTTCCTCATATGGAATTTAAAATTCTTTAGCTACTCCATCATTACCTTTCTCCCAGTTATTGCTAAGTCATCAGTATGCTGGAGTGGAGGGGTGTCTGAGAGCTTCCATATGTCACATGGAATACAGAAATAGTAGGATGGTAAGACATAGGCCACAAGTAGATTACAGTGCAGTGGATACGGCTGGAGGAAAGAAGAACTATGTAGATCAAATGTAATTCATTTTGATACTTGCAATACTACACATCCATTAGCATACTTTTTAGTTTTTTTTTTCTTATTAACAAGTTACATAACTGTAGTCATTATGTAAAAGTGGCAACAGACAGAAAAACCCATCTTCTACCTCTAAGTCTCTTGGTTTTGTAATTCTAATCTGAAATTGTGACCCATCAAAGGAGATGATGGAAAGAAATGGCATTTGTGGAATTTCTACTATGTATCATTCTCTGTGTCTTATTATTTCTATAATCATAACCTAACATAATCCTAATAGAACTGTGTGAGGTAAATCTTATAACCCTCTTTTCATAGCTGAGGAAATTCAGGCTCTGAGAATCCAAAGTATTATAACTAGTGAGTGACAGCAAATACCATGCTCTTCTTCTGACACAGTATCACTGAGGTAAGGAAGATGAGGTTTCCAGGGAAGCAGGGAAATCACAAGCCTCCATTTTCTATCTCTTTCTTCATGGGAGATCTCAAAGAATTTTTCTTTTGATAGTTTTCATAGGCAAGTTTACAAGTAAGAGAAATCTAAGTTTAGTGAGGATGAAAGTTATTTTTCTTGTTGTATTTATCCACATACTGCTTTTTCTTATATCTCTGTATATAAATACAACACTTGCAAAATTATATAATATTTTTCTTTGTATATATTGTTTCAGTTATCTTCTCTTTTTGAATTTGAATTTGGAAAAAAAATATGTATATGTATTTCCCACAAAACACATAATAAATTTACTGGGTCAAGATTGTGGCAGAATGAATCATTGGATTTAGGTTCATCAAACTTACAAGATGCTGAATTATTTTGTACTTTTCCTCTGTCTCTTTTTTTCTAGGCTCTTCCATTGCATAAGTGATAGAATGGTATAGAGTTTCTCCCCTGTACTGCAGTTTTTGATTTATCATTTCTTTTATCCATTCAAGATAAGCTGCCAATTCATTTGAGTTATTTTGAACACAGACATAAAGTGCTATCTTCAGCACTCAGTTGTATGCAATCAACTATAATGTTTGTTAGAGTGTTCATTTACTTAAAGTACCTAGGAAGTATGATTATAGGTAATGGGGGTGTGGTATCCTCTGGACACATCAATAATTTTGGTTATTGGCTCTATAGTTATAGTGCTACCCTCTAATGGCATACTGAAGTATGCCCCAGGGTATGTGAGAAGATTTTCTGTGCAATCTTTTGGAAGAAATGTCTGAAAACAAAATTAGAAAGATTATTCCTCTGAAGTCTGACAGATTATTCCAGAAGAAAAACGTGCATCTGACTAATTCTCTAAAATTGAAATAATATTATATGAATTTATCCTCAATCTGCTGTATATTTTCCCAACAGTCACTTGGAACTTTTTTGGCCAATATAGAGAAAAATTATTATCAAAAACAAAACAAAATAAAACTTGGCTTATTAGAATTTCAATTTCCTAATTTTTAGCTTGCTGTTTTCTGATTTTAAAAAGTTATTCTTTGCAGTGCATTTATATTGAAGTGAATATGGAGATTTGAAAAATATGAACTTGAAACCGTTTTAAGTAACAACCCATATTTGAAACATTTCCCAATGTGAGTGACAAGCAATTAAATCTACTTTGCATAAACTTGAACTTGATGTGGAAACCAGCTGATTCTTTGAAGTCCTAGAAGAAAGAAAAACGAGCTATTTAATCGTTTGCTGCATGCTGTGGTTCTCTGGAGCAGCAAAGACAGTTGATGGGAAATGGGGAGAACATAAATGTTTATTTTTGCAACAATGTTAATATTATCTAAATGCTAATTCTTAAGGAAGAATATCAGAAAAAAGAAATGATATGACTAATGATGTGGCTAACATATGTCATTATGGATCTGCAAATATGTATTCAGAGAGGATTCAAACAAAATACCATGAGTATTTGTGGAATTTCTACTGAGTTTTTCTGGTGTGGTGTGCTGTCTACAGGCATACTTTGTTTTGTCGTGCTTCACAGCTATTGTATTTTTTACAAATTGAAGAATTGTGGCAACCTTTTCTCGAGCAAGTATACTGGGGCTATTTTGCCAACAGCATATGCTCACTTCGTGTCTCTGTGAGCTTGATAATTCTTATAATATTTCAAACTTTGTCATTATTATATCAGTCATTATTACATATTTTTAATGTTACTGTTGTAATTGTTTTGGGGTGCCATGAACCATGGTCATGTTAGACAGCAAACTTAATAATGTCATTTGTGTTCTGACTGCTCCACTGACCTGTTGTTCTGTCATCTCTCTCCCTCTCCTTGGGCCTCCCTATTTCCTGAGACACAACAATATTAAAAGTAGGCCAATTAATTGCCCTACAGTTATCTCTTAAGTGTTCAAATGAAAGGAAGAATTGCATGTCTCTCACTTGAAATCAAAAGCTAGAAATGATTAAGCTGATCAAGGAAGGTAATTCAAAAGCTGAGATAGGCTGAAAGCTCAGTTCCTTGTGCCACACAGTTAGCCAAGCTGTGAAAGCAAAGAAAAAGTTCTCAAAAGAAAATAAAAGTTCTACTCCAGTGAACACACAAATGATAAGAAAGTAAAATAGCCTTATTGCTGATATGAGGAAAGTTTTAGTGCTCTAAGGCTAAAAGAGGCAAGGAAACTGCAGAAGAAAAGTTTGAGGTTAGCAGAGGTTGGTTTATGAAATTTAAGGAAAGAAGCCATCTCCATAACATAAGAGTGCAAAGTGAAGAAGCAAATGCTTTTTGAGAAGCTGCAGAAAGTTATTTAGAATATTTAACTAAGATAATTGATGATGGTGGCTACATTTAACAACAGATTTTAGATGTCGACCAAACAGTCTTCTACTGAAAGAAGATGCCATCTAGGACTTCCACAGCTAGAGAGAGGTCAATGCGTGGCTTCAAAGCTTTACAGGACGGGCTGACTCTGTTGTTAATGGCTAATATAGATTGAGACTTTAAGTTGCAGCCGATACTCATTTACCCTGCTGAAAATCCTAGGACATCTACTCTGCCTGTGTTCCAGAAACTAAACAAAGATTGAATGACAGCACCTCTGTTTACAGCATGGTTTGTTGAATAATTTAAGTCCACTGCTGAGACCTACTGCTCAGAAAAATATATTTCTTCCAAAAGGTTACTGCTCACTGACAATGTACTTCATTACCCAAGAGCTTTGATGGAGATATACATGGAGATTAAGATTGTTTTCATGCCTGCTAACGCAACATTCATTCTACAACCCATGGACCAAGGGATAATTTGGACTTTCAAGTGTTATTATTTAATAAATGCATTTTGTAAGGCTATGTCTGCCATATATAGTGATTCCTCTGATGGATCTGGGCAAAGTGCATTGAAAAACTTCTGGAAAAGATTCGCCATTCTAGATGCCATTAAGAACATTTGTGATTTATGAAGGGAGGTCAAAATATCAATATTAACAAGGGCTTGGAAAAAGTTGATTCCAACCCTCTTGGATGTCTTTGAGGGATTTAAGACTTCAGTAGAAGAAGTACCTGAGATGTGGGAGAAACAGCAAGGGAACTAGGATTAGAACTGGAGCCTGAAGATGTGACTAAGTTGCTACAATGTTATGATAAAACTTGAATGGATGAGAACTTGCTTTTTATGGATGAGCAAAGAGTAAGTTTCTTACAATAGAAACCACTCCTGGTGAAGATGCTGTGAACATGTTGAAATGAAAACAAAGGATTTAGTGTTACATAAACTTAGTTGATAATGCAGCAGCAGGATTTGAGAGGACTGACTCTAATTTTGAGAGTATACTGTGGGTAAAATGCTATCAGACAGCATCAGACACTACAGTAAAATCTTCTGTGAAAGGAAGAGTCCATTGATGCAGCAAATTTTATTGGTGTTCTATTTTATGAAATTGTCATGGCCATGCCAACCTTCAGCAATCACTACCCTTATCTTTCAGCTCCCATCAACATCGATGCAAGACCCTCCAGCAGCAGAAAAGATTATAACTCATTAAGTGCTCAGATGATTATTAGCATTTTTAGTGATAAAGTATTTTTAATTGAGGTATGTGCTTTTTTGTATTTTTAATTAAAGTATGTATATTTTTTAGACAAAATGTTATTACACACTTAATAGTCTACAATAGAGTGTAAATATACTTTTCTATGCAAAAACCAAAAAAAACTTTGTATGATTCACTTTGTTGTGATATTCACTTCATTGCAGTGGTCCAGAACTGAACTCACAATATCTCCAAGATATGCCTGTATTTATGTAAATACTTGTATAAATTCTACAAAATATAATATGATAGGGCCTTGTACTTTATGTCTATTACAGTCTGACACAGAAAATCACAAATTGAAGCAACTTTTCCTTTCTATAGATACTAGAATGAAGTCTAAGAGGATCTATTTTATTGGCACCAGACATCTAAATCCCTTCCTTAGTAATTGTCAGGATTCACTAAGAGTTCCTTCCAACTATTTGGATTTTGGAATCTAATATTCCACTATCAAGCTTTCACCTTTACATACATTACTCTTCTGAAGACATTTTATGCCAAACACATTACTTTTATAAGGGAAGAAAAGGAGTGCCCAGGGTTGAAAAAGCTAATGTGGTATACCAAGTTTTTTTAAAAAATATTTTAACTACCAAGATCTTCTCAGTTTTATTTTTGTATTTTTGACTATACCTTAAGTTCTAGGGCACATGTACACAACATGCAGGTTTGTTCTGTAGGTGTACATGTGCCATGGTGGTTTGCTGCACCCATCAAATCGTCATTTACATTAGGTTTTTCTCCTAATGCTATCCCTTCCCCAGACCCCCACCCCCCAATAGGCCCTGGTGTGTGATGTTCCTCTCCCTGTGTCCATGTGTTCTCATTGTTCATCTCCCACCTATGAGTGAGAACATGTAGTGTTTGGTTTTCTGTCCCTGTGATAGTTTGCTTAGAATAATGGCTTCCAGCTTCATTCACATCCCTGCAAAGGACATGAATTCATCCTTTTTATGGCTGCATAGTATTCCACAGTGTATATGTGCCACATTTTTTTAATCCAGTCTATCATTGATGGACTTTTGGGTTCATTCCAAGTCTTGCTATTGTGAATAATGCCACAATAAACATACATGTGCATGTGCCCATATAGTAGCATGATTTATAATCCTTTGGGTATATACCCAGTAATGGGATGGCTGGGTCAAATGGTATTTCTAGTTCTAGATCCTTGAGGAATTGCTACACTGTCTTCCACAATGGTTGAACTAATTTACACTCCCACCAACAGTGTAAAACCTTTCCTATTTCTCCACATCCTCTCCAGCATGTGTTGTTTCCTGAACTTTTTAATGACCCCCATTCTAACTGGCATGATATGGTATCTCATTGTAGTTTTGATTTGCATTTCTCTGATGACCAGTGATGATAAGCATTGTTTCATGTGTCTGTTGGCTGCATAAATGTCTTCTTTTGAGGAGTGTCTGTTCATATCCTTCACCCACTTTTTGATGGGGTTGTTTTTTCCTGTAAATTTGTTTAAGTTCTTTGTAGATCCTGGATATTATCCCTTTGTCAGATGGGTAGACTGCAAAAATTTTCTCCCATTCTGTAGGGAAATGATAGTTTCACTCTGATGATAGTTTCTTTCACTGTGCAGAAGCTCTTTAGTTTAATTAGATTCCATTTGTCTACTTTGGCTTTTGTTGCCATTGCTTTTGGCATTTTAGTCATGAAGTCTTTGCCCATGCCTGTGTCCTGAATGGTATTGCCTGAGTTTTCTTCTAGGGTTTTTATAGTTTTAGATCGTACATTTAAGTCTTTAATCCATCTTCACTTAATTTTTATAAATAGTGTAAGGAAGGGATCCAGTTTCAGTTTTCTACATATGGCTAGTCAGTTTTCCCAGCACCATTTAATAATTTATTAAATAGGGAATCCTTTCCCCATTGCTTGTTTTTCTCAGGTTTGTCAAAGATCAGATGGTTGTAGATGTGTGGTGTTATTTCTGAGGGTTCCATTCTGTTCCATTGGTCTATATCTCTGTTTTGGTACCAGCACCATGCTGTTTTGGTTACTGTAGCCTTGTAGTATAGTTTGAAATCAGGTAGTGTTATGCCTCCAGGTTTGTTCTTTTTGCTTAGGATTGTCTTGGCTCTGCCATCTCTTTTTGGTTCCATATGAACTTTAGTTTTTTCTGGTTCTGTGAAGAAAGTCAATGGTAGCTGGATGGGGATTGCATTGAATCTGTAAATTACCTTGGGCAGTATGATCATTTTCATGATATTGATTCTTCCTATCCATGAGCATGGAATATTATTCCATTTGTTTGTGTCCTCTTTTATTTCCTTGAGCAGTGATTTGTGGTTCTCCTTGAAGAGATTCTTCACATCCCTTGTAAGCTGGATTCCCAGGAATTTTATTCTCTTTATAGCAATTGTGAATGGGAGTTCACTCATGATTTGGCTCTCTGTTTGTCTGTTATTGGTGTATAGGAATGCTTGTGATTTTTCCACACTAATTTTATATCCTGAGACTTTGCTGAAGTTGCTTATCAGCTTAAGGAGATTTGGGGCTGAGATGATGGGGTTTTCTAAATATACAATCATGTCATTTGCAAACAGAGACAATTTGGCTTCCTCTTTTCTTAATGGAATTTTTTTTCTCTTGCCTGATTGAGAAAAATTTTCTCAATTTTCTGAAGAGAAAATTTTTTTTCTCTTGCCTGATTGCTCTGGCCAATGCTTCTAACACTGTGTTGAATAGGAGTGGTGAGAGAGGGCATCCTTGTCTTGTGCCAGTTTTCAGAGGGAATGCTTCCAGTTTTTGCCCATTCAGTATGATATTGGCTGTGTGTTTGTCATAAGTAGGTCTTATTATTTTGAGATATGTTCCATCAATACTTAGTTTATTGAGAGTTTTTAGCATGAAGAGCTGTTGAATTTTGTCGAAGGCCTTTTCTGCATCTATTGAGGTAATCATGTGGTTTTTTGTCATTGGTTCTATTTATGTGATGGATTACATTTATTGATTTGTACATGTTGAACCAGCCTTGCATCCCAGAGATGAAGCTGACTTGATCATGGTGGATACTTTTTTTGATGTGCTGCTGGATTCGGTTTGCCAGCATTTTATTGAAGATTTTCCCATCAATGTTCATCAGGGATATTCATCTAAAGTTCTTTTTTTGTTGTTGTTGTGTCTCTGCCAGGCTTTGATATCAGGATGATATCAGGATGCTGGCCTCATAAAATGAGTTAGGGTGGATTCCCTCTTTTTCTATTGATTGGAATAGTGTCAGAAAGATAGTGCCAGGTCCTCTTTGTACCTCCGGTGGAATTTAGTTGTAAATCCGTCTGGTCCTAGACTTTTTTTGGTTCGTAGGCTATTAATTATTGCCTCAATTTCAGAAGCTGTTATTGTCTATTCAGACATTCAACTTCTTCCTGGTTTAGTCTTGGGAGGGTGTATGTATCCAGGAATTTATCAATTTCTTGTAGATATTCTAGTTTATTTGTGTAGAGGTGTTTATAGTATTCTCTAATAGTAGTTTGTATTTCTGTGGGATCGGTAGTGATATCTCCTTTATCATTTTTTATTGTATCTGTTTGATTCTTCTCTCTTTTATTTCTTTATTAGTCTTGCTAGTGGTCTATTTTGTTGATCTTTTCATAAAACCAGCTCCTGGATTCATTGATTTTTTGAAGGGATTTTTTTTTTTTTTGTCTATCTCCTTGAGTTCTGCTCTGATCTTAGTGATTTCTTGCCTTCTGCTAGCTTTTGAATTTGTTTACTCTTGCTTGTGCTATAAATTTCCATCTACACACTGCTTTAAATATGTCCCAGAGATTCTGGTACATTATGTCTTTGTTCCCATTGGTTTCAAAGAATGTCTTTATTTCTGCCTTCATTTCATTATTTACCTAGTAGTCATTTAGGAGCAGATTGTTCAGTTTTTTTGTAGTTGTATGACTTTTAGTGAGTTTATTAATCCCAGGTTCTAATTTCATTACACTGTGGTCTGAGAGACATTTTGTTCTGATTTCTGTTTTTTTACATTTGCTGAAGAGTGTTTTCCTTCCAATTATGTGGTCAATTTTAGAATAAGTGGGATGTGGTGCTGAGAATAATATATATTCTGTTGATTTGGGGTGGATAGTTCTGTAGATGTCTATTAGGTCCACGGTCCAGAGCTGAGTTCAAGTCCTGGATATCCTTGTTAACCTTATGTCTCATTGATCTGTCTAATATTGACAGTGGGGTGTTAAAGTCTCCCATTATTATTGTGTGGTAGTCTAATTCTCTTTGTAAGTCTCTAAGGACTTGCTTTATGAACCTGGGTGCTCCTTTATTGGGTGCATATGTATTTAGGATAGTTAGCACTTCTTGTTGAATTGATCTCTTTACCATTATCCAGTGGCCTTCTTTGTCTCTTTTGATCTTTGTTGGTCTGTTTAAAGTCCATTTTATTAGAGACTAGGATTGCAACCCCTGCTGCTTTTTTTGCTTTCCATTTACTTGGTAAATCTTCTTCCATTCCTTTTTTTGAGCCTATATGCATCTTTGCACGTGAGATGGGTCTCCTGAATACAGCACACTGATGGGTCTTGACTCTTTATCTAATTTGCTAGTCTGTGTCTTTTAATTGGGGAATTTACCACATTTACATTTAAGGTTAATATTGTTATGTTTGAATTTGAGCCGGTCATTATGATCTTAGCTGGTTATTTTGCCCCTTATCTGATGCAGTTTCTTCATAACATCAATGGTTTTATAATTTGGCATGTTTTTGCAGTGGCTGGTACCAGTCACTTTCCATGTTTAGTACTTCCTTCAGGAAGGAAGGAAGGCCTGGTGGTGATAAGATCTCTCAGCATTTCCTTGTCTGTAAAGGATTTTATGTCTCCTTCATGTGTTAAGTGTAGTTTGGCCAGATATGAGATTCTGAGTTGAAAATTCTTTTCTTTAAGAAGGATGAATATTGGCCACCACTCTCTTCTGGCTTATGGGGTTTCTGCAGAGAGATCCACTGTTAGTCTGATGGGCTTCCCTTTGGGAGTATCCCGACCTTTCTCTCTGGCTGCTCTTAACATTTTTTCCTTCATTTCAACCTTGGTGAATCTGACAATTATGTGTCTTGAGTTGCTCTTCTCGAGGAGTATCTTTGTGGTGTTCTCTGTATTTCCTGAATTTGAATGTTGGCCTGCCTCGCTAGGTTGGGGAAGTTCTCCTGGATAATATCCTGAAGAGTGTTTTCCAGCTTGTTTCCATTCTCCCTGTCACTTTCCGATAAACCAATCAAACGTGTATTTGTTCTTTTCACATAGTCCCATATTTCTTGGAGGCTTTGTTCGTTTCTTTTCACTCTTATTTTTCTAACCTTTCCTTCTTGTTTTATTTCATTAATTTGATATTCAGTCACTGATATCGTTTCTTTCACTTGATTGAATCAGCTATTGGAGCTTGTGCATGTGTCTCAAGTTTCTCGTGCTGTGGTTTTCAGCTCCATCAGGTCATTTAAGATCTTCTCTACACTGTTTATTCTAGTTAACCATTTGTCTAACCTTTTTTCAAGGGTTTTAGTTTCCTTGCGATGGGTTAGCACATGCTCCTTTAGCTTGGAGAGGTTTGTTAATACTGACCTTCTGAAGCCTACTTCTGTCAACTTGTCAAACTCATTATCTGTCCAGTTTTGTTCCCTTGCTGGCAAGGAACTGGGATCCTTTGGAGGAGACAATCACTCTGGGTTTTGGAATTTTCAGCTTTTCTGCTCTGGTTTCTCCCCATCTTTGTGGTTTTATCTACCTTTGGTCTTTGATTTTGGTGACCTACAGATGGGGTTTTGGTGTGGATGTCCTTTTTGTTGATGTTGATGCTATTCCTTTCTGTTTGTTAGTTTTCCTTCTGACAGTCAGCCCCCTCAGCTGCAGGTCTGTTGGAGTTTGCTGGAGGTCCACTCCAGACCGTTTGCCTTGGTATCACCAGCAGAGGCTTCAGAACAGCAAATATTGCTGCTTGATCCTTTTTCTGGAAACTTTGTCCCAGAGGGGCACCCTCCTGTTTGAGATGTTTGTTCGCCCCTACAGGGATTTGTCTCCCAGTCGGGCTACATGAGGGTTCAGGGACCCACTTGTGGAGGCAGTCTGTCTGTTCTTGGAACTTGAACGCCATGCTGAGAGAACCACTCTTTTCTTCAGAACTGTTAGACAGGGACTTTTAAGTCCACAGAAGCTGTCTGCTCCCTTTTGTTCAGACTGCCCCCAGAGGTGGAGTCTAGAGAGGCAGGAGTCCTTGCTGAGCTGTGGTGGGCTCCGCCCAGTTTGAGCTTCCAGGCCACTTTGTTTACATTGTGTGCCCCTGAAGCCTCAGCAATGGCGGACGCCCCTCCCCCTGTCAAGCTGCAGACTGCTGCACCAGCAGTGAGCAAGACTCTGTGGGTGTGGGACCCACCAAGCCAGACACAGGAGAGTATCTCCTGGTCTGCAAGTTGCTAAGACTGTAGGAAAAGCATAGTATTTGGTCAGAAGTGTGCCATTTCTCCAGGTACAATCTGTCATGGCTTTCCTTGGCTAGGAAAGGGAAATTCCCAACCCTTTGCACTTCCCAGGTGAGGTGACACCCTACCCTGCTTCAGCTCGCCCTCCGTGGGCTGCACCCACTGTCCAACCAGTCCCAATGAGATGAACCAGGTATCCCAGCTGGAAATGCAGAAGTCACCCATCTGTGTTGATTTTTCTGGGAGCTGCAGACCCGAGCTGTTCCTATTCAGCCATCTTGGAAGCGACCTTTTTTCAGTTTTAAAATCTTTGTAATTCTTTGACTACAAACAACTTATAACAAAATCAAATTATACACCTTTTTTTGGCAAAATGTGTTTTTTTTAATTTACTTATTTGGCTTACAAAAAAAAAAAACATATATTTTCCTCATTCACAGTCTGTGGGTTGGGGAGAGGGACTGTGATTCAGGTTGGGGGTTGGTACCAATCAGTTCCATATGTATCTCCTGGAACCAGCACCTACCTGAGATGTGCCCTTCTTATTACAGATGGAAGCAGCACAAAAAAAGGGCTAGTGGAAGCTTTTCATTACTCTTTTTTTCTCATAGGTTTTGGGGAACAGGTGGTGTTCAGTTACATGAGTAAGTTCTTTTGTGGTAATTTGTGAGATTTTTTTACAAATTCACTGCACCCAATTTGTAGTCTTTTATTTCTCACCCCCCTGCAACCATTTTCCCCAAATCCCCAAAATCTTTTAAAATGTTAAAATGTATTTATATATTAATATAGCAGACATTTATCTAGAACCTATAGACATTGTTTATATAGATAAACAGATGTATTCCTTTAAAGAGTTTGAAATATAGTTGGTGGTGGGAGTGGGCTAAACAAACAAAATGACTGTGATATAATCTGATGACTGCTGTATTAGAGGTGAATATAAGCATTTGTATTAGTTTCTAGGGCTACTGTAACAAATTACCACAGACTGGGTAGTTTAAACAACCAACAATTTTTCTCTCAATCTTTCTCTCCCTCTTCAAGAGGCCAGAAATCCAAAATAAAGATGTCAGCACATTTGGTTTCCTCTGGGAGCTCAGAGAGAGAATTGTCCATGCCGAGATTCTGGTGGCTGCTTGCAATCCTTGGTGTTTCTTGGCTTACTGATGCATCAATTGCTTCAGTCTTTGCCTCCATCTTCATATCCCTTCCTCTCTGTTGTGTCTCTGTCCATATTGCTCTCTCATTTATTTTAGGAAGATATCATTGTGTTTTGGGCCCACCCTAAATCCAGTATGATTTTGTTTCAAGATCTCTAACTAATTACCTCTATTAAGACCCTATTTCTAAATAAAGTCACATTAGATCCTGGGTGGACTTGAATTTTTGGGGGACACAATTCAACCTGTTAGAGGTGTTAGAGGTAGTTAAAGACAGGCACCTAATGCAGCCTGGTCTGGGTGTGGATGGGAGGTTCAGGAAAATTTCTTGAAGCAACAGATTCCTAAGTTTAGTTGGAAAATATCAGGTTAACGAGGAAGAGAGTAACCTGATTGTGGAGCATCTCATTTGCCTTCTTGAAGAGTGTGTATTTTTTCCGGTAACTCAGTGATTCTCCTCTTTTGTGTTCTGTAACAAGTTTGAAGAATATGAGACTCACATTAGAAACATCAACTGGCTCTGGAAATGATACTCAAGTAAGCTGGTCACACATCAGAATCTTAGAAGTTAATGTGCAGTTTGAAAAAGTCCAGTGGGTGATTCAGATTAACCTCGTGTCTTTCCAACAGATTGAATATTGATAAGGAAATAGTGAAAGGATTTAAGCAAAGGATGCATGTATATAATTTTGTTACCTTTTGAAATGTCAATAATGTCACATGTAGAATAATACCATCTATCCGTCAATCTATCTATTTATACATACTGCCCTGGTTCAGGATGGAAGTTAATTAAAACAGGATGACTATAGGCAGAAAACCAGTTAGCAGATGAATGAAATAGTCCATATTAGTGTTTGTGCAGGTCTGACTATGGAAATGTTCAAAAAATATAAAGATTTGAATAAATTTAAGAACTATATGAGAGGTAGAATTAGCAAGATTTTACAAAAAAAATATAAATAAGACTGTTAGTAATAATTCTCAGTTTTCTTGCCTGTAATCATTATATCTGGAAATCAAAAGTCTTCTTGAAGAAAAGTAGTTTTGGTAATATGGGGACAGAAGTGATATTACATAGACTTGAGGAATAAGGAGGAAATGAGAGGTGAAAAGCAGCATACATCTCTACATGCATGAGTATATTTTGTATGTTCATGTGTGCATATCAGTTTCTATATCTATATAGACAGATACACAGCATGTTTGCTAGGACAATCTTGAGCATATCTGGCACTTGAGTCATTTCAGCTGTAATCTTAAAATGAGTAATTGTATTCTAAAGGATTCTTTCTGAGGAGTTTATAATCTCAATAGTAATGTAAACTATCAGATTTGAATTGACATCTCCTTTCCAAATCACAGTTGTTTCAATTTATACTTTTTATTAAAATCTTATTACAGTATATATAAAGCACATTTTAGTGAATTTTTACATCAGTCGCCATAAGCTATTGAATAGGGAAATGTTGGCACTATTTTCATTTGTCTGTTACAGAAAAGAAATATCAGAGTTTGCCCTGTGTAGTAAAACATAAAGAATACATTTAGAATGATATTGATTTCTCTGAGAGTATAACTTTTATTGAAGAGCTATCACTCCCATGCTACTGCATTATGTTTGTAAAAGGAATTGAAGTTGGTCAAGGTTCTCTATGCTTTTTATTACAATTTATTCCATCAATGAAACTGCATAATTGATGTTCCACTCAAACAAGACTTTGTGTAAAGAACATTTTTAACATTAGGACTTCTAATTTATAGTTTGCGGTTGTTTTTTTTTTTTTTTTTTTTCTCACCAATTATCGATGACTTGCCACATCTAGCCATTTCTAATCACTCTTTACAATTTGTCAGAAAGAATCCTTATAGAATTACAGAGCAGGTGCAATGAGAGATTTAGAGGTTATTTTATATTATCTTGAGCATTGTAACACATCTGTTCTCCAGGTACTGCTAATACTTTAGAATTTCAATCATATTTGTAGCTAGTCTGTTTCCCTTATGATTGACTTTGAGGTCTTGGAGAAGAATGGTGCATGAATGAGGTGACAGGGAGAACAGGTGGGAGAAAAATAGCTGTGCACATTAATTTTTGAGGGTCACCCTGAAAAAGACCAATGAATAGACAGGAGCTTTTGTTGCTTGATATGTAAGTAATATGTATAAGCAGGGTTTGTAGGTGTGTAAGATTTTTCGCTTGATTTATTCATTGAATTAAATCCATCAGTATGTTTTACAAAATACTGTGGAGACAGATCACTTTCATAGAGTGACAAAAGATTATCCATGAGACTGATAATTTTATCGTAACAAACACACTGACTTTTACACAGTTTTAAATGCATATGCATACTTGAAACATATTTTCATCAGTGATTTTTATTTGTAATCTATATCTAATGCAATTAGCACATCTTTTCTGTCCTCAGCTGATACCAACATTAGTAGATAAAGCATGAAGACCCCAGCATTTTCCATTCGCTTCAATATTTTTTTAACTTCGATTAAATACAGGCTTTTTGTACAGCTTTATTCTGAAGTGCAAATCAGTGTTTTACTCTTTTCATTCATTTTAACTATTTGTACATGGCTTGAGTACATGAATGAGACATGGAAAAACATTAGGGTTAGTATATTTAGTTATTATGCCAAAAAAAATTGCACAATGTGGTTATTGTGCAAAAATCACTAAATATCAAATGATAACTATGTAATAAGAATGTGGACAACTAAAAATTAAGAAATTGTGAATACTTTATAAACCTTGGCATAATGAATTTGCCACTGTGAAACACAAGATAACACGGTAATTAAAATGGCAGATTCCTGAGACTATCCTAATTATGAATCCTGAGCTCACCTCATAAGAGCTTGTGATGGCTGAGTGTGGTGGCTCACACCTGTAATCTCAGCAGTTTGGGAGGCCAAGGTGGGTGGATCACTTGAGGTGAGGAGTTCAAAACCAACCTGACCAACATGATGAAACCTGTCTCTTCTAAAAAATACAAAAAATTAGCTGGGTGTGGTGGTGCACACCTGTAGTCCCAGGCTACCTGGAAGGCTGAGGTAGGAGAATCATTTGAACCTGGGAGGCGGAGGTTGCTGTGAGCTCAGATCATACCACTATAGTCCAGCCTGGGCGACCAAGTGAGACTGTGAAGGAAAAAAAAAAGAAAGATAGAGGGGGGGGAGGGAGAGAGAGAGAGAGAGAAAGAAAAAGAGAGAAGGAGAGAGAAAGGAAGGCGGCCGGGCGCGGTGGCTCAAGCCTGTAATCCCAGCACTTTGGGAGGCCGAGACGGGCGGATCACGAGGTCAGGAGATCGAGACCATCCTGGCTAACACGGTGAAACCCCGTCTCTACTAAAAATACAAAAACTAGCCGGGCGAGGTGGCGGGCGCCTGTAGTCCCAGCTACTCCGGAGGCTGAGGCAGGAGAATGGCATAAACCCGGGAGGCGGAGCTTGCAGTGAGCTGAGATCCGGCCACTGCACTCCAGTCCGGGCGACAGAGCGAGACTCCGCCTCAAAAAAAAAAAAAAAAAAAAAAAAAGAAAGGAAGGCAAGCTTGTGAGTAGGAGCAAATAGCAGCTAACTCACTAGACTGGTGCATGAAAGCTTTTGATTAATCAAGTATTCTGATGCTCAAACATTTTTCACTTAAACGTTTCTTGGATTATCAATTTGAACAGAATTAGCATATAATATGGGCACTTACGACGAAACCAATGTTAAAGATGCTTTAATTGGCAAAGATTCTCAAGATAATTTATATAATAGTTCACTTTTATTGAGCAATGACTAAGTGTTTTTTAGAATGCTAAAACTTTTACTTTTATTATCTAATCCTTTAGTTTTATCCATAGTTCATTGAGTTTTATGCAAATATTATTTCAATTTTCAAATGAGGACACTGAGATACCGAATGTTTAATTAATTGACTCAAAGTTATAAGGAATTGGCAATGCCAGAATTGGAACACTTATGCTGAGTGTAAAAAGCAAGCTCTAAAAGGTTACACACATTTTTATATAACCAATTGAAATGACAAAATAGATAAAATGAAAATCAGGTTAGTGCTTCTTAAGGGTTTAGGGAAAATCAGATTAGTGCTTGTTGAAAGTGGGGACAGGGCAAAGGGAAGTGGGTGTAGCTATGTTAGTGAAATTGGAGAGATCTTCGCAGTGAGGAACTCCAAATTTTGACTGTGGTGATGGACAAACAAACCTTCACATGGGAATTTTAAAAATACACAGACATAAAATATTTTCAGTGCTTGGGCTTCTCAGTGAAACTAAGTAATACAAGGCAGATCCCTCACCTGACAAAAGTGAACCAAGCTAGGTGTTTCTCAACTATTAGGGATCAGAAAAATAAAAGGATGTAGGAAAGAAGGAATGGTGAGAGAAGAAGATAGAGAAAGAAAAAGAAAGGATTAAAATAGGGCATAGTTATTAATAGTAAAGATGCTGGACAAAATTAAAAGAGAACAATTTTGAAATAGAATGAATAGAACTTGGTTGGTTAATGGGTGAAAGAGAGAAACCAGAGTCTAGGATAATTTGTACGTGTCTTGGCCTAGATGATATATATATTTATGATGGTTCTTGGAAGAGTAGAAGGTTTATATGAAAATGATAAACAGAGATAGAGGCTTATTTATGTTGGATGTCCTCTCCAAATCTCATGTTGAGATGTAATCCCCAGCATTGGAGGTAGGACCTGGTGGGAGCTGCTTGGGTCATAGGGGCAGATCATTCATGGCTTCAAGCTGTCCTCACAGTAGTGAGTGAGTTCTCATGAGATCTGGATGTTAAAGTGTGTGGCACTTCCCCGAGTCTCTCTTTCTTGCTCTTGATTTCATCACATGACATGTAAGCTCCTACTTTGCCTTCTAGCATGAGTAAAAGCTAAGCTTACCTTGAATATTTATTGAGTTTCAGCCTATCCTCTGTATATTTTGAAATTTTAAAATCTTAAGTAACTTTTTTTTATTTAAGTAACATGTAATTATAGGCAAGTAATTTAAGTTCTAATCAGGTAATGCATAATTTGCCTAGAAAGTCACAAAAACTGTATTCAATTTGAAACACATGATGACTTTTATTTCCATACAGGATGGAGTAACAGAGCTAGGATTTGCTTCCCCCTATGAAGCGTGAAGAAACCTAACCAAAGCATATCATAAGAAAATTTGTCAAGTCAGTGATAAAGAAAATAATTTTAGGTCAGCCAAAGCAAAGAGACATTGCTTAGACAAAGATAAGGACAACAAAAAATTTCTTACTGAAAATAATGTAAGTTGAGAAAATAGTGGGAAAGCATATGAAAAATAATAAAAGCAAGATTTCATTAGATGTAGGATTTTGTAACCAGAAAAAGAAAAAACATTACTCAAATGAAGATAAAACAAAACATTTTCCAAACTACAAAAGCTGGAAGTATTCATCACTAGCAGATTCAGAATACAATAAATGTTAAAGAAAATTCTTTAGGCAGAAGGAGTTACCAGAAGTTGTAAGCACATTGATAAATAGATGTATTATTTCTTAAGAGATAATTTACTACTTAATGTAAATAATAAAAACAAGTTGTGAGATTATTATTATTGTGAGATATTATTATTATTTTTAAGCTACAGGCATCAAGACAGTGTACACTGGAGTAAGGTTAGACAAATGTGTCAATGGAACATAGTAGAGATTCCAGAAATTAATACACCCTAATATGGACAACTAGGTCATTTTTGACAAAGGTAAAATAGCAGTTCAGTGACAAAATGATAATCTTGTCAATAGATAATGCTAAAACAATTGGATACCCATGTGCCAAAATGTTAACTTGGATCCATACCTGATATCATATGTAAAAATTAATTCAAAATGAATCATAAACCTAAATGTAAAACCTAAAACTTAAAATTAAAACAACATCGAAGAAAATCTTTATGATCTTTGGCTAAACAAAAAACTCTTAGATATGACACCAATAGCACAATTCATAGAAAAGAAAACTTATAATTTGTAATTCCTCAAAGTTTCTGCCTTTCCAAAGATACTCTCAAGAGAAAGAAAAGACAATTCAGAGACTATCAGAAAATATTTGCAGCGCATATATCAGATAAAGTTCTTGGATCCAGAATATGTAAAAATCTCATAAAAACAAATGAAAAGAAAACAAATGACCCAATTTTTTTTACAGATATAATTTTGAACAGACATTTTGTTTAAAAAAGATGGTAAACAAGCACATGAAATATGCTCAAAATCTCTAGTCATTAAGAAAATTGAAAAAACAATTAGTACTAAGAATTCATTAGGAGAGCTAAAATTTAAAAAAGTTATATTTTATTTAGTCTCTCGACCACACAAGGGTTTGCAAGAATGCAGAGCAAGTAGAACTTTCATATGCTCTTGGTAGAATGTGAAATCATCCACCCACTTTGGAAAACAGCTTGGTAGTCTCTTTATTTATGTACATATGCAAGAGAAAGAAAATCATGTGTCCAGAAAACATTGTTAATAAATAAATATTCATAGCAACTTCATTTATATTAGCCAAGAACTGGAAGCAATCCAAAATCCATTACTGCATGAATAAATAAATTAGAATATTTAGACAATAGAATACTACTCAGCAATATATAGAAATGAATTTGTTAACATTTTACAACATGGATGAATTTCAAAAGATTTAAATTCAGAGCAAGGTTAAATAAAATAATATTGTATTTATGTACATTTATGTAAAATACATAAAAATGCAAAATAATTTTTAATGCAGAGAGGAGATCAGCAGTATCTGGAGAGAGATTTGAGTGTGTCGGGGCAAAGAGAAAGAATTACAAAGGGCCATAAGGCAACTTAGGAAGGTGATAGTTATATTCCTATCTTACTTGTGGTAATGATTTTGCAGGTGTATTCAAATGTTAAACATTATCATATTGTGTAATGTTAATGTGTGTAACTCATTTTATGTCAATTATACCTTAATAAAACTGATAACAATAACTTAACAAATTTTGAATAAATTTAACAAATTTTGAGAGAAAAATGCTAAGTTAATTATTCTGGTTTTTACCAGGGCCAAAAGACAATACCAAAAAATGATGTGTTTTAATCAATTTCACGGATTTGTCTAGCATACATTTTATTGTATTATTTTATTTTTTTGAGACAGAGTCTTGCTGTGTCACACAGGCTGGAGTGCAGTGGTGTGATACTGACTCACTGCAACCTCTACCTCCCAGGTTCAAATGATTCTTGTGCCTCAGCCTCCTGAGTAGCTGGGATTACAGGCACGTACCACCCACACCCAGCTAATTTTTGTATTTTAAGTAGAGACGAGGTTTCACCATGTTGGCCAGGCTGGTCTTGAATTCCTGACCTTCAGTGATCCCCCAGCCTCTGCCTCCCAGTGCTGGGATTACAGGCATGAGCCACTCTGCCAGGTCTAGGATACATTTTATCATTAAAGGCATATATGAATATATCTGAAGACATAACCTATGCCGAGGATAATAAATTATATGTCCCAATTCTTCAAATAAAGTATTATTAAAATATCATAATAGATGCTAGTAGACATGCTAAATGATTTGAGAAATTAGAACACAGTCTTCTGCTTTTTTTTTTTTTTTGTGAGTTTTGCTCTCGTTGCCCAGGCTGGAGTGCAGTGACCTGATCTCGGCTCACTGCAACCTCCGCCTCCCGGGTTCAAGCGATTCTCCTGCCTCAGCCTCATGAGTAGCTGCAATTACAGGCATGCACCACCATGCCTGGCTAATTTTTGTATTTTTAATAGAGATGGGGTTTCCCCATGTTGGTCAGGCTGGTCTTGAACTCTTGATCTCAGGTAATCCACCTGCCTCGGCCTCCCAAAGTGCTGGGATTACAGACTTGAGCTACCTTGACCAGCCTGATTTTTTTTTTAAATCTTAGTATTAGCTAAAAGGATAAAATTAAAATAAAAAAGAAGATACCAGAATTTTAATAATAAAAATTAAATATTCCCAGATATTGCACTATAATCCTTAGAGATTATATATTTTTACCTTATATTTTATATTTTTTTAATACTTTACAAAAATAATTCAGTTTGAGAATGATGAAAAGGGGTATGGTATAAAGGAAAAGTCCTGGACTATGTATCTGTCAGTGTAAACTACGCAACTTCGAAGAAGTTAGTTAATGTTTCAGAATTTCTTTTTCTCATCTATAAAATTAGAGGATTAAAAGTGTCTGGAAAAACCATGAAGTTTCATAAACAAATAGACAAATTATAATTTGTATTTTTAAATAATCAAAGCTCTAAGATGAATATAGGTTGTGTTTTAGTGTGTGTACACATGCTTACAGGTGCTTCTTTTAGTTTGACCATGATGGTCAGGACTAAAGTAGACTCTAAGGGCCACCTATCAGTCAGCTTAGAACTAAAATAAACATTCCAAAATACATTTTCTGCCTTTCTTAAGTGCTAAAATATTCATATTTTATAGACTGCATGCTGTATGGGAAAATGTATCTTTTACACTGTTTTGTAATAGATATCAAAGTGGAATAATCTTATATAATAAAAAAAGTAACCCTTGTGTATCTAATGGTTCATAAACTTTAGTACATTGTAAGAATACTGAAGGAAACCCAAAATAGATCTTATAAATTTCCTTTCTGAGAAGACAATTATATTATTTCTTAAAGGGTAAACTACTATTTAGTACCTGAAGGATAATGCATAGGTTTGTTCTTATCTTTAAAGAGCTGTACTCATCAGAAAGCACTCAACTCACAGCATGGACAGCATCAGCAGGCTGTAACCTGAATCCAGAATAATAGCATTTGAATAACTCCCTCTGATGTGTTCATAATGATTTCTCAAAGAAAAAAGAATTTCGAAAATGACATGAAGCAATTTTCTTTCTGTTGAGCTTCAGTCTAAGGGGTATTGGCGCTGGGCTTAGAGGGAATGTAGATTATGCTCTTCTTTTTCTATTTTACGTTCTTAAATCTCTACTTCGGGGACTACTAAATTGATTTAATTTATTTTCCAAACAATTCTTAATGAATCACAATTATTTTGATATTTTAGAAATTCAAAATGACCAAAAAAAAAAAAAAAAAGAAATTCCAAACAACTCATATGTTTCATTTTAACAGAGCTCCTTTATTTGTGGACTATGATTGATAATGTCCTAAGTAGCACCCAGCCAAACGCAAAACATTCAAGCTTCTAAATTTATTCATTAAAGAATTCTGACACTCTAAATTAGGCACTCTGTTCTTCATACTTACTGTTATCAGCAAATGTACCCCTTCCCATGCATATACACCAGAAAATAATTATCAGTAGAGACTCAGATAAATATCTGAATTGAGTAATACTGACAAACCTGATTCAACATTTATTTACTCCTTGATCTTGTGTTGGGATATAAGATAAGTAAGTTCTCCAGCAAAACTCAGGCTTTTTGTCTTAATGAAACACATATATGATAGAAAATGTAGCCCACATAGAAATCGAATTGTGAATGTGTCCCAGTATCCTACAGTAAATCAAATTTATGCTAATGAAGTAAAGATCATTACAGATTATTTATTTCTATTTGCTATATGTGCCCTTCCCCTCTTCCATTTTTAGAGTTCTTTATGGGGGTAATAGTGAGGGGTGGAGAGATGTATCTTCACAAAATAGTGTGAGGAAAATACTTTGAAGTCTGTTAATTTATGTAAAAACTTCTCCCTCCATCTCTTTGCAAAAACAAATTACATTGCTAATTAATGTAAGAAACATAAGAAAGGTATATCATTACACTAAGGAAGAGAAAAAAATAGCACTGTCAATTGCGGGTTTCCATACCATAGGCTGATGCTCACCTTTGCATATCTCACATTCAGGGACATCACCAAGAAGCTATTTGGAATTCTGCTTACTATTCTTCATAAAAATCCCATGATACTTCCCAGCAGAAGATGCTAGTTTTGAGAAAAAGTTTCTCCCTAAAGGATACTGGCAACTCACAAAAACTACATTTAGGTATGCAGTTTTTATAACTCAAAAGAATTTCATACATATGTAACCAGCCTCTGGTGTAAGAAAAGCAACCTTTCCAGCATCCAGAATGACCTTTTGTTTTCCTTCCCATCACTGCCTTCCATCAACATCCTGACTTCTAACAGTGTGGATTACATTTGTCCACTCTTGCACTTTATATAAATAGAATCAAATTGTGTCATGGGTCCCCAAGAGTACCTTCCAACTTGATGGTTTGCTAAGAAGGATTCGCAAGAATCAGAAGCTATTTATACACACACAATTTACTACAGCAAGCAAATACAAATTAAAATCAGCAAAGGAAAAGAGCAGATGGGACAAAGTCCAAGAGAAACTAGATACACACTTTCAGGTGTTTCCTTTTAGTGGAGATTCGTGGGGGCACATGGAATCTCACCTGAGCCTTGATGTCCAGAGTTTCTACTGGGACCAATAATGACAAAATGACTGAAATTAACTACTCAGAGAAAAAGCAGGCATTCACTGTAAGTAACATTGTTAGGGTAAACTCAACTGGCCACACTGGTACATCGTGGTCCAAGCCTTCAGACCTGCAGAAACACTCTTATCACACAGAATATTTTAAGGGCTCAGAGCTTATTTCTCAGAAGTTAACCAAGCAACAGTCATGAAGACAAACCTTCTTTGGAATGTGCAGGGTTTGAGTAACCCAGGCCTACTGCATTAACCTTTTCCTGCTTGCTGTCATTGTTTTAGTATTCCACTCCCTGCGTATGTCACAATTTGTTTATCCATTCTTCTGTTGATGGGTATTTAGTTAGGTTCTCTTTTAATTTGTTGTGAATCTTGGTGATAGGAACATTCTCATACGGGGCATTTTTTTTGGGTTAAAATGCATATATATTTCAATTGCATGTATACCTAGCAGCAGAATTGCTATATTATAGAGTATGTATATATTAATCCTATGTAAATATGTCTAAGAGATTTTCCAAAGTGGTTATATTGTTTTGTATTTGCACATGCAGTGGACTAGTCTTGGTTGTACCACATCCTCATCAATATTTAGAATTATCAGTCTTTCATTTTAGCCATTCTGTTAGATATGGAATTGCCTTCACACTTTTTCTATTGCTATAACAGAATACCTGAGACTGAATAATGTATAAAGAAAAGAGGTTAATTTTGCTTATGGTTCTGGAGGCAGGGAAGTACAAGATTGGGTGGCTGCATGTGGTGAGGGCCTCACCGTTATGTCTTAACACGGTGGATTGCATCACATGGTAGAGAAGTAGAAGGGGAAGTGGGCTTGCAAAAAGGGCAAAACATGACAGGGAGGTGGTTTGATAGCTTATTATATTAAGTTTTCACTTTTCTGCCATGAGTATCATAAAGTTTTTCATTTATTGAGGTCTTTATTTCCTCTCTGAGAATATCCTTTTATACATTTTTAAGGCTTATTACTAGATTTTTAAAACTTTATGTTTGTGTAAACACTCTTTTCTTTAAATACTATTTTCTATTATTTGTTGAAGGTATATAAAAATTCAATTAATTTTTTTTACATACCCATTGATCTTGCTAAATTTATTTGTTAATTCTAATTATATGTAGATTCTTCAGAAGGTCTTTAAATACAACTATGTCATATACAACTTTGTTTTTCCTCTCCTATTCTTATTCCTTTATTTCTTTATTTGCCTTATTACACTGGCTAGGACTTCAGTGTAATATGGAATAAAAGTGGCATTATTAGGCATTCTTGTTTTGTTCTGAATCTCAGAGGAGTTTTTTAAATCGATCATTTGCTGTGGGGTTTTGGTGGATACTTTTCATTAGAGACTAAGAAAGCTCTCTTCTATTTCTTATTTGTTAAAGTTTGTTTTAGTTATGACTATTAACTTTTTTCAAAAGCTATTTCTATATCTTAGAGACACTTGTATAATCTACTTTTCTATGGTAAATGTAGTAAATTACATTGATTTATTTAGAAATTTTTAAATCATTCTTTCATATCTAAAGTCCACTTGATTGTGATGAATTCTCCTTTTATATATTATCATATTTGATTCACTAATATGTTTTTAAATATGGTTACCTCTATGTCTGTGAGAGATAATTATCTGTAACATTTTTTCCTTTTTGGGTCTTTGTAAGTATGACAATCAATGTCGTACTGACCTCATAAAAATAGTTAGACGGGGGCCGGGCACGGTGGCTCATGCCTGTAATCCCAGCACTTTGGGAGGCCGAGGAGGGCAGATCACCTGAGGTCAAGAGTTCAAGACCAGCTTGGCCAACATGGCAAAACCCGGTCTCTACTAAATACAGAAAATTAGCTGGGTGTGGTGGCAGGTGCCTGTAATCCCAGCTAATCAGGAGGCTGAGGCAGGAGAATTGCTTGAACCTGGGAGGTGGAGGTTGCAGTGAGCTGAGATTGTGCCATTGCACTCCAGCCTGGGCAACAAGAGCAAAACTCGGTTTCGAAAAAAAGAAGTAAAAAGAGAGTTAGAGGGATTTTTTATTTGTTTTTGTTTTTTTCTATTTTGTTGATGAGTTTGTGAAAGATTGTTGTTATTTATTCTTCAGATGTTTTAAAGAAGTTCATCTGTGAAGCCATTTGGGGCTGGCTTTTTTTTTTCTTTTTAAAAACATTTAATATCTCTAATAGATAATGCAATATTAAAATTTTCTATTCCTTTTTCTGACAGTTTTGATCAATTTAATTCTTCAAGATATTTGTCTACTTTATTCAACTAATTCATGCATTTGCAAGGAAAGAAAACCTGATTAATTATAAAAATAATTAAGTATTAAAATACATCAATGGAGAAATTATGTCTTTTTAAACTTATGTGACAATTCAAAAATTGCAACCATTTTTGTTTTTTCACTGTCATCAAGTTTACAGGTGAATTTGTTCTTCAAATCTAATATCAATGGAGAACATAATCTGATTCCCAGGATGTCCCTGTCCTGAAACCAGTTGTATTTCTTTGCTTTTATATATTTTTATTTCTTATTAGTTGGAAGGTTGAACGTTCCACTACAATTACAAAGGAACTGTCAATCTCTTGCACAGTAGCAGCCCAACATTAAACCCAGTTCACGCCAAAAAATTAATTTCACTGGAATTTTGCACAGTATCAGAACAATAAATTAGACATTTTAAACAGGAGAATCAATTATACATCAAAAAAATTTAAGAAGGTGAGAAATTCATCAAGGATATTTTAAGTTCAGACCATAATGTTTTAGAAATAAAATTCAGTTTAGGAAAATGTTTTGTTGTTTTAGTAGTGTGTTTTTGAGGATGGAGAGGGAGTGATATTTATGACTTTTTCATATTCTAATGGAAATATGAAGACATAATATCATCTATACTATGTAAATTCAACAGTATTGGTAAAATATATGACACATAAAAGCAAACTATTACTATACAAATTAACTGATATTATATTTGTTAGAAATCAATAGCCTTGGGTTAAGAAAGTCAGAATTGAGACAATCATTTATATTTAGGTGCTACAGACTGTTTGTGTCACCCCAAAATTCATATGCTGAAACCTAATTCTCACTGTGATGATGTTGGGAGATGGAGCCTTTGGGAGGTGATTAGGTCATGAAAGTAGAGCCCTTGTGAGTGGGTTTAATGACCTTACTAAAGAAGCCAGAGAAAACTTCCTCCCCTCTTCCACCATATGAGGACACAGCAAGAAGATGGCTGCCTATAAACTAGGAAGTGGGCCTTCCTCAGGCACTGAATCTGCCTGCATGCTGATATTGGACTTCCCAGCCTCCAAAACTGTGAGGAATAAACTTCTATGCTTATAAGCCACTCAATCTATATTACTCTGTTATAGCAACCAAACTGAGTAAAACATTAGATCACCCTCTATCTTCTTTAATGCTTCTCTGATGGTATGCATCCTGGTGAACTGTGTTGGCTGTGAATGATGTGGATTGGTAAGGCAAAAGGAAAATGAGAAAAGAAAGAATGCAATGCCAAGATATCTCTATTCAAGCAGATTTTATAAGTAAAACTCCTCTTCCAAGAAGACCAAGAATTATTTTCTTTATTAAACAGAACAAGTTGGTAGAAAATGCTTTACATGTTGAAACTTCTTCGCCCCAGAATGTGGCTTTAATGACTATATTTTATCAAGAAGTGTTTGTGTATGAAAATAAAAAACAGAAACTACTGAAAATGTAACACAGTGTCAAAATTATTAACACACAACAAATTTCCAGAAATATAAAACCAAAAACATTAAGAGCATGTTGGAAAACTTGGCAAGGAACACGAATGGCAATTTACTAAGGCAATAAAAGGGGAGGCGTACAAGTGATCAACAAACATAAGGAGGGCAAAAATGCAAATAATAATACATCAGGAAAGATTTAAAGAAACAAAGATTTAAACAGCAATATATCATATCTATTTGGTATACCTTGTGTTGTTGTTTAGTTTTATGGTACTATCCTCAGTGTGAAGAAAATGGCATTCTTATATACTGGTAGTAGAAATATAAGTTGTCTTACAAACCCTCAGGATGTTCTTAGCCAGCAATTACTTGTATAAAGTTTTATCCAAAATGGGGAATTAGAGACTCATACACAGGTGTATCCAAAAGAATAATATTTTACATTGTTATTTATGAAGTAAAGAGGAAACAGTGTAAAGTCCAATGGCAGAAGGCCGGTTAAATATGTTATGACATGTCTACATATAGAATGTTATGTAGTCATTTAAATCATATAGAATTATGACAAGAATTTGAGTAAAAGCTCTTATGGTAAGTGAAAAATATTTGTATATTTGTGTGTATGCAAAAATATGTTAATACACACAAACCTGTATTGTGTATCACTGCACATTTACACATATACAGTCTTTCTGAGGATTTCTGATTAGTTCTTGAAGATAATTATCTAGAAATGTAATTTTTGCATCATTTTGAAAGATACTCATGTTTGTTGAAAAACTAGTGTCTAAAAGATTTTATCAATTGAGACCCATATCAATTTTATAGTCATAATTTAAAAAATACACTAAAATGTTGACTGATGTCAGTAGTCATCACTGAATGGATTACAGGTAATTTCAATATTCTCTTTATATTATTTCTGTACTGTAAGTCTATTATTCCAAAGGCTTGGGAGGCAGACACATTCCTTTGACTCAGGAGCCCTTAGGTGGACTGAGTGTGGACAGATTTTATCACAGGTTTGGACCCTGAAGATGGTCTGACCAAACTTGTTCCACACCTCTTTGGCTGCTGTTGCAGATACCTGGCCTTCTCAATTTGGCTGTATAATAAGCAAAACAATGTGAAGCTCCCTTTCAGATTTAGATTTAGAATATAAATAACCCCAATTCGTTCCCAGTTCTGTCATTCTACTAATTCTCAGCAATGATTTTAAAGAGATATTTAAACAGACACTCCTTCCCCAAGCCACTGTATATTTAGAAATTGTCCTTTATTAGAATTTACATATAATGCAATCAGTGTAATGAAGTGCTATATCTGGTCCTTTCATTATTTGGAGTAACTGCTCTGTTAACCTAATAGCTTATTATAAAAATATGATAAAAAGCAATATCATTTATTGTTTCTGAAGCACCTCTTTGGCTGAATGAAATAAGAACCAGTGTGAAATATGAAGGGCAATACCAGCAGTCCTAGAGCTTATGTGTACATAAATATTGATAGAGATAAAATATTTTTTAAAATGTATATTGGATGTTGGCACATTCTCATGCCATTGAATGGTTGGGGTCTTGAGACATTATCAGTGGCACTAAATTACTTACTTCATTGCTCAATGTAGGACTCAACTGAAAGTGTGCCTTCCTCTGCTTACATTCTTTCTGTTTGCAGAAGCTAAATATTTTGCTGTAACATGTCATTAAATGTGGATGATAAAACTAAAAATGGAGGAGCTGATTCTGAGGTAATTTGGAGGGAATTTAAAATAGCAGAAGGCAATGTCAGTCATGATTAATAATGAATTAAAAAAATAAAGACTTGGGGAAAATTGTGTTGTTGAGTGGCATTAGAATAAAATTATATCTACTAAATAACCTCAAAGTGCTAAAACTATAGAGAAAAATTGGAGAACTTGGAAGTTTACAAATACATAGCCACCATAATAAAATGGGAGAGGACATAAGATTGTTATACTTTTATCATAAGAACTTGCTTATTTTTCAAAATGCAACAGGAAAAAACACAGAGAAGACCAACAGTCTTCAACAGACCCTAATTTAATTCTGAATGTGGGACTCGTACTGGGGCAAGACACATGTGAGGTCCATAGGGAAACCCTGCGTGTAGAGGGAGTCAGAGCCGGGAGGGAATGGAGAATAACTGGGCAGATGGATAAACATTTGTGGTTGACTTTCTCTGTACTTGAATTACATTGCCAAGGTCAAAACAGAGCTGAAGTCTCTGAGAAGCGGCAGCTGTACTTTGTGTGGCCAGAATTCAACAGCTCAATCAAAGCAAGAGCCTAAGACTAGTACTAAAATACAAGCATTTGGTTATTGTCATCTGAGGAAGAAGCATGCATATTAGAAAACTGTGGAACAAAGAGACATAAAATCTGGTCGAGAGTGTGAATGTTACTACTTTAAAATCCTTGTGATCTTTGGAAAATCCTTAACTTTTCTGAAACTCAGTTTCTTAATTTCTTCTGTGTATATCAGGCAACTCTTGTGAGTAAGGGATGAATTAATTCATGGAAAGCTGTTCTGAAGATGACAAAATATCATACAATCTTTGGAGGTAGTTCTTTCTATAGAATGCCTGTTTGTTAATATTTAGTCTTGGCTCTAGTGAGAGACTTACAGGAGGAGTTCGAAGCTTAGCTTTGTCACTTACTAGCTGTGGGAGATGTGCCTTATCCTCTCTGGGTTACAGTTTCCTTAAATTTAAAATGAGCATGTTTTTGTCTATCTTCTCAGTCTGTTACGGTGATTCAGTGAGAGAGCCCATTTAGTTCAGTGCCTAGTGCATAGTAAACAGTAAAAAAGTTAGCTACTATAAAATATGAAGCTTTTCTTAGTTGGTATGTGCCATGTTCAGAAAATCCATTAACTGTAATAATGCATCTATAGGAAATCATAGTAATAATAATGACTCTAGGCATTCAGTAGATTTAATTTTTTTTTTCCAGAAAATTCCCCCACACACCTTTTATTTTTTTTATCTGATTGCTTTAATTCTTATGTAAATCATCACAATGAAATAAAAGGGAACTACCATTTGTTAATTATGTACATAAAATTCTAAAAATATAAAAGTGACAGTCCCGTTTTAATTGTAATTATACTGTTAGTTCTATGTTGTTGTCATCCTAAGATGTATTTGTACTAACTGTGGTTAAGTGTCCTAATAATGAAAAGTATGTTCCCATTAGCATCCATTGATCAATTGTTCCTAGAAAAAGTTTAAAGGAAGTTCAAGGCAGTTTCTGCTTTCAAATTAACCAGAAAGCTCCCCTAAGCACTTGTTCTGATATTTGTGTGCTGGGCAGAGCAGGGATTCTGGAGTCAGGTTACCTGGCTCTACCAGTTACTAGCTGTGTCACTCTGGGCAACTTGCTAAACCTCTCTGGACTTCCACTATCCTAGGTCATAGAAAAAGTGTACAAGTGAAGTGTCTAGCATGGTGGTTAGCATATTTTAAAATTGTCAGTAAGTAAAAACTTTTAGTCATTCTTAGTTATAGTCATAAAATCTCTATTAGGGTCTACAAAGTTGACCATTCTAGAAGATATTATATCACATACTATGAACAGAGATGGCCCATCTGGATCTAAGCTAATCGAAATTCATTCCTACTTGAATCTCCACATGAAATCTTTGGTAACTATGAACTGTTGTGATTTTAAGTGGGTTTGACACTAGATTATCTCAATGAGAATTCATTGTCTATTTTATTCAGTAATGAGTTTGGAAGTGTTCTGCATTGCCTTAGAAAAATTCTATCATTGAAAAAATATTCTAATATATATTTATAAACTCAATATTTTTATTTCAATTTATCAATTGCATATACAAAGGAAATGGTTTTCTTAATATCTAGAACATAAAAAGTAGCAGATGAAACCAGGCTGCCAACAATTGCCCTGTCCTTTATTATTATATTTTTTTCTTTCTTTAAGTAAAGCCAAACCATTATTACTCTTCTAACCTGTTTTTTTTTTTTTTATCTTTGATCTGATAAAAACGCATTTATTGGCCGGGCGCCGTGGCTCACGCCTGTAATCCCAGCACTTTGGGAAGCCAAGAAGGGCAGATCACGAGGTCAGGAGATTGAGACCATCCTGGCTAACACGGTGAAACACCGTCTCTACTAAAAATACAAAAAAATTAGCCGGACGTGATGGCGGGCGCTTGCAGTCTCAGCTACTTGGGAGGCTGAGGCAGGAGAATGGTGTGAACCTGAGAGATGGAGCTTGCGGTGAGCTGAGATCGCACCACTGCACTCCAGCCTGGGCGACAGAGCAAGACTCCATCAAAAAAAAAAAAAAAAGAAAGAAAAAAAAAAAAAAGCTTTTATTTTATACTATTTTAACAAACAGTTTATACATCAAAACAGCAGGACTTACTCTGTCATCCTAGATTCCTGAAGCCACATACAATATGGAACAACAAAACAGACCCTTGGGATTCATGAGGAGAATATCTCAAGACTTCTGGAATCCAACATCTTTAAGCACAGCTATAGAATAACATTTTCCCAATAAAATATAGTGGAAAATAATTGACTATCTATGACCTTTGAGTCCTCATCATCAACTTTTAAGTGATAATAATAGCTACTACTGTTTATGGATAACTAACTACATGCTATGCATTACTTCATACCTTTTTTAATGCTCACAACCACCCCATGAAGTGGATATTATTGTTATTCTCATTTTAAATTGAGAAAACTGAGGTTCAGAGAAGTTAAGTAATTGACCCAATGTGGTTACTTAGTAAGCGGAAGGAATATAATGTGCACCGAGAGTGTGGCTCTAGGATGGAACTGGGCATTCTGCTGCTCTCCCTTGATATAAATAATATGAAAGTCCTTTATAAAGCTTTTTTTATATAGATATATAGATATATATTTTTATATCTCTGTTGACGTGCGAAGTCTTGTACAAAGCCTCATTATATTCAGATATTATAGTGTCAGCCACTCACTCCGGGAGAGTTTTTACACAGGATTGCAATTTATGCCTCATCAATCACAAATTATTATACTTAAGAACTATTGAGCACTTACAACATATTCTCAAATGTGAGGATTACATCTGTGAATTTCAAGACTTCATCATGTAAATAACACTGACTATGGAGCTGGTTATAATCACTATATTTTGAGGAAAGCAAGTGTTTTAGCAGTTCTGTTTTTAAAGAAAAAACTTTAAAATGTCAAATAATTAAATTCATCAATGCTTTTTTGGTTATTTCATTTTTTAGTGCACTATAGGTGAACATAAATACTTGTATGCCCTCCTTTTTTTTTTTTTCCTTCTCTAATCACACTTCTGAACCATGATACAAGGCTCTAGGGTCGAATAGGGCTACTTAGCTGATAGATAATCTTTTGGTGAAGAAAGACAAGTACATTTCTATTTCTCTTTCTGTTATTTTATTTTTATTTTTTTCCCTCAGCCCCTCTGAACCAATAGGGTGAGATTTGAATGGTTTTTATCTTTCGATAATTCTTTTTTTTTTTTTCTTTTTTGGAATGGACTCTCACTCTGTCGCCAGGCTGGAGTGCAGTGGCATGATCTCGGCTCACTGCAACCTCCACCTCCCGGGTTCAAGTGATTCTCCTGCCTCAGCCTCCCAAGTAGCTGGGACTACAGGTGCGAGCCACCATGCCTGGCTAATTTTTGTATTTTTAGTAGAGATGGGGTTTCACCATGTTGGCCAAGATGGTCTCGATCTCTTGACTTTGTGATCCGCCTACCTCGGCCCCCCAAAGTGCTGGGATTACAGGTTTGAGCCACCACTCTGGGCTGTAATGAATGTATTTTAACACATAATGTGGCACTTACTACAGTGTGGTGTGGTCTTTTCTACTTCTGAGTTTTGTTGTATAACCGTAATAACTATTTTAGTGGGAAGGGCATAAAGAATAGTAAGCAAATGAGTAGATCAAATAACTGCAAATTATAATTTGTTGGAAGAAGAGTGAAGTGTTTTAAGGGTTGGTGAGGGTTGGTGGTGATTATTTTAGATAAAGCAGGACTGCACTCACTGCTTTATCTAAAGCAGAGGATTTCAAGCAGAGGAAAGCATTTATTAAATAAGTGGGAGGCCATTACCCGGAGGCTACATCTGTGCTTTGAGTTCCTACAAACAAACTGCGACCTAACAGTACTAAATAAACCAAAACCAAATTAGGAGTATAACTACTGAGTTTTAATCAATCACAAGCAGCCAGGTTTCAGCTAATCACAGGCAGCCACTCATCACACTATACCCAAATAAGGCAGATGTCTAGCTGTGGCTGGGTAGGTAATTTCTCTACTTAGCTTCCATGCAAAAATCCATGCATTCAAAAAAATCTCCTCCTGAAAATTCATGAATGCAAAGATAATACACTCAAATTTAAATTATTGACATATATCTTGGATTATATATCATCACGTCTATAAAGCTGGACTCTCTGAACTGCTTTTACTTCTGAGTGCTACCTAATTTATGAATCATTCTTTGCTCAAATAAGCTCTATTACATTTAACTTTTCTACAGGTTTTCTTTGAACACAGTAGAGCAAAGACTGTGAGTCTGGTTTTTTGAAAGACAGAACTGGGGGCTTTGTGGATGGAAAACAATGAGCAAGACAGCTGAAACTGGAGAGACTAGTAAAACTGGCTAATGTAGGACATGGTAGACCACAGTGAGGGGTAGGATTATTTTCCTAAACTTTATGGCAAGTCATTAAAATGTTTTAAGGAGGGCAGTAGCGTGTTATAATTGTGTGTGTGTATGTGTGTGTGTTCTTTATTTTAAACACCACACTTTTCTCCTCAGAGAATGGAAAACTAACTTCAAGAATGAGGGTTTTTTGTTTGTTTGTTTGTTTTAATAAGAAACAGTGCATCAGTAATTTATTTTATGTTGCAGTTCTTAAACTCTTTTACATGAATTGTTTTATATGATCCCACAAACCTGATACCAATTACACACAAGTTAGACATGGGCTACAGTCTATTCATAAAGAAGCTTATTGGAGAAGGTGAGTAAATTGCCCATGATCACTTGTTAGAGTCAAATCTAGAACTTATAAGCTCTGAGTATCTACCATGGCAAGATGTACTCACTTGTGCCTCACTACATTCTCCCCATCAATATTTTGTAAAGAAGATATCATAAAAGATTATTGGTAAGTCATTGAATGCTACCTTAATAACTCTTTGAGATACTTCAAAGGGAATTAATATTTTACGTCTTTGCTTGATTGAATATTAGCACTGTTCAGGTTTTCAAATTTTTGTAAATTAAATGAAAATCTACTGAAGTCTTTATCTTTTAATACTCTATTAAAATCAATTCTAATAGGACTCATGCATGGAATGCAACTAAATATACAAAAATCATGCATTCATATAAATTATTGATATATAATATTGGATATTTATAGGTGATTATTTAAACAAAATAAGCTTAATGATTAAGTGTTTTTATTTATTATGAAAATTTAAATGGATAAATAAACCAAGTAATGTCAACAAAAGGAAGAAATAATGAGGAAAATAAAGTATAAGAATACATATTAAGAAAAATGAATATAAACTAGAAAAAGAAAAAGATGGAAAGAGGAATGGCATGATGAACATTTCTCTGAGAGAACACTTGATGCTTTCTTAGTGGTGTGGCCATCTTCCCAAGTAGCTGTGCACCACTGATTTCTTACTATTATTTTAAATCATGACCTCTAATTCAACTTTCAAGAAGATAAACATAGTAATGTCCATCAACCCTGTTGCTGCCTTGTTCTGTAGGCCAGTTTGTAGAATGAAAACCCCTGATCACACCATTTGCAATGCCCAAACATGGTCATGGGTTTAGGGGTTGGGGGAGAAAGTGAACAGTTCACCACCTTCATGACCTTCTCATTAACTTTGCTTATCAACTCTGGCCAACATTTTCACACACCTTTTCCCTCTCTCCTGTCTGTCCCCAGAAGCATGAAGTGACTAGAAATCATTTTGCAATGACATTTAACCCTTCTTTCCCAAAGCATGTTTATGTTATAAGGCCAAACTTATACATAACTGACACAATGTTCTGGTCATTGGGTAGCACTTATTATTCCCAACTCTCCTGAGAAAGGAGAGAGCTCTTGACAGTGTTGACTACAGGAGAGTTACAACGTAAAAAAACATAAACAATGTTCTAGCTTATTATGACATTTGCTTTTAAACTTAAGCTGTACCAAATATGGCTCCTGACTGGATATAGAATGGAACACATTTTTAAAAACACTGATTTGGCATATTTCAACAAAATATGTGCCAAAAACCCTAACCCTGTAAATCTGTGGTTTCAGAGACATTGTGTACTTCCATGCAGTATAATCACTCACTAAATAGAGGCTTTCTTTTAGATAAAGCTTCCATTTTTAGAAAAAAGAAAATTGTGCCAATTTTTATTTGTCAGTAGTTTTCAAATTCATTATTAAAGCAAATGAAAATGAACATTTTTGTTTTTACAATTTTCTGTTACACACATTGTTGTTTTTCCAAAGAGCTTCTCTCCTTTAAATGGTTATGATAAACACTATTTTAGAAATTACAAATTGTTCTACTCTGAATTGCGATGGCTTATAGATTTGTTTTTCATTCTTTTGGGCTAACAAATGTTTACATTAAAATATAAACGTTTACTCTTTGACTCATGAAAAAATAAGGCATAGGTGTGAAGAATATATATTTGTTATTTGGTCTCCATAATGGCATATAAAAACTGGATAATAAACATTGTAAAGCAATATTCATGTCAAGAAGACAATAGTTTCAATGAGATATAGAGTCTACTGTTCAGTTGGTATAATCCAGATATATGGAATGGGACAATTAGCAATAAAATATCTTCATGGCATGCCAAGCACTTGATAGGGACTTCACTGGAGCCATCTTCAATCTTTGCATATGCAGAGCCCTGTGCAGCAACTGACATGTTGTGATTATTAATAAATGTTGGTTGCATAGGCAAGCGAATGTTCTAAACATTTAGAAGTAATAAAGTCATGAGCTTGGATATTCTTGCCTCATGTAGACCTAGTTGGGAATACATAAGGGATTTGAAAGATGAGGTCATACTATGACTCTACTCCTCTGGGAAATACACAATACTAAAGTAGCAAATGACATTATTAAGAGGCATTAAAGTTATCTCTGCTGAGATTATGCCATTATGCTTAAAATTAGGAAGAGTAATGCATATAATTTAATGAGCATCTATTACATGCTAGGCATTTTACTAAGAATTCACATAAACTGTCTAACTGAATCTGTACAACATTCCATCTTAAATTTCATAAGCTTAAAATCTCCAAAGCTTAAATAACTGGCCAAAGGGTGACAACTAACAAAGTTCTGAATCAAGAATTTAAACCAAGTTTCATTTGATTTCAAAGCCTCTAACACTTCTATCCATTCTTTACTTCCATCTAGTACTTCTATTTTGTACCACTTTAAGTGCCAAATAAAACACCAACATCTACTTTACAAAGCCAGTTGTATCAATGCACAGCAAGAAAGTATTGCATAGAATTAATTAACTAAATCTTTACAAAGAGCAGGACACTGTCTTCAGACTTACATACTTGGGTAATGCATTATCCCTGACAAAAGGGACAAAACTGGCCTTGGCTTTAAGACAATGACAACTTGAGTAACTGTGAGTCATCCTAGGTTTCGGGCTCCATTTATTTTCAACTCTGCTCAAAATTCACAGAAGTTGCTATTGGGTAATTTAAATTGAAAAAGACCAGGTAGACAGGGGAGCACTTCCTGGAATGAGAGACCATGTCTGTTTTTAAATACTTCTACCCTATTCATAAATATTGTAACATTATTTTAGAAAAATTATTTGAAATACATAAAAAGCAAATGTCACACATATTCTTACTGTCCATTGGTAACACATTTTAAAATACACAATTCGTTTTTATTGAAATTTGTCATTCAACTCTACTCTAAAAAAAAGTTATGAATTTTGATCCTTGAAATAGAGATTCTTGGCCTTTGAAAATCAAGTTCAGGAATCATCTGGAGTATATAAGCGTATAAAATAAAACAGGGCCTAAACACAGGCATTAGGCAAATATAACAAAAGTAAGTAGCTCTTGATGACATTTCATATTCTTAATAATTGATAAAATGACATGATCTGTAATTAACTATTGGCTAGTTTCATTATTAATTAAATTAATAGTTTAAACATAGCATTACATTCATTTTTGCTATATAACCATGTACTAAATTAATAAATGCTTTACTGTGATTTCAAAAAATTATGACCAGCTTTATGATTACTTTAAATTAAATTAATTGGTTAGTCATTATAAATTACTTCAACAGAACAACTTTGGAATCAACAGAGGTCTAACATTTATAACTTGCTTTTATTCTACAGCTTTGTTTTTGCTAGAAATCTGCTGTCTTGATGATTAACATCCAAACCACTTAAGAGATTAGTCTTCAAGCATAAGGCACATTAAAGCTTCTACTTTAGTTTTCTGAATCAATTTAAATGCCAGAGAGTATAATCAAATATGAATTTGTTTGTTTAATTTGGACCATATTGTCACCAATATAAAAATTTTAATATTTATTAAATTAGAAAAAGTATGGACCTGTTTGACTCTTTGAAGACTGATTCAATAGATTTCATGTAACTTTTAAGATTACTATAAAAACTGTTATCTCCATGGAAAGATTTTATGAAGCTTAAGATCTAGTGCTCAAGGGTGGAGAGGATTTAGACACATCCATGAGTATTTGAGATTCATTCAACAATACGTCTTTCCTAGTGTGAAAAATCTTTGCCAAATTAAATTTAACAGAGGTTAATTCGTGAATTGGGCAGCCTCCCGAGCCACAGTAGGTTCAGAGGGACTCCATTGCAGCCACATGGTGGAAGATTTATAGATGGAAAAAGGAAAGTGAGGTACAGAAAACAGAAGTGTGGCACAGAAGCAGCAGGCTTGATTACAGATTGGCATTTGCCTTATTTGAACATGGTTTAAACAGTTGGTCCACTTTGGCCATAACTAAGTGACTGACACAAGAGTAGGTTACAGTCCATTTACACTTTCATTTAGGTTATAGTTTACCTATGTACAGAGAAACCTTCAGGCTGAACTTAAAATAATGTAAGGAGGTAGTTTCAGGCTAAACTTGATTTAATACCGGGTAATAGAGCAACAGAATGTACATCTCTCTTTTACTTTTGGTCTAGTGAAATTCCATGTTCTTATATGCCCATTATAGATCACATAAACCATGACATATTGCCTTCTTAAAAGGCTGTTACCATTGTAAATTGTATGCTCTTTATCAAATAACAGGAGTAAGGAGATTTACCAGATAGTATCTTAAAAGACTAGCTTTCACTTTAATGAATTAGATTTGAATACTGACAAGTGACTCAGGATAAATGCAACAACATTTAGATGAGAACTTCTCAGACTTAAATGGGCTTCAGAGTCAGCTACAGGACTTGTTAAAGCTCACATTGCTGAGCCTCTCCCAGACATTCTAATTCCCTAAGACTTATAGAAGCCCCAGAATATGCCTTTCTAACAAGTTCCCAGGAGACAGCTAGCAGACCACATTTTGAGAATCAGTTTTTCCAAATGATAGTTACTTTGCATTTCTTCTTGTATAAATTTAAAAATTTGAACAACAAAAAAATTAAAATGTCTAAGGTAAATATTGACTGCCCAAATTTTTCTAGACATCATCAAACCCATTTCAACTGCATTTCTACCTCTGTCAAACTTTGGAGATGTTAAAAGATTTTCAATAAGTGAATGAAACCCTTAACATGTGTTTGCGACAAGGCTTTTATTAGTATTTTAAGTTTTCTTCTCATTAGCAACCTTGCCAAGTACAGAAATATTTCTACCCTATTTATAAAATAGAAAATTAAAATCCATTTTTATACCAGATGCGAAATCAGCCTGCATGTTACCATGGTAAAGCTTTCTTCAAACTACTGAATAAATTCCCGGTTGGGTGCAGTGGCTCACGCCTGTAATCCCAGCACTTTGGGAGGTCGAGATGGGCAGATCACGAGGTCAGGAGATGGAGACAATCCTGGCTAACATGGTGAAACACTGTCTCTACTAAAAATACAAAAAATAAATTAGCTGGGCGTGGTGGCACATGCCTGTAGTCCTAGCTATTTGGGAGGCTGAGGCAGGAGAATCGCTTGAACCCAGGAGGCGGAGGTTGCAGTGAGCTGAGATTGTGCCACTGCACTCCAGCCTGGGTGATAGAGCAAGACTCCATCTCAGAAAAAAAAACAAAAAAACAAAAAAACCTCTCTTCCTTTTCTCAAGCATTAAACTCAATTGAGTCATATATGAGCAAATAAACTGAAGTTTTTAAATATCAGAACTAAATATGTTAAGCTAATTTTGTAAGCATCTGCAATCTGCAGCTTTAAATTTATAGTCAACGAAAGTGATAGAACTTTGTCTTTTTTTTTTTCTTTTACAAAAGTGCCCTAATGGAGTGATTGGGAAAGATAATTTCTGCCAGTCTAGAAACATAATCTGAAGTTCCTTGCTAAAGTAAACAAAGACAAATAGGCAAAATGCAGTGACATAATCTTTTTTTAAGTAAAAATTCATAAAAATTGTGCATTCAACTATAGCTCTATAGTTTTTAATATGTACACAAATGTTTTAAACCATTTATTCGCTCAAACACATGAGTTTTTTGTTTTTGTTTTTGTTTTTTCCTAAACATCTTTCTGTTTCAGTGACATGGCAAGAATTTGCCATCAATGACTCTTAGGTAAACAGCAGTTCTCACATGTCAGACCTGAGAGAAGGCCTGCTGAGAAGTGGCACCAGGAACAGGGCTTGCTCTTAGAGGGATTTCTTTCACCCGGGCTATCATCTTCCTTAGAAAAGTGACACAAAGATAGTAAATTCTAGGCTTGATGCCAAACTTAGAAACCACTATGATAACCCCATGAATAGAGCAAGTTTTTATCATGCTTAGGTGTGGGTGATGGAGATGAACACTTAAAGATTATAAATTCGCTTAGATCCACTTTGTGGATTAGAGAAACTTCATTTGTTCTAGATAAGTGGCATTTTTTGAGCCTCTCTTGAAGCCCACAGAACTTAGACTTCTATGGATATAAAGTTATGATTAAGGAGTAATTCTTTAAACATTCTGTATTATGTGTGAGTTTTGTGGAAGAAGAAATGTAGGAGGAGCTGAAAATTTAAAAAGACCTCACCAGTAAAGTTATTATCTATCATGAAGCATATGCTGGCCTCATTCACTCAAAGAGCTAATGCCTGTGTCCTCTAGGTCTATCTCTCAAACATAGATGCAGACTTAGAGTACATGGGAGTAACCATTCCAAAGATTTTTATCCTCCCTAGTTTAAAAGAGAGAGAGAGAGATTTAGGGCTAGAGTTAAATTTAGGGTTATGAAAAAAAAGTTACTGGTGGCTTTTATTAAGAAAACTCACTTTCTTACCTACTTTAGGTTTCTAGGTAACAGGCATATTATCATTATTATTATTTTTAACATTTTTTTTTTTTTTTTTTTTTTTTTGAGACGGAGTCTCGCTTTGTTGCCCAGGCTGGAGTGCAGTGGCCGGATCTCAGCTCACTGCAAGCTCCGCCTCCCAGGTTTACGCCATTCTCCTGCCTCAGCCTCCGGAGTAGCTGGGACTACAGGCGCCCGCCACCTCGCCCGGCTAGTTTTTTGTATTTTTTAGTAGAGACGGGGTTTCACCGTGTTAGCCAGGATGGTCTGGATCTCCTGACCTCGTGATCCGCCCGTCTCGGCCTCCCAAAGTGCTGGGATTACAGGCTTGAGCCACCGCGCCCGGCCTAACATTTTTTTTTTATTTGCTAGTGCCAGCTCGAGGGTACACAGTTTGTGCTTCATATGGGTTCACCTTTATAGAAACTGTACCTTGACAATCACAACATCAGTCTAGTCACTTTCTCCTTGAGAAATGCCTGAGAGCTTGGTACTATATCCATTTTAAGATGCTAAGGTTAGCTTTTATATTTTTCTGAACTCTTTGAAATTTGTTTACTGTAATTTGAACATGATATTTGAATCTGACTTTGCACAAACTCCTCATTCCTGATTATCCTTCCTGGTTTTTAAAATTCTCTAAGTTGATATCGGCATGATATACAAGTTCATCAACTGTGCCGATTACATTACAAAGTCAGGAATCATTCAAATATTTCAAACAGAGGAAAATAATTACAAGGAGTTTGTTATAAAGTTGTTGGATGAACAAGAAGAGCAAAGAAAGGAACGTGTGGTCCTAAAAATTAGGAAGCTGATAATACCTTTGGCCTGGAGGCTACCAGCGCTTTGCCCTGCCCTCACTGCCACTTGAGTACGCTGAAGAAGTCTGAACCACAATGCTTCTTTCCTCTCCCATCTTTATATTTCCCTCCAGTCTCTCCAGTTGAGATAAAGAGAAAGATAATTGGCAAGGGAGTCAGGGAAATACAATATTAAGTATATTTATATATGTAGTGTACATATATATATGTATATATAATGGAAAACCCAACAGTCTAGAGTAGAATATAGAAAGGCAAAACAAAGTTAGGGTACATAACAAATTCATTCCCCTCTGTTGATTAAAATTAGACATGCACTAGCCTGTTGTATCACTATCATTTTTTCATCTTCTGATAACTGTCTTTCTTCACCTGAACTCATTTATGCCACTTAATGTCTGTTCCACCCAATCATATGTTCACCACTTTTTATAATATATGCAGTGCCCCTTTGGGTGTGACAGATCACATTGGTGCTTTTTTGTTTGTTTGTTTGCTTGCTTGTTTTGAGACGGAATCTCGCTCTGTCACCCAATCTGGAGTGCAGTGGCGTGATCTCGGCTCACTGAAACCTCCGCCTCCTGGGTTGAAGCGTCCTGTCTCAGCCTCCCTAGTAGCTGGGATTACAGGCATAATCCACTATGCCCAGCTAATTTTTGTATTTTTAGTAGAGACAGGGTTTCCCCATGTTCGCCAGACTTGTCTTGAACTCCTGACCTTAGGTGATCCGCCTGCCTCGGCCTCCCAAAGTGCTGGGATTACAAGTGTGAGCCACCATGCCTGGCTTCACATTGGTTCATTTTATGAGAAACTTTTTACTATACCAAAATATATAAAATAAAGATTGGTAAATACTGACAGCTCAAACAACATATTAAAATTTATAAATTAAGTCATATGATCTTCTGCTAAAAATATAAAATGTTGTGCTTAAGAAAAACAATAACTTTTATTGCTTGCAGGCTAATAATATTGGCTGACTTTCTCCCTACTCACAGTGTATGGTATATACCAACAACTATCGTAATAGAATGATCCTAGGATTGTCTTTCCATGGCATAGGCAAAATGTTAGTAATTAAACCCTTTCCTACCAAATGAGTCATTCAGCTGGTGTAATGCAATTGAGAACATATATGATTACAACTTTTTTATTGCCATTTTAGGAGTTCTGTTGTCAGAGTATGTACTCTCCACTGTAAATTTTTCAAATTTGATTACTAAACTCAAACTCGAATTCATTACACAACAAATTATCCAAATTTTAATATGTTAATAAACATCAGCATGTTTTTTAAAAATTGTCAAAGCAATGTTGGCACCTATAAATGTTAATTTTATCGACTTTTTTATTCTGGATTTTAATTTTTTATTTAAATATTAATGTTTCTAATATTTCATTACCACTTTAATCACAAATGACAAGTGCCACATGTTCATTGTCCATTATAGACTAGGCAGTATGGAAGGGTTTACATGTCATGTATTTCATTTCACATTTTTTTTTTTGAAACAGGATTTAGCTATGCTGCTCAGAACTCTTGAGCTCAAGTGATCTTGTCACCTTAGCTTTCTGAGTAGCTGAGACTACAGGTGTGCACCACCATGCCATGTTTATGTATCATATATTTTAAGGCAAAATATATGTAGCTTCATATTTAATCCTCATTGAAAATTTGTAAGTTGTGTTATCCCATTTTATAAATGAGTTTAAACAACTTTTCTCTGGTCACACAGGTAGTGGAATAGATTTTCAGAATCAAGTTTGCCTAACTCCAGATCCATCTTCTGGCCACTGTGTCATGCCAGATAAGAGATCAGCTACTGTTTTTTAATTAAACAGTTCCTATAATAATTATCTTTGTATTGATCTTCTCTCTCCTCTACTGTAAATTAACAGAGGACTACTGCTGTGTTAGGCTTCCTCATAGCTTGTTTGCACTAACTGTGGTGTTCTTTACTACATAGTAGATACATGGCTTGAATGAATAAATGATGTTAATTCTCCAGAAAAACAACTCTTTAAGGTAATTTGTTTGTTTATATCATTTTAGTTTTATAGTTAACAAAGTTTGCTATTTTGGAAGCTGAGATATAGTCTCACTTTGCAAAATTTCAAAAGCTGAGAGAAGAATCTGGTTGCATCATAAGCTATACACAAGGATTATGGTTTTTTTGTTCCTCCTTTTGCTCCCCTTCCCTTTTTCCCCATAATATGTGGGCTCTGTGCTAGTGTTGCTACAAGCATTTGCATGAATTCCTTGCACTGAAGAAGACTTTTCCTCTAAACTACATAAAGGAAATAGAATCTATTAATTAATATATTAACTTAGATACAGAACTGTAGTCATATGTTGTTTTTTGTATTTGGTAATTTTGGCACATTTTCAAAATAAAGTTTTTACCAAAACACATAAAAATAAAACAATGATTCTAAATCATTGGACTTACTATCTAACATCTTGCATTAATAACTCAGACTTTTCATTCTTACGAGACCATAGGGTGCTCCAGAAGGCATCTTTTGATGTGTAACTATCCTTAAATGAAATGAGGACAGTGTTTGTGCAGCTGCTGACAGCTTTAGCAGTTCTCTGCTCTGGGAATAAAACTTTAACAGAAAACTAAAAAGCAGAGACTTCTCCTAGTTTAGCACAATTATATGGTACCCATGTTTGATATTAATGTTTCCTTTTTCCAAGTTGTGGATTTCATGTGAAATTACATTGCTGCATTCAGTTAGCAGCAAAATCATCACTTTTTTCCCCTGGAAGATATTAAGTGTTAAACCACCAATATTCGCTTGTATGATTTTCAGGCTATCTAAATATGAACATGTGCATGTAATTACGCTCCCACACACATACATAAATAAAGGCTCTTTGCTGTATTTATTCCTTGATATTGGTTATTACACATTGTAAATGAGATTCTAAGCAAACCATGTTTATTCATCTGCAGATCTCATCTGAGCTCACATCAGCTGTTTTCTTGTTTCATTTTCTTAATTATTGATGCTGTCACTGAAGCAGGAGTTGTACATCTGGTACAATGGTGAAAGGGGGATGGGGAAATGGTAGAGGAGGAGGAGTAAGATCAGGAGGGCAGGCAAAGAAATGTGAGGAGAAGGGTGGTGGGGAAAAGGAAAGAAAGGAAAGGGGAAGAGGGAGATGAGAAAGGAGAGCTATAAGAGAAAGGTGAAGATGATATATGTCACCAAAGTGTTTTCCCATGTACTTAAAAATCATCACTTGAGACCAGATTTGAAAAAAGGAAAAACAAAGTACTGAAAACAAGATGAAACTGAAATCCAATACATAGAAATGTACATGCACCCAAACTCAGATCAAATTTTAAAAGTAGCTAAACAAATAAACTTTCTATAATGAACTGACAAATGGATTTGTTTTAAGTCTATCAATAATGTTGTTATAGTACATTTAATTGACAGCTGGCATTTGAGGAATGACTCATATTTAAAGAGTGGGCTTTGTGGCCGGGCGCGGTGGCTCAAGCCTATAATCCCACCACTTTGGGAGGCCGAGACGGGCGGATCACGAGGTCAGGAGATCGAGACCATCCTGGCTAACACGGTGAAACCCCCGTCTCTACTAAAAAAAAATACAAAAACTAGCCGGGCGAGGTGGCGGGCGCCTGTAGTCCCAGCTACCAGGGAGGCTGAGGCAGGAGAATGGCGTAAACCCGGGAGGCGGAGCTTGCAGTAAGCTGAGATCTGGCCACTGCACTCCAGCCTGGGCAACAGAGAGAGACTCCGTCTCAAAAAAAAAAAAAAAAAAAAAAAAAAAAAAAAAG
>NC_045441.1:67780393-67829934 GCF_002776525.5 Piliocolobus tephrosceles | reverse complement strand
AAAACGGCGGAGCTTGCCCCCCCCCCCCCCCCCGGGAAAAAAAGGAAAAACCGACAAAAAAAAAAAAAAAAAAAAAAAAAAAAAAAAGAGTGGGCTTTGTTCAAAAAATGATTTTACATTTCACCTTTTGTTTCTGATAAGAGTATTTTCAAAGATTAAAATGATAAGCTGAACAAAACCTAAATGACATCTATAGTCCATGGTTGTAGACTATAGCCATAGTCATAGACAGGGGATGTATTACATCTTTCAGTATGGCCATAGTCATTTAACAAATTAGTCTGAAGCTAATGTAAGTTTCAAGTTTGTCTCTCAAATTGAGTGAAGCTCACTTACCTAATTTAATAAGATAAAGACTTTAGAACTTGATTCTGATGACTAACAAAAGAGGAAAACAAATATTGGAACAAGCAAAAGTCTTGGTAAATTAGATAATACAACTTTTTTCTTTTTAGTCTTAATTGTTATTTCTAAGTTTGAAGGCAGAACATGTAATTCATCTCTTAAACATCTGTGTGTATAAATAGCTAAAGCATATTTTTTTAACTTTGTGAATATATGAACATTCCTTGCATGTTCCAGTTCAGCTCTCATCTGTACTCTCTTCTTGAGCAACAAATTAGAAAATTTAAAAGAAATCTTGAATGCTACCTTGAAAGTTGGAGATTTGGATTGTATTAAACCTCATTTTAATTTTGACAACCTAATTGAACTTGATGAAAGTGAGAACAAGATGAGTAGCACTTTTGTGTGCTTTTATTAGATTGGAGATTTTACAGAACTTCTTTTCATTTGTAAACCTTTTCACATCTGAACTTTTTTTCACCTGTAAACCTTCAAAGACCAAATTGGTCAGTGAATTCTGTTATTCAGATTTAGCTAATGTTCATCCTGAATAGAATTTTTTTTTTCTTGTTCTGATACCGTTATTAACAATCAGTATGCCTCTATATTTCCTATTTTAATTATTTTCTTATAAAATACTATAAAACAGTACTAAATAAATTTAGGTTAAGTTTGTAGACTTTGGTAGGTTGGATTTCTTTTCTTTATATTAATATGAAAGTAATGATGATTTCATTAACATTTGCATTGTAGATACTCTCTGGGATGTTGTGGTTTGAAAGTGGTGAGATCAAAGGGTGAGATTATTCAATCTGATCTTGAGATCTACAGTCCCAGAATCTTGATATTTTCTTTGTTTTCAGAAGGTACCAGGAGCTGACTGACTAATGCTAACTCTTAAGAGATTGGTTTGCAATTGATTTACAGTGAGGAAGATAACTGATGAGGGAATTGGTCACTGAAGCCCGTTCATCAGTCCTTTATCTCCCAGTCTGCATACCTTCTAGGCAGCAGTCTGTTTGTTTGGAGTTGTCTAGATGGCTCTCCTATTCAAATCATAATGATAAATATATGTGCATATTTGCTACAGGGTAAACTCTGGGTCTTGAAATCAGAGACTGTCCTTCTCTGGACAGAAGTAAAGACCTACTGCAAATAAAGGCTCTTTGGTCCTTGTCTTTTCTATTTCTTTCCACGTGGTATATTCAGCATGGATCAGCAGGGAAACTGCCTTCTAAGACCCTTAAGGACCAGGCTGCTGAAAAATTCTTCTTCATACAGCCTCCCAAAATAATTTCAGCAAGAATAAAGGATTGCCACTCTGGTAATTTAATGCCTTTTTCCAGAAGTCACATGCCACTTTCACTCATATTTTATTAGTCAAATATAGTGGCAGGTAATCTTACTTAAATTGAATAAGGGTAGCATAAGGGTTAGAGTAGATGTAGCAGCTGGAGAATTAGAATAGTTGGGAAAATTCTTTTTATGGTTTCATTCTAAAGACATGTTTTAATAAAGTTATTGACACACTTAAACACATGATATCTCCAATTAAAATAAATATATAAACTGTTTTAAATTTTTGCCTCATAAGTTATTAGGCTAAACTATTCACAAAATAATAAAATCTAGCAATAATCTTTATTCTTGCTGAAGACTACTTTTTGTGATCTTCACCTGAGCAAAGTTTTCATAGTCCACAGGACTAGAGGGTCAGATTTTCTGCCACTGCCAGTCACAAGGGTCACACTGATTTATAATCCTTCCCGAAGAGATTTATTCAGGACCTGGGAAGAATTATTTCTAATTGATTTCATCAAGAGGAAAAAGGGAGAGGAATTCCTAAGGATACCCCCACACAACAGTTTGAGGAAGCTTCTGTCACCATCTGTTTTGCACAGACCCAGGCTTGCTGAATCCAAGGTACAAGCTTTTGTTCGACTCTAGAAAGGCCTAGAGGACCCTTTTCAGCACATGGAGGAAGACTGAGGCTGCTCCAGTGGCCTGATAGCAGTTCCTTACGATAACAATTTATCACCATTTAGAAACACCCAAAATAGACTAAATTATTTACAGTACACAGATTTAGATCTTACTTTTTTATTTTGCCCCAAATAATATTCTGTGAATATTCTCACTGGCACAGAAATCCAAGTGGACCCCCAGAATGTTAGATGATCATTTGTATCTTTACCCTCATAAAACCAAAAGACTGATAGGCCTGATAAGGTAATAGTGCTATGGAGAATTCTGAACATCAACAGACCAGAGAGAATATCATTTTATCTATGTCAAGATTGCAAAACTAAAGTAGATTAACATCTGATATTAACTTATTTATACATTTTAATTTTATTTTTTGAATAGTCATACATTCACATAGTTAAAATACAAAAATGAGATTTAAAAAACATACATTAAGTTTCATTTTTATTTGTCTCTGTTCATGTATTCCTAACTTGGTCCCCATTCCTAACTTAGTTTCTTTTGTATCTTTTTAGCCTGTCTTTCTGAAAATACAAGCAAATATCTTTTTATACTTTATATTTTCATCTCTTCTTTTATATAAAATTTAACATACTGTATCACTGTCTTGCACGTTCTTCTTTCCACTTCATGACATATCCTGGAGATTTTTACATAACACTGAGGTAATCTTCATTCTCTTTTAGAGACGCAAGGCAGAGTGATTATTCCATAGAGGACACTGGATTGTTTTCACTCTTTGATTACCACAAATAATGTGCTAACCTCAGTTCTTGTATGTGTGGAGTGTATCTGAGGGATAACTATCTTGAAGTGAGGTTGCTGTGTCAAAGAGCAAATGAATCTTATGCTTAATAGATTTTTCCAAATTGCTCTCCATAAGTGAGAAATTTGCCAGAAGTTTTCCACCAAAGTGTATTGAAAAATTTAAAATTTTTGCCAACATGATACGTAAGAATCATCAGTCTCACCAGAAACCCATTCGTCAAAGAGCCATTGGCAAGGCAGAAGTCCAAGAAATATTCTTATACATATAAATTAAATGACTGTTCTTAAAGCGAACAACAAATGGCCTAAGAGGGACTCTGTACTTCTGTATTGGAGTCCTTGTGGATGGACAGTAATCTAACTTCATAGGTAGACAAGATTGAAAACCTGACTTAGTAGTATGTGCCCGTAACAATAGCTGAGTCTTGGTCAATCCTAGCAGCCATACTTCTTTTTTTTTTTTTTTTTTTTTTTGAGACAGAGCCTCTCGCTCTGTCACCCAGGCTGGAGTGCTGTGGCCCGATCTCAGCTCACTGCAAACTCCGCCTCCCGGGTTTACGCCATTCTCCTGCCTCAGCCTCCCTGGTAGCTGGGACTACAGACGCCGCCACCTCGTCCGGCTAGCTTTTCTTTTGTAGTTTTTAGTAGAGACGGGGTTTCACCGTGTTAGCCAGGATGGTCTCGATCTTCTGACCTCGTGATCCGCCCGTCTCGGCCTCCCAAAGTGCTGGGATTACAGGCTTGAGCCACCGCGCCCGGCCAAAAACCACTCATACACTACCGAGTGTTTAGACCATGTTCAAATAAGGCAAATGCCAACATGTAACCAATCTAGTTGTTTCTGTACCTCACTTTCATTTTCTGTATATCACTTTTCTTTTGCTGTCCATAAATCTTCTTCCACCACATCGGTGCACCGGAGTCTCTCTGAATCCGCTGTGATTCTGGGGACTGCCCAATTTGTGAATCATTTGTTGCTCATTTAAACCCCTTTAAATTTAATTCGGCTGAAGTTTTTCTTTTAACACTGTGAAACTGGAAATTTTGGGGCAGTTTCTATCTACTCCAGCAACAATCTAATACTGGGTAGTATTGAATTCTTTTTTCCATGATTCTGCCATTGCTCTGGCAAACTTTTTATTTGAATATGTTGGAATATTATTGTCTCATCTCATGACTCCATTAAAGAATGTATATTACTGATTTCCTTGAAGTTCTGGAAGAAATCTCAATGATCTCAGAGCAGCAGAGAATATGAGTTGCTGGTGCCAGTTTATCGTTGGTAGAGGGAAAGTGAGAGCAGGAGGAATCCCTACACCCTTTTTTCCTCCCCTTACAAATACCACAGTTTGTTCCTGCACGAGTTTTCCAAATAAAATCCCCCTACATTTCTCCCCCACCACCAAAGCCTCATGGGCTTTTGCAACATTCACAAACCTTGACCTCTCAGTAAGACTTTTTTTTAGCCCCTACACCCATGTTTGTCTTCATTTGGGAGACTAAAAACGTGGAAACTCATTTCCTGAAGTTCACCTCCTGCCACATTCTCTTGCAGAATAGAAAGGCTACGAGGTTTGGTGTGTGCTTTACTTTCTGACCAATTTTTTTCTGGTATTCAGGTAACAGTTGGAAGTTAAAGGGAAAAGTAGCAAAATAAATCACGTATAGATCACAATTTAATTGGAAAATCATTAATAGCTTGTCAGTTTAACCAAGTAGCAGGTGAAATCTACCCCTTTTCTTTACTGAGGTAAACCCCAAACAAAAACAGATTTCTGTGATCTAACACCTCCCTCAAAGAATGAAACTTTCACTCTGAGGCAATATTGTCTTCTTCATTTGTTCCACTCCTTGAAGAAAACTGGCCCAGCACATTGGGTTTCCGAATTAGTGCATTTCTATAAATAGCTGATCTTATCGCTAATTAATCATTCACTGATTCAGTATTTTCTTTATTTATTCATTTATTCCTTTATTGAAACATGTTGAATCTATCCTTTAATATCCAGAGTCTATCACAGTTTCTGGAATACAATAAATACCTAATAAATGTTTGTGGGCTAACTGACTGAATAAATGAATTAGTGAATTGTGAACCCATGGCTCGAGCAGTATTTATTGATAGAATGTGTGTGCTTGCTTTCCTGTGTGTTAATAACTACTCTTCTACTAGCAATGGAAAAACAGTCTAAGATTTCTTCCATGAAATCAGCGAAAGGCAGGAAGGAGAAAATAAAGGAGTGAGGCTTTCTAATGACCTTTTTCCCCTTGTGAATAAGGTAATCCTTTTATATGTCCTTAAGATTAACAGCAATAAAGAAATATGAGGAAGCAAGACAATTGTTCTCTTTAGAAGCAAATGAAGTAAGAAAAGCAGAAGATAAAAACATGTTTAAAATGTAGGAGATACAGCAATTATAGAAAGTTGATTAATACATTAATACTATTTATGTGAAATATTCACATCACAACCACATTACTGTATAATATTTGTGTTTGGGCAGGTTCACTGAAAAACAGAAGTTAGCTTTCAGTCAGACATTAATGGTATATTAACTGCAAATCGCAGAACTGGTTGCTACACTGTTTTAGACACAGTGTCATTTACTATAGTTTATTAAACCATGAATTCTTTGGAAGGGGGTTTTAAAAGTAATTTATACTATGTAACCTAGCTACATGAAACTAATCATTAGTTGATAAAATAGATTCACTCAAAGGTCCTTATCTGATCAAGGGAAATGCTTTTGAAATGCTGTCATACAATTAAACATTTTTGCAAAAGTTTTTGTAGATCCCACCAAGATGTGACTTACTGTACTACCAGACTGCTGAAATCTGAATTAAGGATAGTTACAGTTCTCATAATATTAAAATCTTTACTTTCAAAGTTGGCATGAGAGAAGTCCTGATAACAGCCTCAAATGTAACCATCATTTTTATTATGTCCATTCTAAGATTTCCTTTTGTCATTTCCACTATTCCTTGCTCCTGGGAAATGGCAGGCTCTCAGCTTCAGCGCTGTCACGGATGAATAAGCTGAGGCACTGTCGGTGGTGCCCTGCCTCCAGCAGCCAAAGTCATTCCACTACAATTTTCCTATCAACCCTTAATAGAGCAGAGACAACTGTTTCTTATTTTATTAGCCAGTGCTGGAGGCAAAAAAAAAAAAAAGGCCCTTATTCTTCCTGTATCCCCCTTCCTTTTTTAAAAATAAAACAAACACATTAAAAAAGGTGTTGTTAGAGGAATTGCTGTCAAAAATGGAAGAACAAGTGAAATAAACATTGTCAATATTCATTCCTTATACTTCATTGAGAACTCACTTCTTATCTCTCTTCTGTTACTAAAATTCATGTTCAAAAATGATGACTTTGGTCTTTCTTGAACTTCTTTCCAAGCATGTATTTGATTATTGGCTCTCAAAGAAAACTTTGAAAGTTAATCTGCTATCACAAAATAAGCAGATCTTCAGTCCTATCCACTAATGAAGAAGGTACTTGGACATTTTTAGTCTTATTTTTTGTCTCCAATCCTTTGAAGTAATTTTGGTCATGCAATGTCAGATGAGTAGCTGATTTTTAAAAATAACCTCTCCCCAAAATACTAGTCTATATTATTTAAAATACTAAAGAAATGTCAGATTAACTTTGTTTTAATTTTTTTCATTAAATAGTTGGCATTTTCTAAGATTTCATATCACAAAAGCTAAAAAGTATTACATAATTAAAAGAGGAACACTTAGAGTTTAATTATTATAGTTTTATCTGGAGTTTCATAAATGCAAATTAAAAATTGATTTATTTTTTCCAGTCTATGATATTTTTAAAATGTAAATATCACCCCCAACTATGAAGCCCACCTCTCCTGCCTCTTCTTTCTCTAGCCTTCTCCGACATCTTCTCTAATGAACTCCCCTCTCCCTCACACTATGTGCCCATCCTTTCCACTAGTACAACAGTGAACAGAAGCATTCATCATCCTGGAGTGTGGGATTTTGGTGGAGAAGAGGCATACAAATTGGTGTGTGAGGTGGATGAGAAAATTTGCTTAAAGATATGAAAGCTGAATTCAGAAATAGGCAGTATATAAAGATGATAACAGTAGTCTCTGATTTTTCTAATTAAGCAATTTGTCAGAAGTCTTGTGGGTATAATCTGTGATAGTTTAGCATTTCCTTTTCACTTTGCTTTATGAATGTAGAGAAGTTAGTATTTTTCCACATAAAGGAAATTTCAATTTAGAATATTTACATTAAATATATTTGAATCATAAAGATGCACATTTTATTGAAATAGCTATGCTGGACAATATCAAGAAACATAGAAGGTAATAATAAAAATCTCACTCTATTTAGAGAGCTGCAGTGAATTTGGTTGTTTCTCGTTCACATCATCTATGTCTTTGTGTATGTGTGTATTCATTCATTTTCATGCTGCTGATAAAGACATACCCAAGAACAGAAAGAAAACAAGGTTTAATGGACTTACAGTTCCATATGGCTGGAAAGGCTTCACAATCATGGTGGAAGACAAGGAGGAGCAAGTTACGTCTTACATGGATGGTGGCAGGCAAAGAGAGAGCTTGTGCAGGGAAACTCATTTTTAAAACAGTCAGATCTCATAAGACTTACTCACTATCATAAGAACAGCATGGGAAAGACCCGCCCCCATAATTCAATCACCTCCCACCAAGCTCCTCCCACAACATGTGGGAATTGTGAGAGTTACAATTCAAGATGAGATTTGGGTGGAAACACAGCCAAACCATATCGTTCTTCCCATGGCCCCTCCCAAATCTCATGTCCTCACATTTCTTTTTTTTTTTTTTTTTTTTTTTTGTTTGTTTGTTTGAGACGGAGTCTTGCTCTGTCGCCGAGGCTGGAGTGCAGCGGCGGGATGTGAGCTCACGGCAAGCTCCGCCTCCCGGGTTTCCACCATTCTCCTGCCTCAGCCTCCCGAGTAGCTGGGACCACAGGCACCTGCCACCATGCCTGGCTAATTTTTTGAATTTTTTTTTTTTAGTAGAGACGGGGTTTCACCATGTTAGCCGGGATGGTCTCAATCTCCTGACCTCGTGATCCGCCCGTCTCGGCCTCCCAAAGTGCTGGGATTACAGGCTTGAGCCACCATGCCCGGCCGTCCTCACATTTCAAAAACAATCATGCCTTCCCAGCAGTCCCCCAAAGTCTTAACTCATTTAAGCATTAACTCGAAAGTCCACAGTCCGGAGTGTTATCTGAGACCACTTTTTCCTTCTAGGTTTCTGGGCCTGTGATGGGAGGGGCTTCTGTGAAGACCTCTGACATGCTCTGGAGACATTTTCCCCATTGTCTTGGGGTTAACCTTTGGCTCCTTATTACTTATGCAAATTTCTGCAGCCAGCCTGAATTTCTACTCAGAAAATTGGATTTTTATTTTCTATCACATTGTTAGGCTGCAAATCTTCTGAACTTTTATGCTCTTCTTCCCAATTAAAATGGAATGCTTTTAACAGCACCCAAGTAACCTCTTGAATGCTTTGTTGCTTAGAAACTTCTTCTGCCAGATACCCTAAATCATCTCCCTCAAGGTCAAAGTTCCACAGATCTCTAGGGCAGGGGCAAAATGCTGCCAGGCTCTTTACTAAAGCATAGCGAGAGCCATCTTTGCTCCAATTCCCAACAGGTTCCTCATCTCTAGCTGAGACCACCTCAGCCTGGATTTCTTTGTCCATATCATTATCAGCATTTTGGTAAAAGTCATTCAACAAGTCTCTAGGAAGCTCCAAACTTTCCCACAGTTTCCTGTCTTTTTCTGAGCCCTTCAAACTATTCCAACCTCTGCCTGTTACTCAGTTCTAAAGTCACTTCCAAATTTTTGGGTATCTTTTTAGCAGCGCCCCACTCTATTGGTACAAATTTACTGTATTAGTCTGTTTTCACGCTGCTGATAAAGACATAACCGAGACTGGGAAGAGAAAGAGGTTTAATGGACTTACAGTTCCACGTGACTGGGGAGAGCTTACAATCATTGCAGAAGGCTAGGAGGAGTAAGTTAGGTCTTACATGGATGGTGGCAGGCAAAGAGAGAGCTTGTGCAGAAAAAACTCTCGTTTTTAAAACCATCAGATCTTGTGAGACTCATTCAGTATGATGAGAACAGCACAGAAAAGATCTGCCCCCATAATTCAATCACCTCCCAACAGATTCCTCCCACGACGCGTGGGAATTGTGGGAGTTACGATTCAAGATGAGATTTGGTTGGGAACACAGCCAAACCGTATCAATGTGTCATTTATTTAAAGTCTTATTTGTGAGAATATTCTCATGTCATTATGTTTTAAAAATCACTTTAATGTGTTTAAACATTATAGTAATGAATTACAGTTTAAATAATTATTTAAAGCCATAATTGTAACAATATTAAGTAACAATTCCTTGAAAATAATCTACATTTCTGGCTATTTCCTTAAGATGGTTTTATATGTGTAGATTATTTGGTCAAAGGATATTATATTTTGAAAGATCTTCATATCCATTACCAAATCATTCACTTGAATGGGCTTACTAAGTTAGAATATTAGTTTTTGTTTAACGCACTCTTGAGATATACACCTGATATTCCAAATATCACCAACTGGTATGACAAAGACAATAGACCATGAGAACTGATATTGGGCATCCACAGCTTCAAGGGATGAATATCCTTTCTGTCTGTACCTCTCCAAATACACATCACATAAACTTAATTTAATGTTTGTTTTCTGAGGATGTTAAACACCACTTTATGTGTATTATTCATGTTCATCCTCCATGAAAATGTTTCACAGTAACAAAATTTTGGTGGGATAAAGAAGACAGAAAGTGACCCTTTGAAATAGTTACCAAGGTTGAAAATTACAAAGTAACTATCAAAGCATATTATTTTCCTCATTTGATTTATATTTTCTCACTTTGTTTCCCTATTCACTCTTACCAACTTACTTATTAATATCCTGAGAAACCAGTAGGGATATTGTAACCTTGTTACCTGGTTTGGTGCTTAGGGAACTTTTGTACTAGGTAATCAAAACAGAAAGCATTGAATTCCGGGTTGCTAAGAGGTATACTAGAAGGTAGAATGAAAGTTAGTAAATATCCCATTTCTGACAATTATAATGTTCGTTTTAAAAGAGCAGTGCTTTTTATTTCTTTTTAATCTCTATCACTATTATAGAAAATCACTACACAAAAGATTTGCAATCTCAGAATTGTGGTAAATTTGATATTTTTATTACCTCAATTAAGGTATAAAATTACTTGGATTGTTATATGAAAGATTGCTGTCTAGATAATTCTTGAAAAAAAGATTGCATTTATATGTATAAATGGCATGCAGTAGATATTAATGTATTCCAAGTCATTTATTCTTGCTCATGGATAATCTTTTAAAGCAAAAAACTATCTTTTAGAAAGGCAAGGGCATCTAGAGAAGGAGACAAATGATGGAATTTTAAATAGACATGATATTTAAAAATGCAAAATCGTTTCAGACCATGCCATGGTTTATTGGGAAGTGTTAGCAGCCTTTCTGTATGCTGATTACTCATGGAAAATGCATTAAACTGTATAAGCAGTTTGTTACTTCCTAAGTTTACCATTGTAATTGATTGTTGCTGAACGAGATTACAGGTTCATTCATGAAAACTAGTATTTGCTGCTGGCAAAAATAACTGGGAAGTAATGAAACTGACAAAATGATTTCATATAACATTTTTGGGAGATCAAAAAGAAGCACCCTGTACTTACTCAATTCAGTGTAAACTGTGGATTTATTATGTTTGGTGGAAAGAGATTTAGAACGAGAATTGGGTCTGTCCCTTATTAGCTGTGAGGTTGTTATTACATTCTGTAAATTATTTTTAGCTTAATTTCCTGATTTTCAAAGTCAGGATGACACCTATCTCACAGGGCAGTTTTCGATTATAATGTATTACTTACCAATTTTAAATTGCAGGTACTCTGGACTTCACTAGTTAAGTGAAAGTTGTGCCTACAAAACATGCCTGGGTTCTTAAATCATCTTTAAGTTCCCTTCTAACTGTGCCATTATGTGATTCTCTCATGCAGGTGCTTCTCCTTTCTTTGCTTCTCTGATGGGTACACTTTTCCTAACATTTAAGTCTCATCCAAGTACATACTGATCATATCTCTTCTATTTCTACTCAAATACTACTGTGTGGACCAGATATTTTACCATTTCTCAAAGACCAGTACACTTCAAACTATCTGTGGAGAAGAACATGTTGGCTTTTGCCTCTGACACAGCATTGAACAATACTTGAATAAAATACAACAAAATTTAATTTCTGGAAAAGAAAAATTAAACAAGAAGACATTCAGATTACATCCTTAAATTGTATATTGTTAGATATAGCAAACATGAAATAATTCTATCAAATTGTTATAAACATTTTAAAGTGCTGATGCTAAATTTATGTGATTATCTCATACTTGCAATTCACAAACTGGCACTGTTTTATGGGCCATAATTTAAAAAGTGCTGCTCTAGGGGCTAGACCAGCTGTCCTCAAATCAATAGCATTAGTATCACCTGGGAACTTGCTGGAACTGCAAATTTGTAGGCCCTGTCCCAGAACTATTGAGTTAGAAACTCAGGGCCTAATTCCCATCCCAGCTGCCCATGTTTAACAAATCTTCCAGGTGTTTCTGTTTCAGACTAATGATTGAGAAACATGGCTCTTTATTTTCTCTGCTGTTTGCTATCTCTTCCATTACAAACCTTGAGATGAACTTAACTCTTGATAATGTGGAAATAGTTTGCTGCACTATGGTTGTGGATAGGGGTTATTATTGAATATTTGAGAAATAATCCCAATCCAAGACTTGATTTTAATTTTGAGAAGTATGGTCATTGTGCTAGTAACAGAGACATAATAAATTTAGCGTAGGCAGTTGCTTTTGTTCTCAGCAGTCATCCTTTTCTTAGGGATACTGTCTTACTCTTGTTTTAAGATTAACTTAACTTTTTAATTCAGGAAATACTGACAAGTTTATCGTTAGTGATTGTACTTCCCTCGTGATAAGGTTTGGCTGTGTGGTTTGGCCCAAATCTCATCTTGAATTGTAATCTCCATAATCTTCACGTGTAGAGGGAGGAGCCAAGTGGGAGGTAATTGGATCCTAGTGGTTGTTTCCCTGCTGATGTTTTGTGATAGTGAGTGAGTTCTCGCGAGATCTGATGGTTTTATAATTATCTGGCGTTTCCTCTGCTTTTGTCTCTTTTACCTGCTGCCATGTAGGACATGTCTCTTCCCCTTCTGCCGTGACTGTGAGTTTCCTGAGTCCTCCCGAGCCATGCAGAACTGTGAGTCAATTAAACTTCTTTTCTTTATAAATTACTCAGTCTTGGATATTTCTTTATAGCACTGTGAAAAGGGGCTAATACACCTAGAAAGTGGAAATATTTATATATTGGAGAGGGAGAGGAACTGTAGTGAGGTACATTTTTCACCTATTTTCTATTTATTGTTTGCATTTTTATTAACAGTGAGATGTGTGTACTTTGCAACCACAACGAATTTGAAGAAACCTTGTAATTCCTCTCATTTCTCCTGTGCTTAGTCATTTTTTTTTTTTTCTGAGAAAATGAGAGGAGAAGGGTGCTTCATTTTTAACAAATAGTTCGTAAAACAGCTGGATAGTTACATAATTAAAAAGACAAGCAAAAGAAAAAAAAGCCATGGATATTATCAGAAGCCAAAAACAAAACCAAAAAAGAATGTATGAGAGACATGAGTGGCAAAGTCACTCAAAAGGCCAAATGTAGAATTATTCATAGAAAAATTGAAGAATATTTATTACATTGAATGATACATGTTTACAAAAATTAAATTTTTACCATGACATAAATTCTAAAACATTACAAAGAATTTGTATTCAATTATGACAGAAAGCAAACTAAAAATAAATAACAATATATTTTTTAAATTGTATTTTCTTTCTTTTTTTTTTTCATTATGCTTTAACTTCTAGGGTACATGTGCATAACGTGCAGGGTTGTTACATATGTATACTTGTGCCATGTTGGTGTGCTACACCCATCAACTGGTCATTTACATCAGGTATAACTCCCAGTGCAATCCCTCCACCCTCCCCCCTCCCCATAATAGGCCCCTGTGTGTGATATTCCCCTTCCCGAGTCCAAGTGATCTTATTGTTCAGTTCCCACCTATGAGTGAGAACATGCAGTGTTTGGTTTTCTGTTCTTGTGATAGTTTGCTGAGAATGATGGTTTCCAGCTGCATCAATGTCCCTACAAAGGACACGAACTTGTCCTTTTTTTATGGCTGCATAGTATTCCATGGTGTATATGTGCCACATTTTCTTAATCCCGTCTGTCACTGATGGACATTTGGGTTGATTCCAAGTCTTTGCTATTGTGAATAGTGCCGCAATAAACATACGTGTGCATATGTCTTTATAGCAGCATGATTTATAATCCTTTGGGTATACACCCAGTAATGGGATGGCTGGGTCATGTGGTACTTCTAGTTCTAGATCCTTGAGGAATCGCCATACTGTTTTCCATAATAGTTGAACTAGTTTACAATCCCACCAACAGTGTAAAAGTGTTCCTATTTCTCCACATCCTCTCCAGCACCTGTTGTTTCCTGACTTTTTAATGGTTGTTATTCTAACTGGTGTGAGATGGTATCTCATTGTGGTTTTGATTTGCATTTCTCTGATGTCCAGTGATGATGAGCATTTTTTCATGTGTCTGTTGGCTGTATGAATGTCTTCTTTTGAGAAATGTCTGTTCATATTCTTTGCCCACTTTTTGATGGGGTTGTTTTTCTCTTGTAAATTTGTTTGAGTTCTTTGTAGGTTCTGGATATTAGCCCTTTGTCACATGAGTAGATTGCAAAAATGTTCTCCCATTCTGTAGGTTGCCTGTTCACTCTGATGGTAGTTTCTTTTGCTGTGCAGAAGCTCTTTAGTTTAATTAGATCCCATTTGTCAATTTTGGCTTTTGTTGCCGTTGCTTTTGGTGTTTTAGACATGAAGCCCTTGCCCATGCCTGTGTCCTGAATGGTATTACCTAGGTTTTCTTCTAGGGTTTTTATGGTATTAGGTCTAGCATTTCAGTTTCTAATTCATCTTGAATTAATTTTCATATAAGGAGTAAGGAAAGGATCCAGTTTCAGCTTTCTACTTATGGCTAGCCAATTTTCCCAGCACCACTTATTAAATAGGGAATCCTTTCCCCATTTCTTGTTTTGGTAAGGTTTGTCAAAGATAAGATGGCTGTAGATGTTTGGTATTATTTCTGAAGGCTCTGTTCTGTTCCATTGGTCTATATCTCTGTTTTGGTACCAGTACCATGCTGTTTTGGTTACTGTAGCCTTGTAGTATAGTTTGAAGTCAGGTAGCATGATGCCTCCAGCTTTGTTCTTTTGACTTAGAGCCCGCATTACCAAGACAATCCTTTTTTGGTTCCATAGGAACTTTAAAGCAGTTTTTTCCAATTCTGTGAAGAAACTCATTGGTAGCTTGATGGGGATGGCATTGAATATATAAATTACCTTGGGCAGTATGGCCATTTTCATGATATTGATTCTTCCTATCCATGAGCATGGTATGTTCTTCCATTTGTTTGTGTCCTCTTTTATTTCACTACACAGTGGTTTGTAGTTCTCTTTGAAGAGGTCCTTTACATCCCTTGTAAGTTGGATTCCTAGGTATTTTATTCTCTTTGAAGCAATTGTGAATGGAAGTTCATTCCTGATTTGGCTCTCTGTTTGTCTGTTACTGGTGTATAAGAATGCTTGTGATTTTTGCACATTAATTTTGTATCCTGAGACTTTGCTGAAGTTGCTTATCAGCTTAAGGAGATTTTGGGCTGAAACAACGGGGTTTTGTAAATATACAATCATGTCATCTGCAAACAGGGACAATTTGACTTCTTCTTTTCCTAACTGAATACCTTTTATTTCTTTCTCTTGCCTGATTGCCCTAGCCAGAACTTCCAACACTATGTTGAATAGGAGTGGGGAGAGAGGGCATCCCTGTCTTGTGACAGTTTTCAAAGGGAATTTTTCCAGTTTTTGCCCATTCAGTACGTTATTGGCTGTGGGTTTCTCATAAATATCTCTTATTATTTTGAGATACGTTCCATCAATACCAAATTTATTGAGCGTTTTTAGCATGAAGGGCTGTTGAATTTTGTCAAAGGCCTTTTCTGCGTCTATTGAGATAATCCTGTGGTTTTTGTCTTTGGTTCTGTTTATATGCTGGATTACGTTTATTGATTTGCGTATGTTGAACCAGCCTTGCATCCCAGGGATGAAGCCCACTTGATCATGGTGGATAAGCTTTTTGATGTGCTGCTGGATCCGGTTTGCCAGTATTTTATAGAGGATTTTTGCATCAATGTTGATCAGGGATATTGGTCTAAAATTCTCTTTTTTTGTTGTGTCTCTGCCAGGCTTTGGTATCAGGATGATGTTTGCCTCATAAAATGAGTTAGGGAGGATTCCTTCTTTTTCTATTGATTGGAATAGTTTCAGAAGGAATGGTACCAGCTCCTCCTTGAAACTCTGGTAGAATTCAGCTGTGAATCCATGTGGTTCTGGACATTTTTTGGTTGGTAGGCTATTAATTATTGCCTCAATTTCAGAGCCTGCTATTGGTCTATTCATGGATTCAGCTTCTTCCTGGTTTCGTCTTGGGAGAGTGTAAGTGTCCAGGAAATTATCCATTTCTTCAAGATTTTCTAGTTGATTTGCGTAGAGCTGTTTATAGTATTCTCTGATGGTAGTTTGTATTTCTGTGGGGTCGGTGGTGATATCCCCTTTGTCATTTTTTATTGCATCTATTTGATTCTTCTCTCTTTTCTTCTTTATTAGTCTTGCTTGTGGTCTATCAATTTTGTTGATCTTTTCGAAAAACCAACTCCTGGATTCATTGATTTTTTGGAGGGTTTTTTGTGTCTCTATCTCCTTCAGTTCTGCTCTGATCTTAGTTATTTCTTGCCTTCTGCTAGCTTTTGAATGTGTTTGCTATTGCTTCTCTAGTTCTTTTAATTGTGATGTTAGTGTCAATTTTAGATCTTTCCTACTTTCTCTTGTGGACATTTAGTGCTATAAATTTCCCTCTACACACTGCTTTAAATGTGTCCCAGCGATTCTGGTATGTTGTATCTTTGTTCTCATTGGTTTCAAAGAACATCTTTATTTCTGCCTTCATTTCGTTATGTACCCAGTAGTCATTCAGGAGCAGGTTATTCAGTTGCCATGTATTTGAGCAGTTTTGATTGAGTTTCTTAGTCGTGAGTTCTAGTTTGATTGCACTGTGGTCTGAGAGACAGTTTGTTATCATTTCCGTTATTGTATATTTGCTGAGGAGTGCTTTACTTCCAATTATGTGGTCAATTTTGGAATAAGTGTGATGTGGTGCTGAGAAGAATGTGTATTCTGTTGATTTGGGGTGGAGAGTTCTGTAGATGTCTATTAGGTCTGCTTGCTGCAGAGATGAGTTCAATTCTGGATATCTTTGTTAACTTTCTGTCTCGTTGATCTGTCTAATGTTGACAGTGGGGTGTTGAAGTCTCCCATTATTATTGTATGGGAGTCTAAGTCTCTTTGTAAGTCTCTAAGGACTTGCTTTATGAATCTGGGTGCTCCTGTATTGGGTGCATATATATTTAGGATAGTTAGCTCTTCCTGTTGAATTGATCCATTTACCATTATGTAATGGCCTTCTTTGTCTCTTTTGATCTTTGATGGTTTAAAGTCTGTTTTATCAGAGACTAGTATTGCAACCCCTGTGTTTTTTTGTTCTTCATTTTCTTGGTAGATCTTCCTCCATCCCTTTATTTTGAGCCTATGTATGTCTGCATGTGAGATGGGTCTCCTGAAGACAGCAGACTGATGGGTCTTGACTCTTTATCCAGTTTGCCAGTCTGTGTCTTTTAATTGGAGCATTTAGTCCATTTACATTTAAGGTTAATATTGTTATGTGTGAACTTGATCCTGCCATTATGATATTAACTGGTTATTTTGCTCGTTAGTTGATGCAGTTTCTTCCTAGCCTCGATGGTCTTTACATTTTGGCATGTTTTTGCAATGGTTGGTACCGGTTGTTCCTTTCCATGTTTAGTGCTTCCTTCAGGGTCTCTTGTAAGGCAGGCCTGGTGGTGACAAAGTCTCTAAGCATTTGCTTATCTGTAAAGGATTTGATTTCTTCTTCACTTATGAAACTTAGTTTGGCTGGATATGAAATTCTGGGTTTGAAATTCTTTTCTTTAAGAATGTTGAATATTGGCCCCCACTCTCTTCTGGCTTGTAGAGTTTCTGCTGAGAGATCTGTTAGTCTGATGGGCTTCCCTTTGTGGATAACCCGACCTTTCTCTCTGGCTGCCCTTAAGATTTTTTCCTTCATTTCAACTTTGGTGAATCTGGCAATTATGTGTCTTGGAGTTGCTCTTCTCGAGGAGTATGTTTGTGGCGTTCTCTGTATTTCCTGAATTTGAATATTGACCTGCCCTACTAGGTTAGGGTAATTCTCCTGGATGATATTCTGAAGAGTGTTTTCCAACTTGGTTCCATTTTCCCCCTCACTTTCAGGCACCCCAATCAGATGTAGATTTGGTCTTTTTACATAATCCCATACTTACTGCAGGCTTTGTTCATTTCTTTTTCTTCTTTTTTCTTTAGATTTCTCTTCTCGCTTCATTTCATTCATTTGATCCTCAATTGCTGATACTCTTTCTTCCAGTTGATCGAGTCGGTTACTGAAGCTTGTGTATTTGTCACATATTTCTCATGTCATGGTTTTCATCTCTGTCAGTTTGTTTATGGCCTTCTCTGCATTCATTATTCTAGTTATCAATTCTTCCACTCTTTTTTCAAGATTTTTAGTTTCTTTGCGCTGGGTATGTAATTCCTCCTTTAGCTCTGAGAAGTTTGATGGACTGAATCCTTCTTCTCTCATCTCATCAAAGTCATTCTCTGTCCAGCTTTGATCCATTGCTGGCGATGAGCTGTGTTCCTTTGGAGGGGGAGATGCACTCTTATTTTTTGAATTTCCAGCTTTTCTGCCTTGCTTTTTCCCCATCTTTGTGGTTTTATCTGCCTCTGGTCTTTGATGATGGTGACGTACTGATGGGGTTTTGGTGTAGGTGTCCTTCCTGTTTGTTAGTTTTCCTTCTAACAGTCAGGGCCCTCAGCTGTAGGTCTGTTGGAGATTGCTTGAGGTCCACTCCAGACCCTGTTTGCGTGGGTATCAGCAGCAGAGGATGCAGAAGATGGACTATTGCTGAACAGCGAGTGTACCTGTATGATTCTTGCTTTGGAAGCTTCCTCTCAGGGGTGTACTCCACCGTGTGAGGTATGGGGTGTTGGTCTGCCCCTAGTGGGGGATGTCTCCCAGTTAGGCTACTCAGGGGTCAGGGACCCACTTGAGCAGGAAGTCTGTCCGTTCTCAGATCTTCAGATCTCAACCTCTGTGTTGGGAGATCCACTGCTCTCTTCAAAGCTGTCAGACAGAGCTGTTTGTGTCTGCAGAGGTTTCCGCTGCTTTTTTTTTTTTTTTTTTTTTGGTGGTGGTGTTGTTGTTTAGCTGTGCCCTGTCTCCAGAGGTGGAGTCTACAGAGACAGGCAGGCCTCCTTGAACTGCTGTGAGCTCTACCCAGTTCGCGCTTCCCAGGGGCTTTGTTTACCTACTTAAGCCTCAGCAATGGTGGGCACCCCTCCCCCAGCCTCGCTACTGCCTTGTGGTTAGATTGCAGACAGCTGTGCTAGCAGTGAGGGAGGCTCCATGGATGTGGGACCCTCCTGGCCTGGTGTGGGATATAATCTCCTGGTGTGCCCGTTTGCTAAGACCCTTGGTAAAGTGCAGTATTGGGGTGGGAGTTACCCAATTTTCCAGGTGTTGTGTGTCTCAGTTCCCCTGGCTAGGAAAAGGGATTCCCTTCCCCCTTGCGCTTCCCAGGTGAGAGATGCCTCGCCCTACTTCAGCTCTCGCTGGTCGGGCTGCAGCAGCTGACCAGCACTGATTGTCCAGCACTCCCTAGTGAGATGAACCCAGTACCTTGGTTGAAAATGCAGAAATCACCTGTTTTCTTTGTTGCTCACACTGGGAGCTGGAGACTGGAGCTGTTCCTATTTGGCCATTTGCTCCGCCCCCCCAATTGTATTTTATTTTCAATTGACAAGTAATAATTGTGTGTGCATATATATATATATAGGGTATAATGTGATATTTTGATACACATATATTTAGTAGGATTATCAAACTTTGCTAATTAACATCCTATTACCTCACATTCTTATAATTTTTACAGTGAAAACTTTAAAATTAATGCTTTTAGCAATTTTGAAATATATAAACTTTTATTATTAAATATAGTTCTTATGCTGTACAGTAAAGCACCCAGAACTTACTGAACTTTGTACCTTTTGACACACCCCTCCCCTTTCCCTGTCCTCCTGCTGCCCTGGTCTTTGGGAGCCACCATTCTACTCTCTACTTTTATGACTTCAATGCTTTTAGATTCTATATATATGTAAGATCATGTGATATTTGTATTTCTGTGCCTGGCTTATTTCACTTAGCTAAATGTTGTCACAAGTGACAGAATTTTCTTCCTCTTAGGGGCTGAATAATATTCCACTGTGTATATGTATCTCATTTAAAAACTATTATTTTACATTTTAAGCATTTCTTAAAAGAATTTTATTTTACCATAATATATTCCATTTCCACTATTCTACAATCTTTTCTTTCTTTCTTTCTTTTTCATTTTCCCTTTCCTTTCCTTTTTTTCCTTTTCCTTTTTTTTTTTTTTCTCCTGGATTCAGGAGGTACATGTGCAGGTTTGTTACTTCGTATATTACACATGGTGAGTTTTGGTTTCTAGTGCACCCATTACCCAAATAGTGAATATTGTTCCCAATAGGTAATTGTTTATCCCTCATCTTTCCCTAATCTCTTCCCCCTTTGAAGTCCCAAGTGTCTATTATTTCCATCTTTATGTCGATGTGTACCCATTGCTTAGCTCGCACTGATGAGAGAACATATGGTATGTGATTTTTCTGTTTCTGAGTTATTTCACTTGGTGTGATGGCCTGTAGCATTTGTCCTTGGACGGTTACATAAATAACATTATGAATTACATCTTTTATATTTTTTACCTACTATATATCTACTATTTATCACCTCAATCAGGATATAAGCCAGTTAAGGGCAGGGGCAATATTCTGTTATTATAGATGTTCTACAAACAGCCCAGCTTTGCAAATGACATATTTTTACAAATACTTGTTGAATACTCTAATGGTTTATATTAATTTTGTTATCCAAATTCAGTTGGCTTGCCTTTTCTTTTCCCAAGCTCATATTATTTGTGCTTAACATGAGTTAAGGTTAGCTGCAGTGAGAATCCTACTCTGTGAGTCTAATTACAGACCCTCGGGTAAACTGATTTCCATGAGTCATCCGTCATCAGATCTTGCAGTCATCAAGTGTATGTGTGATTCATAAACACATATATTTGTGTGAAAGAAACAAGGAGATGGTTAGATGTAGTGGTGTTTCTGGAGCCTGCCCTGCTGTTTTGTAACAGCTGATTGTGCTCATCTCTTTTCAGCTCCTTTCAACAATTCATGGTTGTATGAAATTATACCATGGAAGTCAGCAAGCACTACAAATTAGGTATACCCCCACACCTCCACGGATGCCAGTGGTTAAACATTTAAGAGCAAACATATCATTTTCTAGATAGTACCCACAATTGCTAAAATCAACTCTGCAGGGTCCTGGGTGATAAAGAGTCAACATAAGATGTTGCTTTCCCTCATACAGATAACTTACACAAATAGCTGATGGCAACAAAGATGATGAAACTCTTATGTTAATAGATAACATTCTGTCTTCAGCCTTTTCTAAGTGCTTTAGGTCCTTCAGTTCATTTAATGCTGGTAACAACCTAACTAAGTAGATATGTAGAGGAATCTTGTTAATCCCACTTAATAAGTGGCTCAATCAATGCCTAGATGAGAAAACAGTGATAAAGAACAGTGAAACAAGGAGAGCTGCTGGAAAGTTAAGAAAAATCATCTATTTGAATAGAATAAGCTACATATAGTCATTCTTTTGTTAAATATTAACAGGGATAATTAAGATAACAATTACCTCAAAATTCAGTTTTTAAAGTTTCTTATACATGAAGTATTTCTGAATACATTTCATATTTACAAAGAAATTTTTGTTTAGTAGCTGCATATTTTGTTATTTTGAAAAATGCGGAACTTATCCTAACTTCTCTTTACCTTTTTGGGTTTCTAAATAGCATGCATCTGCAGCTGCTGCACTGTAGCAGTTTGAGAGAACTTTGTTCCTTTGTATGCTATAATTTACGTATAATAGAAAAACATCTCTTGAGTTTCATGGCATGATGTAAATTTGTGTTCTGCTCAATTTTTCCTTTCTGTTTGACAGCTTATCAGCAATATTTATGTGTTGTACACAATATGTGATATAAATACTTCATGAGAAATTTTGATCCATAAATAATTATTCACTTTAGTACTCCTAGATGCACTATTGTCCGAGAATGGTTCTTTAATAAAATGATAGTAAACACAAACTTTATGGAAAAGTACTCTAAATAGAATTGTTAAAATGTGAATGCCAATCTTTCTCCAGAAGTGATGGTGAACTGAAGAGAAGAGGGAGATTAAAATGAGCTTGCATTTTCTGAAACATTAAAAATCTCCAGTCTAGCTTATATTGCATCAATATTGTTATCAACTGATAACCTGAAACCCAGATTCTGTACCTCATTCCTGTTGGTAATGGGGTGGAGCTCTATTTGAACCTCAAGAAAGGAAAATGTAGAATAGCTTCCTAAACAAAAATCATCCACTGTTATGAAAAGAACACTAATGCACAATATGGCTCCTCCATAAAATCTCTCAGTAGTTCCTCAGGAAAACCTTTTTTTATTTTTCATCCTAAAATTCCACAAATACTCTTCAATGTGATAACTTAATCTATTAATAATTTATGGGACAGTAATGGACTGTGTATAATTTTTAAGAAATGCTACTTTTTTCCCCTGATAGTCTTTGGGTTCTTATTTTTACTACACAGAAAATATAAATTGGTATCTTCTAGAGTCATTAGTGACATGACCAACATTTTAAAACTCAATATATATGAATTATCTCATATCGTTCAAGGAGCTGTATGTCCCAGTAACATCCATGTAATGATGCTTTTTATAAAATTTCTAATAAAAATGTTAATAGACACAAAGCCACAATAGTCTACAATTCAAACAACTGACTAGTTATTCTAATAGATCTAACTCTGTGTAAATAAAGCAGAAATTGGTAAACGTTTGCTGTAAAGGCAAGATACTAAATTTTCTAGGCTTTGAAGAAAAGGCAAATGTTGAAGATTTGTAGGTACTTACATCACCACTTAAAATGTAACCATATAAAAATGTACAAACTGTTCTTAGTTTGCCAAAAAAAAAAAAAAAGTATCAGGCAAGATTTGACCCTTGGTTCACAGTAGTGTGCAATGACAAGAGCACTCCTAAAAATTAGGTGAAAAATGAAAAATAAGATTCCTCACTTAGTCCCTAGAGGGCAATGCCAGAGACTCCACTGCTCAAGAACTTCAAAAGTCCGGTCTATTCCTCTCCAAGAAGCAAATTTTCTCTTTTAAGTGCCTAGGAAGCCCAAAAAGCTTAAATGTACCCTAACGAACAGAGATGGGGACTCATTCACTCCTTTGATATGCTCCAAATAATGAAAAGGCTGTTGGTACAAATTGAGCTCTGGGGTTGGTAGAATGTTATTTAAGCATAACCGAGAGTGAAAATAAGCCCCTGGTCTCACCCATAGCAGGGACATCACCTTTCTCTCGTACTTCTGAGGGTAAAGTATCCAGTGTTTCTCTCAATGAAGACTCTCATTTATAGATTGCAGGGCCTTTGGGTTAATGTCCCTTTGACTCCATCCCTCTTCTGCTTTCCCGCAGATATTTCAATTTATACATACAATAATTTTCCCAGGTACGAGGTGGCCATAGGAAACCGTCTGAATCATCTAAAGTTTCTGCCACAAATAGGACCAAGAAATACTTTGTTTTTGTCTCTGTACTTGGGTAAGCTGTCTGCTCCCCTGTTGCCCCTCACCATTTCATTAACTCCCACTAGCTTCAACTAACACTTTATTGGCCCTTTCTAATGCCAAAAGAAATTCTAGTCTTTTCACTCTGGAAGAGGTAATCATTCCCATTTTAGAAGGTTTAGGGATTCTTATCAAATTGGTCTACTACCTGCTTAGATCATGATTTACACAGTGTATTAGTCAATTCTCGTGCTGCTAATAAAGCTATACCCGAGACTGAGCAATTTATAAAGAAAAGAGGTTTGACTCAGTTTCACATGACTAGAAGGTCTCAGGAAACTTACAATAATGATGAAAAGGAAAGCAAACATGTCCTTCTTCACATGGTAGCAGCAGAGAGAAGAATGAGAATGAAGCAAAGGGGGAAGCCGCTTATAAAACCATCAGATATCATAAGAACTTACTACTATAAGAATAACATGGGGGAAATCGCCCCCATGCTTCGGTTACTTCCCCCGCTAGGTCCCTCCCAAGACACATTTGATAGAAATGCAAGCAAAGAAAAAGGTACTTTTGTTAAATCTCTGCAAAAAGAACTATCTCTGTGCATACTTCCTCTAGGACAGTGGGCCCTGATCTCCCTATATTTGTAATGTGACTACAAAAGTGATTCTTCGTGACACATCTACTTTTGCAAATTTGCCATCCTTTGCCTACAGTGAAATTATTGGTTGTTGGCATCCTGTATTGCTAGATGGCTTAAATACAAATTTAATGTGTGAAAAATGTGTATATCCACAACAAAAGGTCAATGCACAGGGAGTACTGGGGAAGTGTGATGAAAAATTTTTTCTACCAAATTTTCTTTAATGGCCCAGAACGTATATTTTTGGTATTAGATTGATATGTTCTTATTATTTTCTTTGAATATTCTCTAATTAAACACATTTCAAGATTTTTCCCATGCCAGGTAGGTCATAAAATGTACTTTCATAAAATCATACTAATGGAACATGCTAATATAGTCAAATAATTGTAGCTACTGGAAATCTGTAAACCAGTTATTGAGTAATCAGTCATTACAAAATTGAGTTCATGGTATATGGTGACTAATGCATTTTAACATTACTTATTGTTTGGGCCTGATTAATGTGTGAGTATAATTGGTGTCTGTCGTAGTTATCATTTTAGTATGTAGTTTTAAAAGTAAGAATAAGAATCTTCCCTCAGAAAAGATTCAAGCAGGATTATTAATTAGAAAATTATATGCTTGTCATCAGAATTTATGTCTTTTACAATATTATTTCTCTCCAAAGTATTCCTGTTTGCTAAATGCAGTGTTTCAGGAAAAAATCAACCATATAAGAGAAGGGAATAATAATGGAAAACATTGACCTTTTGCTAGTAATGACATGTTATTAATCAAAATTTTATTTCTTTTCCTTCAAAGTACTATATTTTTTCAAGACTGATACTACATAGTAATATCTATAACTGTAGACTTATTTAATGATCACATTTTATCACATTTTATTTATAAATGTATTTTTATACACATATATTAGGTCTTGATACTTTTTCCCCAAAAATCATTTATAATAGGAAAACCCAGTGTAAAACCCAGTGTCTTTCACCAAATACTTCTTGAGATTTATGCCAATAATGACTTCTCATGGTGTATTTTTAGGCCAACTTCCTTTCCCTACTGCATATTATTTGCCTGCTAAAAGCAGAAGAGCAGGTGCACATAACTCTCAATGCAATCCTGTCAGCCTACTCACTAGAATGCATGTGGTCAGAGTATTGACTTAGGCCAGCATATTTTAATGTTGCCACCTACTATAAGATCTAAGTTGCTTTGAATATCTGCCTTTCAGTAAGGTTCAGATAGGAGAGATACTAAGTCCCAGCAATCATTTCACCTGTTAAAGGGCTTTAGACCATGCTTGTGAGCATGGATTTATTCTTTGTCACATCATTAATCATTCCACATAGCCTGTTGACAGTTTCACCATCAGCTGCAATGATAACAGTTGACAGTTGCAATATCAGGTGACACTTGCTTGAGACACTCATCAACTATGTTAAGGTGAGATGCTGTGAAGGTCTGGGCCAATAAACAGATGTAACAGTCTTGTCTAATTAACATTTAGAGATATATTGTTCTCTAGAGACTGACTGTAAGAAAGGTAAGCATTTGATAAAGCTAATTTACTATTTGCTGAGTGTCCAGCATTGTGCTCAATTTATTACATTCATGATCTCATTTAATTCCATGAGGCAGGTCATATATTTATTTCCATTTTACAGATGAGGAAACAGAAAAGAGAGGTTAAATAACTAAAAAATGAGTCAGAAGTCTCTGTTACTTGAGCCACATGTTTGCTAAGAGCTCACGTTCTGCAGTAACCAGCTCCTATTTAAACCAGGCTTCACCATTTCTCAGATGCGGGACAGTTACATTCTCTGTGCCTCAGTTTCTGCATTGAAATAAAGAATAATAGTAGTTTTAAGGGTTACTGTGACAATCACACACACTGATACACAAAACAGCCTGAGAATAATGATGGTTGCTTTCATCCAGCTAGTAAGTGGCCAAGTTAGAATTTGCACCTATCGGATTTCATAGCATAGGTTTAACTACTGTGTCATCTTACTATGTGCAGATTTTACCTTCTGCTGTACAACCACCTCCATATGTATAATAGCTCCCTTACAGAAGCAAAATAAATCATCACTATGATCTTAACCCATAAGGATGCTCTCTTTTGAGCAGCATGTTCAGATTCATGGACATACCTCTAGAGCCCACATATCATCACTCCTGGACAGTGCCTGTTTTATAAGCGAGAAAGAAAGCAGCCTGGGTTGCAGTTCAACAGTTTCCTAGAAAACCTAATTGCAAAATTAATTTGTGTGAGCAGCTGTGGAGTTTCTGAAGAGGAGAGTTCACTGGAAAGGCACACTGTGAAAAGGAATTTGGGTAACTAATTCTGCTGTGGATTCTATTTTCCGCATGTAGGCATGAGAGAGGAAGTTCAACTCATTCAGGTTTTTTTTTTTTTTTTTTTTTTTTTTTTTTCTGTACCCGTAAATAACAGCTCTGTTCTGTTCTTTACCCTAGAAGCTCTTTCTTGTTCTCTGAGGAGATGGAGTTGCACATTTCATTTTGTGAGTAATGGCTCTATTAGATTAAATAAATAACATTTCACACTAATGTTGTTCACAGGCGGATTTAGAAGCCATTAAGAATGTATTTAAAATCTCACAATAGACCTTCTTGCTTAGTTCTCTGGAACAAATTATAGTTTCTGAAACATTCAAATTATTCCTTAAGACTCTGAACATTTTTCAAAAGTGGGGCATTCAGTATCTCCTTGAAGAAAAATAGAAAAAGACTATTTTTCTATGAAAGTTGCAGAGGAAAGAAATATCCAGTTTTTTAGATAGCAAAGTATTTGGCTACTTCATTAGCAAAATAACACAAGGTTAAAGTAAATTTAGTTATTTTACTTTTTGAATGTGTAACAAAAATTACCTTATTTATTTCTTTGATAAGTTCTTCTCTAGGAATATCAGAATCTAGTTTAGAAAATAGATCCATAAACCAAATAAATATATTCAAAACATCTCCAACTTCAGATCTATTAGAAAATTATGAAATAATGCTGTTCCTTCATGTATGTATTTCAATTTTTTTCTTTTCAGTGACTCCCTCTTGTGTCCCCATACCTATTCCAGGTCACCAGTGCACTCCCAAGTCACCTTGTCTATCACTGTCCTTAATTGCAACATCATCACTAGAAGTCATGAATTCTCTTTAATTTCTTCCCTAATCTAAAATTATTATTATTTTTTTTTTATCATTCAGGATGTGGACTACGCTGAATACTAGTCAGGCGAATATGTTTTCCCACATTTGCCTTTTCAGTAAAATCTGGATCTAGTAGAGAATGCCATTGTGGTGAATAATAGGGGTTTTGTTTGTTTTTTTAAAACGAGAGAACCAGGAGCCAGAGAGGGCTTCTTGGATCCTTCAAATCTCAGTTGAGCAGCTGCCAGCTTACCCTGTGCATTGGATCAGCCTGAATCTGCTGCTGAGTAAAAATGACTTTGTTCGGGCTGTTTTGATGGGGATTAATGAGCCATGGATTTTGAAGGGGAAACGTAACCAGTAATCACTAATAAGAATTTCCTCTCAAGAATGGCAGACCAGTTACACTCCAGGATCACAGAGAAGGAAAAATGTTGGCTTACTGAGAACAAATCTCAAGTTTGGGTTAGCTGAATAACTGTGGGTGGAAAGATCAGGAATGGAATGTTTAATTTATGAAACTGATCCAATTAGTAAGCACCTTATTACAAAATTGTAGAGACCAGTGTTCAAGGTACCAAGATTCAGGCTGACAATGGAAAGCACCTTGTAGGTGGCAACTTACCTATACTGGTTATTACACATGATTGAATTCTTCCTAGTTTGAACTGACTTAAGAGGTATCAAGTACTCTGAAAGAGGAATGTGGGAAAATTTTTAAAAGCTCCCAATATTATAATGTAAATGATAAATTTACCTTCTTGAGGAAAATCTACAAGAAGTTTACTTAATTTTTTTTATTATACTGTAAGTTCTAGGGTATATGTACACAACGTGCAGGTTTGATACATAGCTATGCATGTGCCATGTTGGTTTGCTGCACCCATCGACTCATCATTTACATTAGGTATTTCTCCTAATGCTATCCCTACCCCAGCCCCCAACCCCCTTCTTTTCATTTTTGCTATCATCTTATCCATATATAATTCTACATGAATTCTTCTAATATAATTTTGTAACTCTACAGAGCTGACTATGCTGTCTATATGGTGACTGAGCACTTTACAGCTAGTCTGAATTGAAATGCACTGTAATACAGAGTACACACTGGATTTTGAAGATTTGGTTCAAAAGAGGAAAACATCTCAATTTTTTTTTTTTTTTTTTTTTTTTGAGACGGAGTCTTGCTCTTGTCACCCAGGCTGGAGTGCAATGGCGTGATTGTGGCTCACTGCAACCTCTGCTTCCTGGATTCAAGTGATTCTCTGACCTCAGCCTCCCAAGTAGCTGGGATTACAGATGCCTGCCACCATGCCTGGCTAAAATGTTGTTGTTGTTGTTGTTATTTTTAGTACAGATGGGGTTTCCCCATGTTGGCCAGGCTGGTCTCGAACTCTTGACCTCAGGTGGTCTGCCCACCTCAGCCTCCCAAAGTGCTAGGATTATAGGCATAAGCCACCACACCCAGCAATAATGTTTTATATTTATCATATGTTACTAATATAGGAATAAAACTTCATTTCTTTAAAAAATATGAGAAAAAATATACTATTCACCTATAACAAGAAAATTTTCAGATTTATATGCTAATGTCATTAATAAAGCAAGATAGATATTAAGAATAAATTTTATCAGTAGAAAGTTTATCATTGTAATCAATAGTCAAGTCATATTAAAATCTTTTCCGACTAAGCTTAGAAATAGCACAAGGAAAGACTCTTCATAATTATAGCAGGGGATAAAAATCTATTATCTTGCCTTCTAAAAGAAAAAAAAAATACTGCACTATTCCTTGGATAATTATTTGTGGACCTGTTCTCTGAATGCCAACAACATAACCTTGCTCCAAGAGTAAGCAATGTATACAGCCCTATAGGAAAATAACATAGGGATGGAGGTTGCCTGTGTTTGAGTCAGGTTGCCATACTTTTTGCCCTCTTCATAGTCTCAACATTTATACCCATGGGAAAATACTTATTATAGATACTTATACATCTTAATTTCTAGCTCTAAATTGGGAGGATGTGTGAGGAAAGGTGGGTCACATTCAGCCCACCCTCCCTTCTTTAGAAAGCAGAAATGCATCCCTTTGATGATTTGTAAAAGTCTAGTCCTTCTGTTTTCATTTTAACAGGGAAATGGGTGAAGGAGTTTTCTTGGAAATAATCAGCTTTTCAATAAGTGGCCTCTTTTACTAAGTATAAGCTGTCATTTGTGTGGTAGAATGTGCTAGGGGTGTGTAGGCAACCAAACTTAAAATAAACCAGATTCATTTCAAGAATCTCTAGTTAATGTCTATATGAACCAAGAAAAGATACTCTAGTAATACATACCTATGTCTTCCCAGTGTGTTATTCTGACACTTTCTTCAAAATTACTCTTGTTTCTATCAATCTGCCTGATTCTGAGAAATGAAAATGGAAAGTAGCTATAAAGAAGACATTAAAATATTTAGGTCTTCACAATAGGTGTTTTCTCATCTCTGATAAACATGCCCTGAGTAAACCCCTGACTTTGAATTTCTTCTGTATCTGTGTATATAGTTAGGACAAGATTATGGGGGATTATAAGCCCCAGCTAGGCTTTACCAGAAGTCTCTTCATTCTAGGGCTTTCAAGCTAGTGGAAAAGGGAGATTCAAGTGCACTAACAAACATGATGGACAAATATTATAGTGATACACAGTACAGCAAGTAAGAAAATATTTGGTTTATAATATCTACAGGTTTATTTGATTCACACAATGATGTCCTGGTTGTGAGAACTCTGATTCTTATAAGGCTGCTTTAGAGACTAATTCACAGAAGTATAGACAGTTGTCCAGTGGAATAAAACTGCTGTGTTCTTACAATATAATTACCTTTAATTCAGTGAAGAACTAACATACCATTTAGACTTTGACTTTTCACAGGGTATAAGATAAGCTTGATAAAATTTTAATTTAGTTTTAGTCTCATGAAGTCATAGACTAAGTAAATGTATGAATGAGTAAATTAGCATAAATGAGAAAAGCACACACAGAATGGCAAGCATGTGGAACAAGTATAGATTAATAGGTAGTGGGAAAGAAATAGGAACAACAAACAACTTGGTGAGAAGAAAAAGAACCGTTCAGAGACTAATCAGGAGAGGTATACTAACTAATTTGCACAAAAACTATTAACAGAATCATTACTAGAAGTGAAGCAAATGCAGAAATAAGTTGTATTTATTTTATAATTTATCATTGGCATTACTATCTGTTTTGGTTGTAAGTAGGATTTAATTTGTAGAGGTGACTGATTGAAACCCAGTGAGGTTAATGCCACTCAAGGGAATTTTGTTACTCATACTCTCCAGGAAAAGGGGGCATGCCACACCATGCAGGGCCACATGGGGAAGGCCCAGGGTCATTCAGAAGGCAGAGGAGTGACGGTAATTATGACCCAGAGCCTTTATTGTGATTTCCGTGAGAAGACATGAATGAGGCAATGATTTGTGTTTGCTCTGTGTCCCCACACAAAGGGGATCTGATCTCAAATTGTAAGCTCAATGTGTTGAGGGAGGGAACTGGTGGGATGTGATGAGATGGGGGCAGTTTCCCTCTTGCTGTTCTTGTGATAGTGAGTTCTCAAGAGATCTGATGGTTTAAAAGTGTGTGGTGGGCCCCACATCCCCCTCTGTCTCTCCTGCTGCCATGTAAGATGTGGCCTTGCTTCCCCTTTACCTTCCACCATGATTGTAGGTTTCTTGAGACCTCCCCAGCCATGTGGAACTGTGAGTCAATTAAATCTGTTTCTTTATAAATTACCCAGTCTCAGGTAGTTCTTTATAGCAGTGTGAAAACAAACTAATGCAGGAAAGGTAAATTTGAGTAAACATATAGGATAGGATAGTTGGAATAACTTCAGTGGACTCTGGGATACAGAGAGAGTTGCAGTTGTCCAGCACCTGGCCCTGGACTGACTTAGGGCGGAGGAACTATTGGTTTGGTGTGAGAGAAGGAGATGAAGGAGCTGGTTAGAATATGGACTTTGAATTTGTTGGTTTGTGTGTGAAAGGCATACTCACAGGGGAGTTGTTTGCTAACTCTGGGCATTAACTAGCCCTGGGAGGAGCAGATTCTCATTGACTAACAAGGCCCCCAAGAGGTCAAAGGATCATAAAATACAGAAAACAAAGAATATTATTACCCTACCCTAATTTACGTAGTTTTATAAGGCCCTCTCAAGTACTTAATATGTCATTAATGTTAAATATTACCAAAGACATTTTAAAACCTAAGTTATTATTTTCATATAATGTTTAAATTTGCAATTAGGGACTAAAATGTTCATCTAAGGCTACAAAATTTTTAAATGTTTTCTATTAGTCTTTAAATACTTCCATCTCATTCTTCATTACTACAACCCTTTGTACAACTCAGACCATCATTATTGGAGCTCCATTATATTTTAAAATACACAAATCTAATAAATTACCATCCAGAATACACATGAGGAGCTTATATAACTTAATAGTTAACAACAAAAGAAAACCCAATTGAAAAATGAACAAAGGACCTAAATAGACACTTTTTCAAAGAAGACATGCAAATGGCCAACAGTTACATGAAAAGATGCTTAACGTCACTTCTCATTAGAAAAATGCAAGTTAAAATCACAATGAGATCACCTCATACCTGTTAGAATGACTATTTATCAAAAAGACTAAAGAGAACAGGTGTTGGCAAGGATGTGAAGCACTTGTGCACAGTGGGTGGGAATATAAATTGGTACAGCCATTATGGAAAACAGCATGAGGAGTGCTCAAAGAATTCAAACTCTACTATATGACCCAGTAAACCCAACTGAAATTAAATTAGCACCTCATAGAGATGACTGCTTTCATGATCGTTGCAGTGTGGTTCACAATAACCAAGGTATGGAAACAACCTAAGTGTCCATCAGTGGGTGGATCAGTTTAAAATCGCAGTTTATATATAAATGAAATATTCTACTTTAAAAAAAGATGAGGCTGGATGTGGTGGCTCACACCTGTAATCCCAGCACCTGGGGGCCTGAGACAGGCAAATCACTTGAGGTCAAGAGTTCGAGAATAGCCTGGGCAACATGGTGAAACCCCATCTCTACTAAAAATACAAAAATTAACTGGGCGTGGTGGTGTGCACTTGTAATCCCAACTACTCAGGAGGCTGAGATGGGAGAAATGCTTGAACCCAGGAGGCAGAGGGTGCAGTGATCTGAGATTGCACCATTGCACTGCAGCCTGGGCAGCAAAGTAAGATTCTGTCTAAAAAGAAAAGAAAAGTAAAAGATACTGTTATTTGGGACAACATGGATGAACCTGGAGGACATTATGCTAAGTGAAATAAACCACACACAAAAAAGCTGCATGATCCCTCACTTATATGTGGAATCTAAAAAATGTCCAATATATAGAAATAGTAGAATAACGGTTACCAGATGTAAAGAGAAGAAAATGATGAGATGCTATAGCAAAGACATGGAATCAACCTGAATGTCCATCACTGGTAGGTTGGATAAAGAAAATGTGGTACAAATACACTGTTGAATACTACATATAAAAACGAGATTGTCATTTGCAGGAACATGGAGCTGAAAACCATTATCATAAGCAGACTGACACAGGAACATAAAACCAAATACTGCATATTCTTACAAGTGGGAGCTAAACATCAAGGACATATAAACACAAAGAAAGAAACAACAGACATCATGGTCAACTTGAAGGTGAAGGGTGGAAGGAGGGTGAGGATCAAGAAACTACCTACTGGGTACTATGCTTATTACCTCAGTGGCAAAATAATCTGTACCCCAAACCCCTGTAACATGCAATATACCTATATGACATACCTGCACATGTACCCCTGAACCTAAAATAAAGGTGAAAAAGAAAATGGTGAGATATAAGACAAAAGCTACAAACTTGAAGTTATATAGGATAAAAAGTAGTGATCTAATATACAGCATGAGGACTATAGTTGATAGTATTGCGTAGAGAAAATCTGCCAAGAGTAGATTTTAGCTACTCTTACCAAAAAACAAAGATAACTATGTAAAGTGATATGTTAATTTGCTTGACTGTGGTAATCATTTTATTATGCATATCAAAGTGGTATATAAAACAATAAAAGGAAAATAATAACATACAGGGTTTGACAATCACAAGTGTTATGAAGGGGAGACTGATTTAGGTAGAATGTTAAATATTAAGCTGTATTTGTGGGAATATCAGTCTTGTTAATTGACTATACACTGATTTATTTTAAAAATCTATAAATCAAATCAATATAAAAGAATTAATACCATAGGCAGTTTTGGTTCAATTTTTTCTCTTAATCCTGGAGAATATTAGATAAAGACAAACTTAAGTCACTTTCACAAACCAACTTGCACATGCACACATACAAACAACATGAACATACATGTCACATGATGTCAGCTATATCTATTTTGAATTCAATGTTCTTAAATAGAAATTCTGCAGAATATTTTCTAAGATTAGGGTTACTATTGAGTAGGATCAAGTAAAAACATTTTTGAAAACTGTCATGGGTTTGAATTTTAAATATCACATGAGACATTTATTTCATTTTCATAATACATTAATATTTACTAATTATATTTTAATATACATTTTTATATTTATTTATAATTTTATAATATAGCCTACCATAGAGTTGTTAATATTTTGCTGGATAAAAATAGTATACTTATGATAAATACAAAATTTCATTTGGATGCATAATATGCTGGGATGCAATATAGAGTTTTATATCAGTGAGCCCGGGAGGTGGAGGTTGCAGTGAGCTGAGATCATGTCACTGCACTCTAGCCTGGGTGACAGAGTGAGACTCCATCTCAAGAAAAAAAAAAAAGAGTGTTATATCAGAAGATTTGTTAGAAATCTCCATTCAGTGAACTAACTCAAGAAATATGTATCTATTACCATAAGTCATGAATCCTTTTACATGTTACTAAAAACATATATGTTTAATAGTTCAATTTGAAGCATTGCTTGAGTGCTCTAGTACATTAATGTGGCTGGTCACATCCAATGCATGAAAAAAATGTGAGAACTCATCCAAACCTATTAGGAAAATATATCATTTCTAGTGCTTTCTAAAAGCTGAACAACTTAAGTCTAGTGTTAACTGTGCTTACATGCAAGGCTATAAATCAGACTTTTTTTGAGGAGATGAAGAAGGGGGGGTAGTTGTGCAAGTGGTAGTTGTTCCTGTTCACAGATCTTAATATTAATAATGATTTTGTTTTGAAATTGTCTGTAGAGTGACTGTGGAGTTTAACCACCATGCTTTCAAATTTGAGAATTTTGTCTACAAATAACTGAGCTAAATTAAATTACTGTCATCTGTTATTTTGCTTAAACTACTTCATGACTGTCTCAGATATCAAATGTGGGAATTTAAATCACAGTTGGAAAAATGAATTTTTAAATGTTTCTGCTATCTTACATTTGGGAAAAATGTGAAGGAAATGATAAAGAATAAAATAAGTCGTGGACACCCTAACCAATAAATCATCAGTTGTCTATTTGTTAATATTAAAAATATTTGGAGACTATTGTTAACTATAACCTGGCCCAAACCAGTTCACCAGGAATGTTTCTTACAGGGATTGTTGTCCAGGTACCAACTATAGTGAAGAAGTATTTGTTTATTCTGTGTTTATAACTTCCTGTAGCGGCCACAAAGGGGATGGATGTAATGGGATAACTTCCTGTAGTGGCCACAAAGAGGATAGATGTAATGGGACAGGCTTTAGCTATTGTGCCAATTATTATCTTCACCCATTTAGCATTGGGTGTCATTCAAAATCCTGGGCAATTCTGTCTCTCTCCAGCTTGAAGGCAGGGCTGGTGTCTGCTACTGATTGGCACATCGAATGTGAATGCAGATGGGTGTGTTTTGGGAGTGAAATCTTGTGTGAAAAAAATGCCTGGTTTATTCTAAGAGTTCCTTTGCCAATTAAAGGTTTGTTGGCTAATATTCCATGAATGGAAGGGACTCTCAAAAGTTAGGGGCAGCCACAATTTAGTGACCAAAATCTCACAGGAAATTACTTTGCCTTCATAACTTTCTTTGGCTGGTGTGGATCTAGTTCTGAAAATTGTTTAGCAGAAAGCATGAAAAACTCCAGTGGGAAGGTTACTGGTTTTTCTTTTTTTTTTTTTTTTCTTGATGGTAAGATACTTTTAGATGTTATGGAACTGCCTACAAAAGATTACATGACTGTGGGGGTCTTTAACTGACTACTTTTTGCAATTTCATTCAGCACTGAGAGAAATGGTTGGTAGGACACACAGATTCCTAAATTTGGCTCTATCTTCAGTTTCTCTAAGATCTTCAACCACATGCTTGGCTGATACTGATGTAGGTTTGTTCTTTATATAAGCAGTGATTTCTGAACTCTTATGCAAGAGCACATGTGTGTGTTTCCATGTGTGTATTGCTCATAATTTTGCATATGTGTATAAAGTCAAAGGGTAAAGCAAAATGACTAAGGTATTTCAGTGATGCTGTATAAGAATATTTAATAGTAATGTCTTATTTTTATCTCCGTAGTTAGGAAAATCCTAGGACCACAGATATAATATCTGTCCCTGTGAACAAGGATGAACTTTGGATAAGTGGCCTAATTTAACTGACACGTGGCAAGGCTGAATTCAGGAAGATTTTTCCTTTATCTTACTTTTTCTCTTGATTTCTAAGAAAAGAAAAAAAAAAAAAACACTGTCTCTGTTATAATCAGTAACGGAGAACTACAGTGCTGCTGTAGACTAGAATCTAAGCTGTATATGGAATTATGAGACAGACCAATAAAATATTAGTACACAGTGTATTTATAGTTTCTCTCATTTCATATCATTTTAAGAGAAAAGATACTAAAATGGTGTTATTCTTTAAGAAAATGCTATCTTAAGATAGACCTAGAGGCAGCCCAGATTTATGCTAACTAAAAGTAGTTTGGGGACACACTATTTTAGCTTGGAATTTTCTGTAATGGTTGATTTGGACTGTAGAGAGTCATGCTGCAGTCATCACAATTGATTCTGGCATGCGCTTGTGTTTTCTATAATTCATAGTATTGGACTGTGATTTTCTTGTGTTCCCTTTTGTCTGTATGGAACTTTGGAAAATTGAAACACATTAGGCTTGCAGTTTGCATAATGTAACTTTGGACATGCTTAAAAGGTTAGATCAGTTCCAGATGAGGAAAGCCCTGGTTTCAAATAATAATGAAGAAACTCATACTCCAACTGGGCCTCTTAATAAGATCCCTCTGGTTTTAATAGAATAGAAAAAAAGTTCTTCAAGGTTTGTTTCCCTATATTTTGTAAAAATTTAATTTCTCACTAGGATCAAGGGATTTATTGAGAGGGGTTAATAGGCTTAAATTTTATGTGGGGTGAAAAAATGCAGAACATGTTAACCTGTGGTAATTGGACTTTACTCTTTTTTAATTCTTTGTTTCTCTCTGTATATCAGTCACAATAGGCTACGTTATGCAGAGTAACAATCCTAAAATCCCAGGAGGTTTAAACAATACATGTTTATTTAATGATATTCATCAATTTGGAAGCCAGGGAATTCTCATTGTGGTCTCCATTATACATGAACATATTCTAACGTGCAACATAGATTAAAGAAGATTTCTCAGCTGAGTGGAGAGTCCATATAAAAAACTGAGAACAATGTAAGAAAAATATTTTTCTAATTTATTTCCTGATGTCTTAGAGGAAACATCAAAACATTAATTGAAACCTCTAAGGAAGAAACATTCTCATGTTATTTATTTCCTCACAATTGATAGAAACATTTGCAAATTTTAGGAGCAGAAATTTTATATGCTTCTCTTGGTTGATGATTTAGACCTAGTTGTTATTCTGAACTACTTAACAAAATAATTACTATCAAAACAGATGTTTTCACTATGAAATGCTCAAATCTCTTTACTCTCAAGTAAGAGATGTGTTACTAGAGATGGGTTCAATCAAGATCAAACATGTTAGACAAGGAGATTGTTAGTGTAACAAACAGAAGACTTAAATTCAGCATTCTTTGGTAGTGGGCCACTGGATTTTTTTTAACCTCTTCTTGAACTTTACTGTTTCTTTCAAATACTGTAATTCTCTCTTGGAATTCTGTGCAACTGGCTTAGCAAGTTGAACTGGGACCACCTTCTTTTTAAAGATGAGATTCTACTGATTTTCATTTCAGTCTAGTTGTATTTGCTTGGAAATTATATTGGTCTTTAGGACCAACCTCTCAGTTAATGATAAAAATATATGTACATTTGTCTCAACTTGTTCCTTGCACATATATCTTTTTGGAAGACTTCATGATTGTGAGAAGGTGGGACAGAGGACCTGTAGTTACAACAAAAAAAACTCAACAAAGCCTCAGGACACTTAGATTCAACATCCTGACAGTCACTTCTTCCCTTCTTTCTCTTGTTGTCCACTATGGAGACAAAACTTTATGTTTAAAGGTGAAAAGACATCTTTAAATTCTCAATATTTAATAGATACCGTGTTTTGTTTTAGTCTACTCTTACATTGGTAGAATTAACCTACTGAATTTATGACTGATTTCAAGAAAGGATTTACTCATGGAAACTAGTAATTGCTAGCTAATATGCTTCTTAGAGCAAAGAAAAAAAATAGATTCAGAATGTCTATATTACTATTTCACAAATATTTTACAATATCTTCAGTAACATATTTGCAAACTTGGAAGTGGACTCATTTTGATATGATAAAGTTAGAATGTGGAAAAATCAATGTCTTTGTATTTAGTTGTTTCCAAGGAAATTCAGTAAGGGTATTATGTTTAGATTTAATTTTCTGTTGAAGAAACAGTTTGTTACATTTTCAAAATTTTACAAGGGCTCACATAATAAAAAATATGCTTCTGCTGCTGGTGTTAGAGAAGTATTGGTTAAATTTAGAACCATGTGGGAGGTAAAATCCTGTCTACCTTTTATAAGCACAGTTGGAGTAAAAACTTTTTGTGTTAGTTTATATTGGCGAGGTAATAGAAAAAGAAAAATATTACTTGAAGTGTAATTCAAATAGAAAGGAATTATTTAAAATGTAAATTGATTTTCAAACAGTAATTGTGTTTCTAAAAGTTCTATTATTTCTTCATGTTTCAAAATGCCTTATATCTTGGCTTCATGAATCCACCTGTGTAGCCTAAGCTATGTGAACTGAGGAGAATCAATCATAATTCTGTGTACTAACTTATAATCATGCTTCATCCTCAGAGTAACATATGTGTTTTTTTTTTATTCCTGCCACATAGAAGGACAAAACAATGTTCACAAAGTTAGATTTATGCCTAAAGTCAAACAAGTAAATAAAACACCAGTATTTGAATAAATACATTTCATGTTTTAATACACATGATCCATATTACCTCAGAGATGACCCCAACTTAACCAATTGAGATAAATTTGTCAATTAAGTGAACCATCTCATCCTAATAATTAACCAACCTGCTAGAAAAGACAAACAGAATTCCTTTGACAACTTACTAGTAATGTCTTGTTTATGTTAAATAGTTAATATTTGTTGAATTTATTTATTACAAGTTTTTCAAATGATGATAAATTTCTAAATATCAACAGATTCTCTAAGGATTTTCTAACCATCACCTTCTTACACTGACCTTGGTATAAATCCATCATTTGGACCAAGTGGTTGAAATTTTTAATTGAATATTCATTTTTTGTTTGTTTGTTTTAGACGGAGTCTTGCTCTGTCACTGAGGCTGGAGTGCAGTGGCACAATCTTGGCTCACTGCAACCTCTGCCCCCTGGGTTCAAGTAATTCTACTGCCTCAGCCTCCCGAGTAGCTGGGACTACAGGCATGCACCATCATGCCCAGCTAATTTTTTGTATTTTTAGTAGAGATGGGGTTTCACCGTGTTGGCAAGGATGGTCTCAATCTCCTGACCTCGTGATCCCCCTGCCTTGGCCTTCCAAAGTGCTGGGATTATAGGCGTGAGCCACTGCGCCCAGCCGAATAGTTCATTTTTAGTAAGCATAACATGCTCTAAAACTTACATAGATGCATTTATCACCAGACTTATGAAAGCCTTTTAAATCCCTCCATATGCATGCATTAAAATATAATACTTCTGGCTAAAATATCCCTAGATTGTTATTAGAATTGAATATATAAAAAGTAGCAAAATAAATGAAAGGCTAGTACACTAATTGAATTGAGTGTCAAAGCACATCAAAGTTGTACATTTTTATAGCAGGGTGCAGTGTGCCAATTTGATGCTACCCATCAGGAGTCTTGGCAAAGTCTCAGGATAACCAGTCTGGTTAATGCTGCTCTCTGAACAAAAGGGTAAATTCCATCTTTGCTTTTCAGTTTTTCTTTAGGCACTCGCATCATCACATGCCTTTGTAGAAAACATTCCTTCTTTTTAAGAACACCCTTTTACTGATCTGGGTAAATCTGGTGGAGTTGTCAAACAAAAGACCCCCACTTAATCTAACATTTCCTCGACAATTAGAGGCTTCCATCTCCTCTCTGTCCCAGGCACAGCTACTAATCCAGAGGTGGACAGGTGACACAAGCAGCACCAAGTGAGGCATTTCCCTTTCTTGAATAGAGCTTTAAGTCCCTGGAGTAAACCTATAGAGAACCTGTCAAGGATATAAAGGGAAAACATTGGAAGTAGAGACGAGAGGAAGGAAGGGGAGATTCAGAGAGAGAGAGATAGAGATTGGTGAATGAAATTGTTTTGATTCTGGATCTTATCATCTTTGAAGTCAACGATCCTCTTGACCATCAAAGTTAGATTTTTGTTATTTTGAACTAAAAAATATGGTTAATTTTTCTTCTGTCATAATTTTATGGAATTTATGGCATGCAAAACACTTGCTACTTTGTAATGGCAGTTAGTTAGATTTAATTTTAGATTAATAATATAATATTTGTGATATCATATGCTGTATTTATACAGCATTTTGCAGCTTTACATGTATGGTGTCACTCAATCCTTGTGACAGTCCTATCATTTGGAAGCTGTTATCATCTCCATTTTTAGTTGAGGAAGATGAGGCTCAGGGAAGTCAATAAACTCTTCCAGGTTTATCAGCTAGGAAGAGTCAAAACTGGGATATAAACACAGACAGTTTGGATTTTCAAATATATTCTCTAAACCAATGACTAATGCTCTTTTTAGGACAGTCATTGTTGAGAGAGAGAGACACTTAGGACAATCATTGTTGAGAGAGAGAGCGAGAGACCCACAGAGAAAATCTCTATTAATATTTCACATGTATGTAATTATTACAAACTTTCTTTAGAGTACTGCTTATTCAACTAATCTTATGGTTTTGTAGATTGCGGATTTGTGCTTGGGATCAAAAAAGGCATGAAATTATGCACATTCTCTTTTCCATTATAAATACAAGTGTTTCTGGCAGACTTCAGTCCCAGTAAAACAATTTTAAAAATATATTTAGCAAGAAATACAAACTTTTAAGGGCTTTTGCTAAATAGTATGTAGTGATACTTCTCTCTGGAACAGATATTTAGCAGATTTTTTAAGCTTCATTTAGTAATGCTTTTCTTTTTTTACATGATGAGCAACAAAACATGTGTGTAGGCCTAGATATTTAAAAAAATTGTATATCTGTACCTGAATGGGGAGGGGAAAGAGAAGTAGTTGTAATCAGCACGGTATAGGAAGTTTTTCTCTGCCTGCTAGTTTTCTGTGGAATGTTGCTGGCTGAAATGCTTCATCATTATATAGTTCCACTACTCTGAGCTAATCTAGGGTCATTTTGGCAGAGATTAGAGTATTAGTCTATTATCATGCTGCTATGAAGACATTTCCGAAACTGGGTAAAAGAGTTCTAATTGACTCACTATTCCGCAGGGCTGGGGAGGCCTCAGGAGACTTACTATCATGGTGAAAGGGAAAGCAAACACATCCTTCTTCACATGGTGGCAGCAAAGATAAATGGGAACAAAGTGAGTGAAAAGCCCATGATAAAACCATCAGATCTTGTGAGAATTCACTATCATGAGAACAGCATGAGGGTAACCACCCCCATGATTCAGTTACCTCCCACCGGGCTCCTCCCATCACACACGGGGATTATGGGAACTACAGTTCAAGGTGAGATTTGCGTGGGGACAAAGTCAAACCATATCAATTGGGGTTTAAAAAGATATATTTTTATTTGAATTTTAAAAAGGGAAGATTTAGAAATGCATTTCTGTTATCAGAGAGAGAAGAGTCACTACTTTTATTTGCTTCTACTCAAATCCTGGAAAAGAGTATAAGACATAGAACACAGCCTTCTAGAATGGAAAATGCCATCTGGATCATGATTTATGGTTGTGCATATTGTATAAGACCCTATGAAGGGGCTATAAATATGGTGAAGCCACTCTAGAGGATTAAACTACCATTCAGGTGTCCAAGCTGGAAATTCAAGTGTCAGTCAGACATCTCTCTTTGTCTGCTCAACCTGTACTGTTTTCTAGAATAAAATCCCAAGCCATTTATATTTTACCCTATCTTATTCATCTGTTTTCTCTTATTCCTCATGTCATCACTTTTGTTCATGAACTTGGTATTTCTTCTAGATTATTGTGGTCACATTACTGATATTCCTGAATCTAGCCTGCTCTCCACCTCACCAGTTCCCATCTGAAATCTGTACTGTTACTAGGATTAAGTTTTAATATGAAGTTATGATAGTGACATTCCATTTATGAAAAATTTTCATTGGATTGCTATTCACTCCAGAATAAAGTCTAAACTACTCAGGGTAATATAGAATATTCTTGATACCCTGGCTTTTGCCTACCTGTCCCAATACTTTACTCTGTGTTCCAATAGTAATGGCATGCTCTTTTTCTTCTCCTAAACTCTATTCTTTCCCATGCACCTTTGTACTGGTTTTCCTGACTGAATTGTTGCTTCCTCCCTTTTCCTTCTCCTCACTGTCATCCAGCTGTTTAACTGTTCATATGTTCTTCAGGGTTCAACTCAAGCTTTGATTCCTTTTGATGACTTTGCTATCTCATTGAATTTTCAGTAGTTGCTTCTTCCCCTTTTTTTCTTTTCCTTATAGCATTTACCCATTATAACATTTAACATATTTCGGAAATATTATCCTTCATCTTCGTATTTTGAATACATTTTCAATCAGAAATAGGTCTCAGTAAATAATTACTGAATTAGTGAATGAGTGAACAACCACTCTGCTCTAATGGAGAAAGTTTTACATATGTAAAAATTAACATTCTCACATAATAAGTTAGACCCTTTAGTGAGAAGAGTCGTCTAAACTGAGGAGCAGTGCAGTGTAGCAGTTAGGGGCAATGACTTTGTAGTTAAACTCCTGGGGCTAAGCAAGAGATCCACTATATTCTACCAGTATGATCTTCAACAACTTACTATACTTCTTGGAGAATGATTGTATTCTTTCTTCAGTGGGTTGTGAAGACATTAGAACGTGATAACCCATGAAAGAGGCTTAGTAATGTCCAGAACATGGCAAATATTTACTAAATGTTATGTATTATGTTAATGGTAAATCAGTAATCCAACCTTTCTTTTTTATCCCATACCCAAAGCCCAATGCTGAGTAACTCATGGACTACTTCTGAGTATCTTCTATCATATTAAAGAAATGCCTGTGGTTTATACTTTGCCTGTTGAACCCTAACATGTGTATATCTATGTATGTATGAATCTATATTTTCTGAGAACCCATACAGCTATAATTTGGTAATATTTTATAAATCAACTTTGCATCATAATCTTAAATGATTAAATCAACTTATTTATTATAGCAATTTTTTAACTGCTCAGGACAACAGTTTCTAAATTTAAAAAATTTAAAATATTAACCATAAGTAATACTAAAATTAATATAATCCATGAGGCTATGACTATCCTGCTGAGCCCCAGTGCAGACAACAAAGCTGTGAATTTTCCACAAAGATTCTAAAAGCAATTATAAAACTCAAAGCCAGATAAAATTGGCTTGCTTTCCATTATCACCATGTGCTGGCAATTCTAAAAACCACTAGTGAAAAAATATTCCTTCCCTTTGGGACAGATTGCTGTTTTTATACTTCATCTTTGTCCACCCCCTTAGTAAGTATTTACAAATATTTTATTATTCAAAGTATTTATGTTATGTTACTTTAAGCCCATCCATCTTCTACTTTAGTCTTCTGGCATTGTGTTAATATTTAATCATGCTAACGATAGTCCCCTCTTTTGGGAGGATGTGTTTATGCATTATCTTCTTTACAAATTAAATGGGTGAATGGTGTATTACTTTAATTTATATGTCTTTCAATAATTAAACAGTTTATGTAGTTTCAAAGGCACAAATAATCTACCTGATGAGAAAACTTTGCTACTGACTGTGAGTTGCACATAGATTTCAAGATAGTCATAGATAAAATGTTCTTCTCTTTTCCTCTTCAGATTGTCATTGTGCATTTTCAGAGCATTGGTAATTGCTTCTCCCTTTTAGCCAGATATTATCTATGTATGACCTGAGCCCAGTGGAAATAAAAATAAATGTAGTTGAACAGAAGAGTTTCTCCTCGTAACAAACTATGGATTATCTCTTCTACCTAAAAAAAAAAAAAAAAAAAAAAAAAAAAAACAAAAAAAAAAAGTTTTCTCCCAAAAAAAAAAAATGATTAATCTTTCCACCAAAAAAAAAAAAAAAAAAAAAAAAAAAAAAAACCATAAAAAACAGTTTTCTGACAGTATTGAACTCCCCCAAATACCACTGGATAACCTGTCCATAAGCCAAGCAGATTAGAATTCACTGAAGAAAGGGAGAACACCACCATAGTAGAGTCTTAATAGTGTCATAGAAGGACGGAGTTAGAGAAGAATATTTACAGAGTTGGAGGGTTTGTGTTCATGGAATTTAAATTGGATCTTTCAAGGTAAGAAACTGCTTGGGATTAGGCATAACTTGTGACATTATAGTTTAATATTTGTAGAGATAGTGAGCTAAGGGTCTAATGGTGCCCTGTGAGCACAACCCTGACAACGTTCTTGGTATAAATAGCAAGTGTTATTTTAAAAATACCTTTTTTAGCCAGGTATGGTGGCACACAACTGGTCCCAGCTACTCAGGCAGGAGGACTGCTTGAACCTGCGAGGTGGAGGTGGAGGTGGAGGTTGCATCGAGCCAAGATCATGCCACTGCACTCCAGCCTGGGCTACAGAGCAAGACCTTGTCTCAAAAAAATTTTTTTTCAACACCATTAGGAAAAAAATAGACCCTCTCTTAACTACTTTTATGACACTGAGCTTAACGTACAATACTTTCTAACTTGTTCTGAAGGCCTATGACCTTTTAATTCCCTCTGCTCTCTGTTGGTAGATCCTGGGTAGTCTGTTTCATAGATGTACAGTCTATTAATGAACAACAGTAAATAGATTTTAGAGCACGAAAGGATCTTTAGATGTTCATGTCGAAGTTTATACTGCAAAAGTAAGGCCAAAAAATTGAAAATTGGTGATTGAGCAATATGCCTGTCAGAAGATTGGGCATGGGTTTTAGAATATGAGAGTTAGGAGTTAAAATCCCAGCTCTATTACTTATTAGTTGTGTGACCCTGGCTAAGCCAGGTAAATTCTCTGGGAATCAATTTCCTCACCTATTAATAATAGGTGAGGAAAGATAAAATGTTTTATTTTTTTCTTTTTATCATAAATCTAAATCTCAAGTGGACTGAATAATTATATGATTAAAAAATAGTATACAATAAAAATAGAAGAAAATATGGCTAGGCACGGTGGCGCACACCTGTAATCCCAGGACTTTGGGAGCCTGAGGTGGGTGGACCACGAGGTCAGGAGATGGAGACCATCCTGGCCAACATGGTGAAACCCCGTCTCTATTAAAAATACAAAAATTAGCTGGGCATGGTGGTATGTGCCTGTAATCCCAGCTATTTGGGAGACTGAGGCAGGAGAATCACTTGAACCAGGGAGTTTGGAGGTTGCAGTGAGACCGTGCCACTGCACTCCAGCCTGGCAACAGAGTGAGCCTCGTCTTAAAAAAAAATAATAATAATACAATTGGATGTTGGATTTAAGTAAGAATACATAAGTTTTGAAACATAAAGGAAAAAGAAATCATGAAGTAATAATTAATTGCTTTGATAAACCTGGGAGGGGACACTTCAGTATGTTAAAAACACAAAACCAATAGTAAATGATAAACTTAGAGTATAAAAATGAATATGTAAAACTCTAACATATTTGTAAACATCTGAATAAACATGTACAAAAATTCACAAATATGAAAATTGGAAAATTAAATGAAAAAATAATTCACAATTATAGTGGCAGAAGAGGAAAATGTTCTATATCACTTATGTTTAGTAATTTAAAAATTAAAAAAGTTTAGTTTACTGATGAAATAGGCAATAGTGAAAATTATATTAGAATCCAGCATTGGAAAGAGTTTTCTGTAAAAAATTTTGGTAAAGGGGGCAACTTTTGAGTAAGCAATTTAATGATTCATATGAAAAGTGTAAATATGTTCACATCTTCTAACCCAGGAATTTCATATTAATGTTTCATAAAAATAAGTATTAGATACGCTATAAATCTTCAACTAACAGAGACCATATTATGGGGATATCCTTGTGCTAAATCATATATAATGACAAGGATCAAATGACATGAGAAATGCAGTATCTTAAAAAGTATATCAATCTATGGGCTGGGCGCGGTAACTCATTCCTGTAATCCCAGCACTTTGGGAGGCCAAGGTGGGTGGATCACCTGAGGTCAGGAGTTTGAGACCAGCATGACCAACATGGTGAAAGCCCATCTCTACTAAAAAATACAAAAATTAGCTGGGTGTGGTGACACACCCCTGTAATCTCAGCTACTTGGGAGGCTGAGGCTGGAGAATCACGAACCTGGGAGGCGGAAGCTGCAATGAGCCGAGATTGTGCCACTGTGCTCCAGTGTGGTGACAGAGCATGACTCCATCTAGAAAAAAATATATATATATAATCAATCCATGTAACATGAGTTTTTTTTTTTTTTTTTTTTTTTTTTTGAGACGGAGTCTCACTCTGTCGCCCAGGCTGAAGTACAGTGGCCTGATCGTTGTCTCAGTGCAACCTCTGCCTCCCAGGTTTAAGCAAGTCTCCTGTGATTCTCCTACCTCAGCCTCCCAAGTAGCTGGATTACTGGTGCCTACCACCACTCCAGGCTAATTTTTGTATTTTCAGTATAGACAGGGTCTCACCATGTTGGCCAAGCTGATCTTGAACTCTTGACCTCAAATGATCCACCTGCCTCAGGCTCCCAAAGCTTGGGATTACAGTATGAGCCACCATGCCGGCCAATTTTTAAAAATATTTACATGCATCACATCTTGAATGGAAAGCATTAAAATACTAATAGAAGCTTTATTTCTTGGTTGTCTCCTGATCCTTTCTATGTGCCAGGCATTATAGAAACTCAAAAAATATTAAAGCAACCAATTTTGACTAAAAACCTACAAAAGGGGTATACTACTATTGTCCCAATTTAATAGATGAGGAAACTTTATATATTAATGCCATTAAACTCATTATTAAAAACCTTTCTATAATTCAGACCCAGATGGGTTACTATGGAATTCTGTCAGATATTAAGGAAATAATTTCAAGAACTCAATCAGAAAATAGAGGAGAGATGAATGCATAGCAACTCACTTAATGAAGTCAGCATAACCCTAATATTATACCTTATTAATTCCTATTTTTGGTAGGGCTCCTGGACCTTATTCAGGATCTAGTCTGGATAAGGCTGCCCTTCTGGGCCTACAAAATAGTTTTTGTGTTTCCTGATTTAAGTCTTTCCTGATTTAAGAGCACTGTCCTTCTGGTGAGTATTCTTTCGGTTCCATTTTTGGGTGGTCTGCACACCTGATCCAATATTTGGTTTGATCTGCATGCCTGGTTTAAAACTTGTGGTAAATCACACATGCTTGTGTGTATTTTTAAACTGATGGATAAGTTACAATAAAGATAATTTAAAATTATGATTACCATTATGTAGAACATTCTACATTAATAACACTGCACTTTAAGAAGTACATTTAAAATTAGAAGGAATCCCAAATGCTTCAGAAAAAATTAGATGTATTTTTGATTGGTGTATAAAGGCTTCTAACCTCTCTATCTTTGCTTGTTTACTTTGAATAGGCTGATTTTTTTCACTTGATTATTTGAATGCCCCAAAGGAAAAGATGAAAAAAACTTGATAAGTATTTATAAAAGTTTGACTCTCAGATTCATTTACTGTATTTTTTTTTAACCACCCTTACGCCTAGGCCAAAGTCTTGAGTTCAGGGCAATAATAAAATGTATTTATTTTGAAAGTGTTTTCCTACTTGCATTGATTGCTCAAACAACCAGACCTCCTCATGAAAGAATGATGAATCTGTTACTGACTTCAAGGCTTATGGAAAGTTTTGTTTTTTCTTATGCATTCCAGCCAAGGGGTTGGGGGAAGAAGCTTCAAATAAATGGCGTTGCGATTATAGCAGCTCCATGCCAACCAACAATCTAGAATGACTGTTGGACCTTCGCCAGGGTACTACTTTAATAAGCAACCCCTGGCCGGGCGCGGTGGCTCAAGCCTGTAATCCCAGCACTTTGGGAGGCCGAGACGGGCGGATCACGAGGTCCGGAGATCCAGACCATCCTGGCTAACACAGTGAAACCCCGTCTCTACTAAAAAAATACAAAAAACTAGCCGGGCGAGTTGGCGGGCGCCTGTAGTCCCAGCTACTTGGGAGGCTGAGGCAGGAGAATGGCGTAAACCCGGGAGGCGGAGCTTGCAGTGAGCTGAGATCCGGCCACTGTACTCCAGCCTGGGCGACAGAGCCAGACTCCCTCTCAAAAAAATAAAAAATAAAAAATAAAAAAATAAGCAACCCCTAAAATAGCAGTTTCCAGAAAACTGTTGCTATTTGTGCAAACAAACAGGACATTAAAAAGCAGGTTGCCCACCTTTTGATAGTAATCTCTGTTAACCATCAGCATTGTTGGGGGCTTGGAGGGATGTTCCAGAAAGCTTCTACTGGTTATTTTTTTGCCCTTTTCATTAAAGGACCCCACCTTTAACTCAGATATCTAATTAAGAAACAAGTTAAGTTAAAAAGACCACTTACCCAAAAAAATCTGTCTCCAGATACACATTTCTGACATTTGACTGGTTATTTTGAGAGTCTTTGTGGGAAAAAACTACATCTTTAAAGAAAGTCTTCATTTACAGGGGTGTCTATCTCTCTACACCAGTAAAAGAGGAAAGACTAAATCACTGGAAACTCTTACAATGAAAAGGGCATTGGTTTAAAATGTGCATAGTAAGCCTTACCTTGTTTAAGATGGGTTTTCCTAGCTATCTTAACTGAACTTTTATATCCTGTTTTGTGTCTCAACTAATAATGATGTTTAGATCTAAGTTTTATTCTTTTGAGATGTAAGTTTTTAATCTCATTTCACCTAAAGAGTTCAATACTGCTGGAAATACTGTTGTTTGTTCCGGCTGAACCTGATAAGATATTTTAAAAGAATTTAAAGATATTTTAATGCTATCTCCAGAATTTATGAAGAGCTCTTTTTAATTGACTTTAAGAAACCTACCATAAGTGTTTAAATCAAGTATTTTATCAGAAAAATATAAACCAACTGAAATGTCATTTAGTTCATGTAATCTGAAATGTTCTTTGGCAAATAAATCTGGTGTGAAAATGTGTAAACTAAGAATGCCTTCAGAATTGTTGGCATTAAATGTAGTGCAGACACTTTTGCCTGGGTTTGCTGGTTATACAGGTTTGTGTTGTCTTTATGAAATGTTTAAAGCAATAGAAACTATGTTTTAACCTTGGACTTTTTCTTTGCTTCTATCCTGGGCTTTAGGATTTTTGCTCTTTTAAAAGAAAAATATTGAAATTTGTTTGATTTATTAAACTGCAGTTACAGGACTAGATCCTAAATTTTTCTAGTTTCCCACAATATCTGGCTGCAAGTCTCCCACCAGGAGTAAGAATTGCTTTGTTCCTAAAACCCTATAAGCTGAAGCTGATGACTTGATGCAAATTTCAAAGGAAAACATTGTGCCTCATGTGTGGTCTACATAAAAATTCACCAAGCCCCCGATGCCATAACCATAGACATTCAAACTGCAAACCAGAACAAGAGGTTGACAGCTTCAGGCTGTGGACAGCTTTTCCCAAGGCATTAGGACAAGATTTCTATCATGAAACTCTTACCTCTCTTATTTTTGCCTTGCTTATGCCTACTTCCCTCCCTCCCTTCCTGCCTCTCTCCCTCTTCCTTTCTCTTTCTCTCTCTCATTCTTCCTCTCTTTTCTCTTCTTTCCTTTTCTCTTATTTTCTCTTCTCTTCTCTTCTCTTCTCTTCTCTTCTCTTCTCTTCTCTTCTCTTCT
>NC_045441.1:67703553-67780383 GCF_002776525.5 Piliocolobus tephrosceles | reverse complement strand
CTCTTCTCTTCTCTTCTCTTCTCTTCTCTTCTCTTCTCTTCTCTTCTTTTCTTTTCTTTCTTCATACCAAAAATAATGTTGTAATTAGAATTGCACAAACAGATTCTACAGGTAACTTGACAAAACGTCTAACCCAAATCTTTATGTATCCTAAGAGAGCCTTTAGTCTACCTAATAAGTAACTTAAACACATCCCTCACACAACTTTTTGTTCAAATTGTACCAATGATCCCTTTTCATAGAGTTAGCAATATTTGCTTTAATTTAATTTAGTTATGGGGTACTAAATAATATAATTGCTACCTACTAGCTGAACAAAGATGTATCTGTAACCACTGCTGATACCATATGCTGTACTTAGATCAATTCCTCTGAGGAAATTGAGACCCAACTGCATAAGATAAGAAAACAGACTTGGTGACTATGACAGGTCTCACTCAGTCCCCAAAGGTCTTTTAATTTGTTGGTTGTTTGGGCTCTTGACTCAGAATCATTGTGGATTTGTTACATTCCTTTTGGTTTTGCTTTGTATTTTCTTTAAATTTTGTACCTTTTGCATGTCAAATTTCTGCATAAATACAACACCTAGCAGAATGCTAGCCCAACATGTCAAAATAATAAGCAACAACTATGAAACTGACAAAACTGAATTTAACAATGAACCCCAGGCAAATTTAACAAGGGCCGCTACTTGCAAACCTTCTTGCTCAAAGGTTCTTGACATTGACTAATAATTGCTGGCTACTTCCCTAGCATATGACCAGACCAATAAGGAAGGTCTATACTGGCATTGAGAGACAGTAAAATCCTAACTGCAGGTTAATTGATCAGTGATACCTTTGGAGAAAGATCTTAATATAAAGGGGGAAAGGTAAAAGTCACTGATGCCAAGATGCAATGGCTTACACTAGACCCAAAGTAAGCCAGGAGTCATGAAGGAGGGGATCTCATACTCCTATGTCTGATATAAAATGTATCACAAGAATCATCTGAAAACTAAGAAATTATAAGATGTTCTGCATGTTCTATGCATCCTGCTCATTATGAAGGTCCTACACATATGTCTGTAACAGGGCTTATCACAAGAAATCCCTCAAAATTGTAGTGTTCCAGATAAGCTACTCCTACATATATACTTGCCTAGCAATGGCTGTCTCCACCAATGAGTTAGAAATGGCTCCTTCAACAAACCTATGTGACCAGTGATGTTTGTTTCAGAATAGCTTACATGGACCTCTCCTCTTTGTCTTTAAAAGTTTCCCCTTATCCTAATAGCTCCAGATATGCCTATGATTCATCGTAGCATACATATCCTGGATTCCAATCTCCTGCATATTCCTGAATAAATTTTTGGGGAGAGTCTGTGTCTCTCGTTATTTTAGGTTGTCTCCAAATTAATATATAAAATCAACATATTTTCAATAATTCCAACAGGTTTTGTTTTTGTTTTTTTATAGAATTTGACAAGCTTATTCTGAAATTAATATAGAAATTCAAAGAACCTAGAATTCTTTATTATTATTATTATTATTGTTATTATTATTATTATACTTTAAGTTCTAGGGTACATGTGCATAACGTGCAGGTTTGTTACATATGTATATTTGTGCCATGTTGGTGTGCTGCACCCATCAACTCGTCAGCACCCATCAACTCATAATTTACATCAGGTATAACTCCCAATGCAATCTCCCCCCCTCCCCCCTCCCCCCTCCCCATGATAGGCCCCTGTGTGTGAGATGTTCCCCTTCCCGAGTCCAAGTGATCTCACTGTTCAGTTCCCACCTATGAGTGAGAACATGCGGTGTTTGGTTTTCTGTTCTTGCGATAGTTTGCTGAGGATGGTTTCCAGCTGCATCCATGTCCCTACAAAGGACAGAAACTCATCCTTTATTATGGCTGCATAGTATTCCATGGTGTATATGTGCCACATTTTCTTAATCCAGTCTGTCACTGATGGACATTTGGGTTGATTCCAAGTCTTTGCTATTGTGAATAGTGCCACAATAAACATACATGTGCATGTGTCTTTATAGCAGCATGATTTATAATCCTTTGGGCATATACCCAGTAATGGGATGGCTGGGTCATATGGTACTTCTAATTCTAGATCCTTGAGGAATCGCCATACTATTTTCCATAATGGTTGAACTAGTTTACAGTCCCACCAACAGTGTAAAAGTGTTCCTACTTCTCCACATCCTCTCCAGCACCTGTTGTTTCCTGACTTTTTAATGGTTGCCATTCTAACTGGTGTGAGATGGTATCTCATTGTGGTTTTGATTTGCATTTCTCTGATGTCCAGTGATGATGAGCATTTTTTCATGTGTCTGTTGGCTGTATGAATGTCTTTTGAGAAATGTCTGTTCATATCCTTTGCCCAGTTTTTGATGGGGTTGTTTGTTTTTTTCTTGTAAATTTGTTTGAGTTCTTTGTAGATTCTGGATATTAGCCCTTTGTCAGATGAGTAGATTGCAAAAATTTTCTCCCATTCTGTAGGTTGCCTGTTCATTCTGATGGTAGTTTCTTTTGCTGTGCAGAAGCTCTTTAGTTTAATTAGATCTGATTTGTTAATTTTGGCTTTTGTTGCCATTGCTTTTGGTGTTTTAGACATGAAGTCCTTGCCCAAGCCTATGTCCTGAATGGTATTACCTAGGTTTTCTTCTAGGGTTTTTATGGTATTAGGTCTAACGTTTAAGTCACTAATCCATCTTGAATTAATTTTCGTATAAGGAGTAAGGAAAGGATTGAGATTCAGCTTTCTATTTATGGCTAGCCAATTTTTCCGGCACCATTTATTAAATAGGGAATCCTTTCCCCATTTCTTGTTTTGGTAAGGTTTGTCAAAGATAAGATGGCTGTAGATGTGTGGTATTATTTCTGAGGACTGTGTTCTGTTCCATTGGTCTATATCTCTGTTTTGGTACCAGTACCATGCTGTTTTGGTTACTGTAGCCTTGTAGTATAGTTTCAAGTCATGTAGCGTGGTGCCTCCAGCTTTGTTCTTTTGATCATTGTCTTGGTAATGCGGGCTCTTTTTTGGTTCCATAGGAACTTTAAAGCAGTTTTTTCCAATTCTGTGAAGAAACTCATTGGTAGCTTGATGGGGATGGCATTGAATATATAAATTACCTTGGGCAGTATGGCCATTTTCATGATATTGATTCTTCCTATCCATGAGCATGGTATGTTCTTCCATTTGTTTGTGTCCTCTTTTATTTCACTGAGCAGTGGTTTGTAATTCTCTTTGAAGAAGTCCTTTACATCCCTTGTAAGTTGGATTCCTAGGTATTTTATTCTCTTTGAAGCAATTGTGAATGGAAGTTCATTCAGGATTTGTGTCTCTGTTTGTCTGTTACTGGCGTATAAGAATGCTTGTGATTTTGCACATTAATTTTGTATCCTGAGACTTTGCTGAAGTTGCTTATCAGCTTAAGGAGATTTTGGGCTGAGACAATGGGGTTTTCTAAATATACAATCATGTCATCTGCAAACAGGGACAATTTGACTTCTTCTTTTCCTAACTGAATACCCTTTATTTCTTTCTCTTGCCTGATTGCCCTAGCTAGAACTTCCAACACTATGTTGAATAGGAGTGGTGAGAGAGGGCATCCTTGTCTTGTACCAGTTTTCGAAAGGACTTTTTCCAGTTTTTGCCCATTCAGTATGATATTGGCTGTGGGTTTGTCATAAATAGCTCTTATTATTTTGAAATACATTCCATCAATACCGAATTTATTGAGAGTTTTTAGCATGAAGGGCTATTGAATTTTTTCAGAGGCCTTTTCTGCATCTATTGAGATAATCATGCGATTTTTGTCTTTGGTTCTGTTTATATGCTGGATTACGTTTATTGATTTGTGTATGTTGAACCAGCCTTGCATCCCAGGGATGAAACCCACTTGATCATGGTGGATAAGCTTTTTGATGTGCTGCTGGGTCCAGTTTGCCAGTATTTTATTGAGGATTTTTGCATCGATGTTCATCAGGGATATTGGTCTAAAATTCTCTTTTTTTGTTGTGTCTCTGCCAGGCTTTGGTATCAGGATGATATTGGCCTCATAAAATGAGTCAGGGAGGATTCCCTCTTTTTCTATTGATTGTAATAGTTTCAGAAGGAATGGTACCAGCTCCTCCTTGTACCTCTGGTAGAATTCAGCTGTGAATCCATCTGGTCCTGGACTTTTTTTTGTTGGTAGGCTATTAATTATTGCCTCAATTTCACAGCCTGCTATTGGTCTATTCAGGGATTCAGCTTCTTCCCGGTTTAGTCTTGGGAGAGTGTAAGTGTCCAGGAAATTATCCATTTCTTTTAGATTTTCTAGTTGATTTGCGTAGAGGTGTTTATAGTATTCTCTGATGGTAGTTTGTATTTCTGTGGGGTCGGTGGTGATATCCCCTGTATCATTTTTTACTGTGTCTATTTGATTCTTCTCTCTTTTCTTCTTTATTAGTCTTGCTAGCGGTCTATCAATTTTGTTGATCTTTTCAAAAAACCAACTCCTGGATTCATTGATTTTTTTGGAGGGTTTTTTGTGTCTCTATCTCCTTCAGTTCTGCTCTGATCTTAGTTATTTCTTGCCTTCTGCTAGCTTGTGAATGTGTTTGCTCTTGCTTCTCTAGTCCTTTTAATTGTGATGTTAGAGTGTTAATTTTAGGTCTTTCCTGCTTTCTCTTGTGGGCATTTAGTGCTATAAATTTCCCTCTACACACTGCTTTAAATGTGTCCCAGCGATTCTGGTATGTTGTATCTTTGTTCTCATTGGTTTCAAAGAACATCTTTATTTCTGCCTTCATTTCGTTATGTACCCAGTAGTCATTCAGGAGCAGGTTATTCAGTTTCCATATAGTTGAGCGGTTTTGATTGAGTTTCTTAGTCATGAGTTCTAGTTTGATTGCACTGTGGTCTGAGAGACAGTTTGTTATAATTTCTGTTCTTGTACATTTGCTGAGGAGTGCTTTACTTCCAATTATGTGGTCAATTTTGGAATAAGTGTGATGTGGTGCTGAGAAGAATGTATATTCTGTTGATTTGGGATGGAGAGTTCTGTAGATGTCTATTAGGTCTGCTTGCTGCAGAGATGAGTTCAATTCTGGATATCCTTGTTAACTTTCTGTCTCGTTGATCTGTCTAATGTTGACAGTGGGATGTTGAAGTCTCCCATTAGGATTGTATGTGAGTCTAAGTCTCTTTGTAAGTCTCTAAGGACTTGCTTTATGAATCTGGGTGCTCCTGTATTGGGTGCATATATATTTAGGATAGTTAGCTCTTCCTGTTGAATTGATCCATTTACCATTATGTAATGGCCTTCTTTGTCTCTTTTGATCTTTGATGGTTTAAAGTCAGTTTTATCAGAGACTAGTATTGCAACCCCTGCGTTTTTTTGTTCTCCATTTGCTTGGTAGATCTTCCTCCATCCCTTTATTTTGAGCCTATGTATGTCTCTGCATGTGAGATGGGTCTCCTGAATACAGCAAAGTGATGGGTCTTGACTCTTTATCCAGTTTGCCAGTCTGTGTCTTTTAATTGGAGCATTTAGTCTATTTACATTTAAGGTTAATATTGTTATGTGTGAACTTGATCCTGCCACTCTGATCTTAACTTGTTATTTTGCTCATTAGTTGATGCAGTTTCTTCCTCGCCTCGATGGTCTTTACATTTTGGCATGTTTTTGCAATGGCTGGTACTGGTTGTTCCTTTCCATGTTTAGGGCTTCCTTCAGGGTCTCTTGTAAGGCAGGCCTGGTGGTGACAAAATCTCTAAGCCTTTGCTTATCTGTAAAGGATTTTATTTCTCCTTCACTTATGAAATTTAGTTTGGCTGGATATGAAATTCTGGGTTTAAAATTCTTTTCTTTAAGAATGTTGAATATTGGCCCCCACTCGCTTCTGGCTTGTAGAGTTTCTGCAGAAAGATCTGCTGTTAGTCTGATGGGCTTCCCTTTGTGGGTAACCTGACCTTTCTCTCTAGCTGCCCTTAAGATTTTTTCCTTCATTTCATCTTTGGTGAATCTGGCAATTATGTGTCTTGGAGTTGCTCTTCTCTAGGAGTAGTTTGTGTCATTCTCTGTATTTCCTGAATTTGAAAGTTAGCCTGCCCTACTAGGTTGGGGAAGTTCTCCTGAATGATATCCTGAAGGGTGTTTTCCAACTTGGTTCCATTTTCCCTCTCACTTTCAGGCACCCCAATCAGATGTAGATTTGGTCTTTTTACATAATCCCATACTTACTGCAGGCTTTATTCATTTCTTTTTCTTCTTTTTTCTTTAGATTTCTCTTCTCGCTTCATTTCATTCATTTGATCCTCAATTGCTGATACTCTTTCTTCCAGTTGATTGAGTTGGTTACTGAAGCTTGTGCATTTGTCACGTATTTCTCATGTCATGGTTTTCATCTCTGTCAGTTTGTTTATGGCCTTTTCTGCATTAATTATTCTGGTTATCAATTCTTCCACTCTTTTTTCAAGATTTTTAGTTTCTTTGAGCTGGTACGTAATTCCTCCTTTAGCTCTGAGAAGTTTGATGGACTGAAGCCTTCTTCTCTCATCCTGTCAAAGTAATTCTCCATCCAGCTTTGATCCGTTGCTGGCGATGAGCTGCGTTCCTGTGTTCTGTGTTGCTCACGCTGGGAGCTGGAGACTGGAGCTGTTCCTATTAGGCCATCTTGCTCCGCCCCCTAGAATTCTTAAAAAAGATAAAAAAACTAGAAGACTCCCATTAGCTGATTTCAGGAATTACTATTAAGCCAGAATAATCAATATAACATGGTACTGGGACAAGGAATGACAAATAGATTAGTGGAACAGAAGAGCTCAAAAAGAGCTCCACTCACACAGTCATTTAATTTTCAACAAAGGTGCTGAATAATTCCAGTGGAGAAATAAAAGTTGCCAACAGATTGATGAAATGTTGACAAGAATTAAAATGAATCTCAACCTCTACTTCACATCATACAATCCTAGTGCTAGAAAAATGGTGCTTTACAGATAAGATAAAGTAATTATTTCAAGAAAGGCCAATTCCTTTTTTTCCTCTGAATAGTTAGGAATGAGAGATAACAATCTATTTCAGATAGTAAATTTTTGAATAGAGGGTCCTGAGAGAAGGAGATTCTGCTCTACTTGTTAAGAGAAGATCCAATTATGTAAGAGATTGAGCTGTACTCAGGATTTTCTACTATTCACAAATTATTGACCACAATCATGAGCCAACCCTATTATCTTTACCAGGAAATTAAAGACATGGGCTCTGTTGATCACATTTACTCCTTTTATGGATGGTTTTTTTTTTTTGGCCATCAAATCTGACAGTTCTTTGCTTAGTCCTAGGTTTTAAGATGCCTGTGCAATAGTCAGGCTGAATTGGAATCTGAGGGTGGGGCTCAGAAACTGACCTGGTAAGTAAGAGTCTAAGGTGACTTTTAGAGACACCAGAGTTTGAGGACACAGCTAAGTGGCAGCAGAGAAAATGGGGAGATGCTGACATAAACAAGGCCAGCTCAGTCCTAGGACAATCTAGAAAAGTGTCCTTAAATCTGGGTCTAGGCTTTCAGTCAGCTAACTTCTGGCTTTCTTTTCCTTGGCTGCTCCCTGAATTCTTTTATTGTTTAGGAGAAAAGGTTTGGCTGAGACAGAAAGGCTTCAAGCCTCAAATTGTTCAAAGGTTTGCCAAATGAAATGCTATCTTACGAGGAGAAAAGTTACCAAAGGAGAGCGCCCGGAAACATTAAAATCCTTTCTACATGCCCATGGCCCCAAAGGGCTCTTTTCAAGCATGTAGCTCTCAAGCTAGAACCAAGGAGAGAGGGACACCTCCAGCCTCCCTTTCTCTAGTGGAGCATGAGATACACCTTCCTCCTGAAAAGGTGCAGGAGAAACAACGTGGGACTTAGAGACTAAAAAGGAAGGAAAACCTATGGAATTTTGATTATTCCAGTGGAAATGAAGTTTGAAAAGAAACAAATGGATTCAGCTAGGATAACTAGATCTTGAGGGTCAGGCTGTTGAGTGAAGTTGTTTAAATATCATCCAAGGGTGAGATTGGTCTGTTGCTGAGGGTTGTTGTAGCCCACAGGAAATCAAGTCTTCTAAAACTGAGAATCAGAAACTCCTAGCTGGAGTTTGAGTACATGAATGGGAAAAAGAGCTCCATGAGAAAATCTCCCAAAACTATTGTGAGAAAATGTTATTTTTTTAGAAAACAAATGCATATGTTCTTAAAAAATCACAGTATTGGCAATACTGTCAGTTACCTTTGATTCTTATACCATTCAATCATTTAAATACTCTTCTTTTTCAGTAAGTCCTATGATTCATTTACCCATGCTATTAAATGAAAAAAAAATTGCAAGGCTGAGCTTCAGATATAGGACAATAAATCATATGATCATGGAAAAAAAAAGTATTTGCAATGTGGTAGGCATGGCTGGCTTTCAGTTCAGGGTTGCAGCAATCATAATCACAGCAATGTAATTATGGCTACCTAGCCATTTAGCCTACTTAGCAGTCAGGGAAAGGGTAATCATCCAAGGCATCAATTACTACTGAGATCATTAGCTATACTTGGCTCACATGAAATGTATCACAAACTTCTTTGGAAGAGGTTGCAATAAGAAAATACCGGCAGTCATGATGGTTAGTAATGATCATCACAATTCACGAATGTATTTAAATGTCACATCATGAAAAAACAAATTCTCTCCAACATCCTGTGTTAGGTCTCTAGCCAGAGAAACACTATGGTTTAAAATAACTTATTTATTAGTTATTTAAAGTTAAACTAACCTTAAACTATGGTTTAAAGTAACTATAAAGTAACTATAACAAAGAAGTTGTGTGGGTTTCAATTATAACCCATAATTGTCAGCTTCTTCTGACAGAATCTTTATTTCAGAATGCCTGTTCCCTAGAAAAAAACACATAGGAGGAGGTGAAATTCTAATTGTTTTCACTTATAACTCAAGTCTGATTTGATTGCAATAGGCACTGTAAGACAGACTTTCTAGTTGTCATGGAATTTTATTTAATCAGGAGTTCGAAACAAGTGGGCTGAAAGTATGAGCTCTCTCTGTGTGTGTAAATATGTACATGTATTTTCATTACAACTGTACTATACTCCAAATGAGACTTAACCTCTCTTTTATCATTTTTATTTGTCATTTTATTTGCTGACAATGTTTGCTGGTGTCTACAGTAATGAGCTAATCTGTTGCAGAAAAAACAATTAAAAACACATAAAAACTGTATTGACATTCCAAGTTAAAATGCCTTCTGAATTGAGGCTAAACTTACGTTGTTTCTAGTACGTGAAAGTGGTGAAAACAAAACAAGTCTAAAAACAGTAATTGTAAATATCTCTGAAATTCTGATATTAAAATATTTATAAGCTTAGTTTTGTTAAATTATATTTGTTGGTAACTTTTACATAATTTATTAAAATATTAATACAATTATATTACTGACAATAGTATTGAACTAAATGTTGCAATGTATGTTATAACAATATGAAGCTTTGAGTAACGTGAATACCAGCTCAGTCTAAAGCAGAGAAAGAGAGGAAGAAAGAGAGAGAAATGAATCCAAAAAGTGAGAGTGAATTGTTGGAGAGTGAATCCAGAAAGAATAAGCACAGTGTTTAAAAGACAGGAAATACAGATGGAATGCAGGCATGTTCAGTCTGAATAGTAGGAATAGCATCTAGCAATAGTCCTCAACTTGAGATTCACACAGCTCTGATTTAAGGGCTTTTTTTTTTTTAATACCATGGAAACTATGCAGCCATAAAAAGAATAAGATCATGTCCTTTGCAGGGACATGGATGGAGTTGGAGGCTATTATCCTTAGAAAACTAACAAGAACAGAAAACCAAATACAGAATCTTCTTACTTACAAGTAGGAGCTAAATGATAAGAACACATGGACACTCAGAGGGGAACAACACATACTGGGGCCTATCAGCAGGTGGAGGGCAGGAAGAGGAAGAGGATCAGAAAAAACTAATGGGTACTAGGCTTAATACATGGATGGGGAAATAATCTGTATACCAAACCCCCGTGACACAAGTTTACCTGTGTAACAAACCTGTACTTGTACCCCTGAACTTAAAATAAAAGTTATAAAAAAATATATATAGATTCCTTGGGCTTCATCACAGACAAAATAAATTAGAGTCTCTAGCATGAAGCTTTGGATTGTTATTGTTTAAGTTTATTTTGAGGTAATGGTAGATTAACATGCAGTTGTCAGATACAATACATAGAAATTTCATATACCCTTTCCCCTGTTTCTGTCATTCGTAACATCTTGCATAAGTAGAGTATAACCAGGAAATTGTCATTCATAAAATTTATGTATTATATCCTTGTTCACACCACTCCAATTTTACATGCACTGTGTGTGTGTGTGTGTGTGTGTGTGTGTGTGTACGCATTTAAATATGTAGATTTCTGTGACATCCACCACGGTCAAGATACAGAACAGTTCATCACAGAGATCCCTTATGCTAGCCTTTTATAGTCATAGCCACCTCCTTTCTTCCCATGGAGACCCTTGGCAGCTACCAATCTGTTCCCGAGCTCTCTAATCTTGGCATTTCAAGAATGCAATATAAATGGTATAATAATGTATGTAAACTTTTGAGATCGGATTTTTTCACTCAGCATAGTTTACTGGAGCTTTATCCAAATTGTGTGTATCAATAGTTTGTTCCTTTTTATTGGTGAGTAGTTTTCCATGGTACAAATGCACCACAGTATTTTAAATTATTCCCCCATTAAAGAACATCTGGGATTTTTCGTTTTGGACTATCACAAGCAAAGCTGCTATGATCATTTGTGCACAGAGTTTTGTATGAATATGTCTTCATTTCCAATGAAATAAATTGCACAAGTGTGTAATTGCTGGTAGTTGCATGTTTAGGTTTATAAGAAGCTACCAAATTGTTTTTCAATTTGGCTGTACCATATTACATTCCCGCCAGCAATGTACAGTTGATCAAGTTTATCTGAATTCTTTCCAGCATTTAGTGTTGTCATTAATTATTTTAGCCATTTTGATAGGTGTGTATTGATATCTCATTATGTTTCAGTTTGCATTTTCCTAATGACTAAAAGATACTATATTTCTTTTCTTTTCTTTTTTTTGAGACAGGGTCTCTTTTGCCCAAGGCTGGAGTGCAGTGGCAGGAGGGGCGATCTTGGTTCACTGAAACCTCTACCTCCCAGGTTCAAACATTCTCTTACCTCAGCCTCCCGAGTAGCTGGGATTACAAGTGTGTGCTACCACACCTGGCTAATTTTTTGGTATTTGCAGTAGATATGGGGAGAACAGGTTTCACCATGTTTGCTAGGCTGATCTAGAGCTCCTGGCTTCAAGTGCTGCCTTGGCCTCCCAAAATGCTAGGATTACAAGTGTGAGCCACCACTCCTGGCCAAGATATTGCATCTGTTTTCTTGTGCTTATTTGCCATCCCTTCAGAGAAATGTATGTTCACATTTTCTAATTGGATTCTCTTCTTTTTACTGTTGAGTTCTCAGAGTTCTTTATTCTAGGCACAATTCCCTATTGTATTTGTAGTTTGCAAATATTTCCTCCCAGCTGATATCTTGTCTTTTCAACCTCTTGAAAGGGTCATATGTAGAGTGAAAGTTTCTAATTTTGATGAAGTTGTGTATCAGATTTTCCTTTTAAAGATCATGTTTTTGTATCAAGTCTAGTAACTCTTTGCTTATTCCTAGGTCCTAAAGTTATTCCTCTTTTTCTTCAACAGTTTTATGATTTTTATGGTTCACTTTGATGTAATGTGAGTATGTGGTGTGAAGTTTAGATCAGGGTTTATTTTTGTGGCTTGTGGATATCCAGTTCTTCCAATATCATTTGTTGAAAAGGCTGTCTTTCCTCCGTTGACTTGCTTTTGCACCTTCGCCAAAACTATGCTCTAAAACATGTTGGACATATTTGTGTGGCTCTCTTTCTGGCCTATGCTGATCTCACAAAATGAACTTGGAAGTGTTTCCTCCTCTTCTATTTCTTGGTGAGAGTTTAAGAAGTATTGGTATTAATTATTCTTGGAATGTTTAATAGAATTTGTCCATAAAGCTGTCTGGTCCTGGGCTTTTCTTTTTGGGAAGTTTTCTATTACTGATTTAATATCCTTTTTTTTTATTGTTGTATGAAGGCTTTCTATTTATTATTGACTTTGTTTTGGTAGGTGTTGGTAGACATAATAATGGTACATATTTATGGGGTACAGTGAAATGTTACATCTATACATTCTGTGATGATCAAATCAAGGTAATTGAAATATCCATCACTTCAAAGAGTTGTTATCTCTTTGTAGTGAAAGACCTAAACTTCTCTTTTCTAGCTATTTTGAAATAGACATTATTGTTAACTATAGTCACCCTACTGTACAATAGAGTACCAGAACTTCTTTCTTTTCCCTAACTGTAACATTTTACCTATTGACCAACCTGTCCCCATTTCCTCCTCCTTTTTCCGATCCACAGCCTCTAGTAACCACTATTCTCCCTCTACTGCTGTGATACCAACTTTTTTTTAGATTCCACATATGAGTGAGATCATCCTTCTGTGCTTGGCTTGGCTTTACTTAACATAAAGTGCTCTAGATTCATGTTGTCTCAAATGACAGGATTTTATTTTATGTGGCTGAATGTGTATATATTCCTTGCACATATATGCACTGTATATGCAAGGTATTGCATTGTGTATAGATGTCACTTTTTGTGTATCTATGGATGGGCATTTAGAATGATTTTATATCTTGGCTAATAGTGAAGAGTTCTACAGTAAATATGAGAGTGCAGATATATCTTTGACATGCTGATCTTATTTCTTTAGATGTATCCCCAGTAGTGGGATTGTTGGATCATGTGGTAGTTCTATTTTTAATTTTTTGAGGAAACTCCATACTATTGTCCATAATGGATGTAATAATTTACATAGTGATCAGCAGTGTACAGAAGTTCCCCTTTGTCCACATCCTCACCAGCAATTGTTACTTTTTGTCTTATTGACAATAGCCATTCTAACTGGGGTGACGTGGTATCTCACTGTGGTTGTGATTTGCATATTTTTGATTAGTGATGTTGAGCATTTTCAAATATACCTGTTGGCTATTCATATGTTTTATTTTTGATAAATGTCTATTCAGAGCGTCTGCCCATTCTTTAGATTATTTGTTCTTTTGTTATTGAGTTTTTCATGCTTCTGATATATTCTGATTAGTAGCCATTTGTCAGATGCATAGTTTGTGAATATTTTCTCCCTTTCTATAGGTTCTTATTTTTATTGCCCAGACACTATCTAGTTTGATATAAATCCCATTTGACTATTTTTACTTTTGTTGCCTATAATTTTGAGGTCTTACTAAAAAAAAAAAAAAAAACACACAACTCTTGCTCACACCAATGTCATGAAGCATTTCTCCTGTTTTCTTCTTGTCTGTTTCTTTCATAGATTCAGGTCTACATGTAATCTTTAATCTATCTTGAGTCAATTTTTGTAAGTAGAGAGAGATAGATGTCTAGTTTCATTCTTAGCATGTGGACATTCAGTTTTCCCATCACATTTATGAAAGAGACTGCCCTTTCCCCATTCTGTGTTCTCGGTGCCTTTGTTGAAAGTTAGTTTGTTGTAAATGAGTGAATTTACTTCCAGTTTCCCTGTTCTGTTCCATTGGTCTGTGTGTCTGTCTTTACGACAATACCTTGCTGCTTGGGTTACTACTGCTTTGTAGTATACTTTTAAGTCAAGTAGTGAGTGTAATGTCTCTAGCTTTGTTCTTTTTTGATCAAGACTATTTTGACTATCTGGGTCTTTAATGGTTCCATAAAAAATTGTGGATTTTTTTTTCTATTTCTGTGAAGAATGTCATTGGTATTTTGATAGAGATTACATTGAATCTGTAGACTACGTTGGGTAGTATGGACATGTTATGAATATTAATTCTTCCAATAGGTAAATAAAGGATATATTTTCACTTATTAGTGTTCTCAATTTCTTTTATCAATATTTCAGTTTTTAGTGTGGAGATCATTTAACTTCCTTGTTTGAATCTACTCCTAAGCATTTTTTTTTTTGTAGTCATTGTAAATGGAATTTCTTTCTTGATTTCATTTTCAGAGTTTGCCGTTGGCATATAGAAATGGCATAAATGTTTGTATGTTGATTTTGTATGCTGCAACTTGACTTATTAGTTCTAACATGTTTTGGTGTATCTGTAGGGTTTTCTAGATATAATATCACATTATCTGCAAACATAAAATTTGACTTTCCCCTTTCCTGTTTGGATGTCCTTTATTGCTTTCTCTGCTGTAACTGCTAGGACTTCCAGTACTAGGTGGGACTTCCAGTACTATAGTGAATAGAAGTGGTCAAAGTGCACATCCTTGTCTAGTTGCAGATTTTAGAGAAAAAACTTTCAACTTTTCCCCATTCAATATGTTAGGTATGGGTTTGTTATGTATGGCCTTTATTGTGTAGCGGTATGTTCCTTCTACAACTAATTTGTTTAGAGTTTTTATCACAAAGGGATATAGAAGTTTATGGAATGTTTTTACTGTGTCTATTGGTTTAATCATCTGGCTTTGTTCTTCATTCTGTTAATGTGATATATCATGTTTATGAATTTTGTATATTGAACCATCCTTGAACCTCATGGTGAATAATCTTTTTGATATGCTGTTGGATTCAAGCTGCTAATATTTTATTGAGGATTTTTGCATCTATGTTCATTAGGGATATTGGCCTATAGCTTCCATTTTTCATTTGTGTCCTTGTCGGGTTTTGGTGTTGGAGTAGTGCTGGCCTCATAGAATGAGTTTGGAAGAATTCACTTCAATTCATTTTTCCTTCCTTCCTTCCTTCCTTCCTTCCTTCCTTCCTTCCTTCCTTCCTTCCTTCCTTCTTTCCCTCCTTCTTTCCCTCCCTCCCTCCCTCCCTCCTTCCTTCTTTCCTTCTTTCCTTCCTTCCTTCCTTCCTTCCTTCCTTCCTTCCTTCCTTCCTTCCTTCCGAATAGCTTGAGAAGAATTGACATTAGTTCTTTAAATGTTTTTTAGAATTTTGCAATGTAGCCATCAGGTATTGGGCTTTTGTTTGATGGGAGACTTTTTATTACTTATTCTTTTTACTTATTATTGGTCTGTTTGGATGGGTGTTCTATTTTTTCTTCATTCAGTCATGGTAGGTTGTATGTGTCCAGGAATTTACCAATTTCTTTTAAGTTTCCTAATTTTTTGGCATACAGGTAAGTGTTCATAATAGTCACTAGTGATCTTTTGTGTTTTTGTAGTTACAGTTGCACTGTCTTCTTTTTCATCTGAATTTATTTGGGTCATCTCTTTTTTTCTTAGTTTAGTTAAAGGTTTGTCAATTATGTTAATATTTTTAAAAACCTAAGTTTTCATTTAATTGCTCTTTTGAACCATTACAGTCTCTATTTTCTTTATTTCTACTATAATCTATTATTACTAGTTTTCTTCTACTAATTTTGGGCATTTTTCCAATGTCTTGAGGTGTAACGTTGGGTAGTTTATTTGAGATATTTCTCATTTGTTGATGCTATAAACTTTCCCATTAGCACTGCTTTTGCTATATCATAGGTTTGAGTATGCTGTGTTTCTATTTTCATTTGTCTCAATACATTTATATATTTTCTTTTAAACACCATCATTGAGCCTTTGCATTTTCTGGAGTGTATAATTTAATTCCATATATTTTAGTTTACAAAGTGTTCCCACTTCTTGATTTCTAGTTTAATTCCATTATGTTCAGAAAACATATTTGATAGCTTTATCTTTTTTAATTTCCTAAGACTTGATTTGTGGCCTAATGTACAATCTATTCTGCAGAACGTTCCATGGGTAGTTCAGAAGAATGTGTATTCTGAAGCTATTGGATAGAAGATCTTGTAAATAACTTTCACATCCCTTTATTCTAGAGTGAAGTTTTACCCTGATGTTTCATTCTTGATTTTTTTTTTTTTGTCTAGATGATCTTTCCATTGCTGAAGTTTTGGTGTTGAAGTCCTCATCTGTTATTGTATTGTAGTCTATCTCTTCCTTTAAGTCTATTAATATTTGCTTCATAGATTTAGGTGCTCTGATGTTGGGTATACATATATTTATAATTGTTATATCCTTTTGCTCTATTGATCCTTTTATTATTATGTAATGGCCTTCATTATCCCTTTTGGCAGTTTTTGCTTAAAGTCTATCTTATCTGATACAAGTACAACTACTCCTACTCTGTTTTGGTTTGCATTTGCATAGAATAATTTTTCCATCCCTTCACTTTTAGCATATACATATCTTTTCATATGAAATGAGTTTCTTGTAGTCAGCATATAGTTGGGACTTTTTAAAACTCATTTTTTCCACTCTGTCTTTTAATTAGATAATTCAATCCTTTTACAGTCAAGGTCATTGTTGATAGGTGAGGGTTTACTGATGTGATTTTGTTACCTGTCTTCTAGTTACTTTGTAGATCCGTTTTTCCTCTCATATAGTCTTCCTCTGTGGTTAAGTGATTTCCTCTAGTAGTATGTTTTGATTCTTTGCTTTTTATGTTTAGTGTATTGTAGATTTTTGTCTTGTGGATACCACGAGGCTCACAAAAACATTCTATAATTTTAAGTTATTTTATACTGGAAAAAGTTGTGTGATTGCAAAGAAAGACAACTGAGAAAACTACACTTTAACTCCACTCTCCCCTACATTTTGATTTTTCAATGTCAACAGTTTATACTTTTTATATTGCTTATCTCCAACAAATTGTAATTGTATTTAATAGTTTTGTTTTCCATTCTTCATACCAGAGATAACCATTTACCTGGAGTGCAAAGCTCCCAGAAAGACATTTTTGTCTTTGGATGGTTACCAAATCATTGGTTCTGTAGGGGGATGAGGGTTGGAGACCTCCTATCTAACTATCTTGCTGACATTAGTATTGGTATTTTTTTAAAAGCTCGCTAACTGTCACAATGTGTAGCCACAGCTGACCGAGAGATTCATTTGTGAGTGACAGAATACATATCATCAGTAGAGTTTCTCCAAGATTATATTAGTTAAGTCATTTATAGAAAGACATACACATGAGGTAGGAGTAGAAGAGCAAGGTCTAGTTTCCTGAGAGATTGAAATTCATAGATGAAAAATGTGGTTAGGGGACCAGTCAAACCAGTCAGTGCTCAGAACTTCCTAGGTCCTAAAAGAGAATGAAAAATATATACACATATCAAAAATAATGCATATTGTTTTGCAGGGTATTCTTTTCAATCAACAATATAACTTGGGACTCTTCCCATTTTGGTAAAACAAGTCTACCTCATTCTATTTAGAGTGTAGAAAATATTACATGGCATAGGTAATAAAAATATAATTATCAGCTCCACTGTTTCTGGATGTTTATAATACCTTTATATTTATAATAAGAATATATTACTATGTGTATGTTGGTATTTTTATTTATGTTAAACAAATTTAAGTGACTTACGCAAGTTCCAGTGCCCACCAGAGGTCTTTTTTATTATAAATTGACAATTTATAATTACATACATTTCTGAGGTACAAAGTCATGTTATGCTTCATGAAAACAACATGGAATAATTAAATCAAGCTAGTTAATATAGTAATCATGTCGAATACCTAAAATTTTTTGTGGTAAAGAAAACATTTAGGCCAGACGCGGTGGCTCACGTCTGTAATCCCAGCACTTTGGGAGACTGAGGCAGGCAGATCACGAAGTTAAGAGATTGAGACCATCCTGGCTAACACAGTGAAACCCCATCTCTACTAAAAATACAAAAAATTAGCCTGGTGTGGTAGTGGGCACCTGTAGTCCCAGCTACTCAGGAGGCTTAGGCCAGAGAATGGTATGAACTCGGGAGGTGGAGCTTGCAGTGAGCTGAGATCACATCACTGCACTCCAGCTTGGGCAACAGAGTGATACTCTGTCTTAAAAAAAAAAAAAAAAAATACCTTCTTAGCAATTTTGAAATGTACAACATTCTATTATTAACTGTCTTTTTACCATGTTGTGTAATAGAACTAAAAACAGTTTTTCCTCTGTCTAATAGAAATTTTGTACTTTTTGAGCATCATCTCCTCATTCCCTCATCCTATAACCACCATTCTACTCCCTGCTTCTATGAGTTTGATTGTTTTACATTCCATCTGTACGTGAAAACACGAGTATTTGTCTTCTGTACCTGGCTTATTTCACTAAGCATAATAGTTTCTAATTGTAGCTATGTTGCCACAAGTTGTGGAATTTTCTTCTTTTTAAGGCTGCATAGTATTCCATTGTGTGTATATATATATATATATATGCCTTTTCTTTATACATTCACCTGTTGATGAACACTTAGGTTGATTCTTTGGCTATTGGCTGGTTCACGTGCTATTGTAAATAGTGATGTGATGAGCATGGGAGTACCGACATTTCTTTGACAATCTGATTTCAAATGTATTGTGTAAAAAAACAGAAGTGGGATTGCTAAATAATACAGTCATTTCATTTTTAGTTAGTTTTTTTTTTTTTTTGAAACTTCATACAGTTTTCCATAAAGGCTGTACTAATTTACATTCCCCTGAACAGTGTACAAGGGACTCCTTTCCTCCACATTCTCACCAACACTTGTTATCTTTTGTCTTTTTGATAATACTTACCCTTAAAGGTGTCAGATGATATGTCATTGTGGTTTTAACTTGCATTCCCATAATGACTGGTGATGTTTAACATTTTTTCATCTATCTGCTGGCCATTTGTATGTCTTCTTTTGAGTAGTGTCTATTCAGGTCTCTTGCCCATTTTTTGTTTGGGTGTTTTGTTTTCTTGCTGTTGAGTTGTTTGAGCTCTGACATATTTTGCATATTATCGTTTCATCAGATATATGGCTTGCAAAATACTTTTTCCCACACTCCATATATTTTCTCTCTATACTGTTAATTATTTTCCTGAGCAGAACTTTAGATTAATTGTTCCATATGAATAGGCCTCCCTAAACTTTCAGACTTACAAGATTACTATGGGTCACACTTAATGTATTAGTTCATTTTCACACTGATATAAAGAACTGCCACAGACTGGGTAATTTATAACCAAAAGACGGTTAATTGACTCACAGTTCAGCATGGCTGGAGAGGCCTCAGAAAACTTACAATCATGGCAGAAGGGAAAAAAGAAACAAGGCACCTTCTTCACAAAGCAGCACAAAGAAGATAATGCAGGAGGAAGTAGCACACACTTATAAAACCATCAGATCTCGGCCGGGTGCGGTGGCTCATGTCTGTAGTCCCAGTACTTTGGAAGGCCGAGGCAGGCAGATCACTAGGTCGGAGTTCAAGACCAGCCTGGCCAACATGGTGAAACCCCATCTCTACTAAAAATACAAAAATTAGCCGGGTATGGTGACATGCGCCTGTAGTCCCACCTACTCAGGAGGCTGAGGCAGGAGAATCGCTTGAACCCGGGAGGCGGATGTTGCAGTGAGCCAAGATCGGGCCACTGCACTCCAGCCTGGGTGACAGTGAGACTGCAAAAGAAGAAAAAAACAAAACAAAACAAACAAAAACAAAGAAATCAGATCTTGTGAGAACTCACCATCGTGAGATCAACATGATTAAATTACCTCCACCTGGTCTCTCCTTGACATGTGGGGATTATGGGGATTACAATCAAGATGAGATTTTGGGTGGGGACGCAGCCAAACCATATCACTTAGTATCGTATTCCTTATAAGGATCTAAGATACGAAACCCAGTTTACCAGGATCAGACTCAGATGTTTTCCTTCAAGGAGAGTTACAACATGCAGATGGCTTCTCACTATCTATAGTTCTACCAATCTAGCGGCATTTCATCAATGAGAGCTATTTTTACAATGAGCAGATTGGCTTGAAAACACTGCTGATGTTTTACCTTTATAGCATTTCCAATGAAAGGGAGCTATAGATTTAACTGAACGCAAGGTGCACTCTTCCTGCAGAAGTGAATGGGTTTTGTTAAACTTTTACTCACAATGCTAAATTTTGGTAAATCCTGTCAAATTGTTCTCCAAAAAGTTTAAATCAGCTTACACTCAAGAGTAAATGAGAGTGTCACTTTCCTTGCGACGTTTCTGACACTGTATATTTTAAATATATATATTTTTAAGTTTGACAAGGCAATGCATTATTTTTACTTGCATTACTTTTATCATGGATAATTTTGAAAATACCTATGTTAATTTAAAATTTGTCAGTTAACTTGCTCGTATGACATTTTTCTATTGGATTGTCTTTTTCTCACTGATTTAGAGCAGTTTTTATATATTAGGAAGATCATATCTTGTCTGTTACATGTAATATATATATTTCCTCATGCTTTCATGTGTCTTACCTTTTTTATAATACATGTGTTCAATATGAAGGTAAAGATTGTTGTATTAGTCCATTTTCATGCTGCCGACAAAGACATACCTAAGACTAGGTAACTTATAAAGAAAAAGACGTTTAATAGACTCACAGTTCCATGTGGCTGGGGAGGCCTCACAATCATGGCAGAAGGCAAAAGACATCTCTTATATGACAGCAGGCAAGAGAGAGAATGAGAACCAAGCTAAAGGGGTTTCTCCTTATAAAACCGTCAGATCTTGTGAGACTTACTACTATAAGAACAGTATGGTGGAAGCCGCCCCCATAGTTCATTGATCTCCCACCAGGTCCCTCCCACAACACGTGGGAATTATGGGAGCTACAATTCAAGATGAGATTTGGGTGGGGACACAGCCAAACCATATCAATAATTATGTGGTCAAATATGCCACTTTTTCCTCATGACTTCTGGAATTTGTATTAAGATTGTGATGTGTTTTCTCATCCAAATTTCTAAATATATTTACCACGTTTTCTATCAGAATGTTTGTTTTATGTAGAGACTGTTCATTCTGTCTCGGTGATCCTTTTGAGGGGTCTCAATGTATACTTTGTCATTGAAAGTTGAGGAGGGCACTGCCCTACTTCTCTTCCTGCCACCAAACTTACCTTGGGAGTCCCCTAAGGCAGGTTCTCCACTTAATTTAGAGCTTGCTAGCTTGTGCCTGAGACCTGTATCCCATCACAGCAGTTCTGTAGCACTTCAATTAATTACTTTGTCAATTGCCCCAGGGACTGCTCTGCCTTCCAAGCCAGATTTTTTCTGATCCCGGGGAGTTTTCTGGTGTTCTACTTGGAAAACTCTTTTTTCAGAAGTCCCTATTGAGTTGTCAGTTGCTCACCTCTGTGGGGTTTCTTTTCTAATTAAATCCCATCTGCTCAATATCTTAAAAAATTCTTTAATAATCCTTGCCCTCTGAAGGCATCTTCTCTTATTTTTCTATGATTGCTTTCTCTGTCATTTCAGTGGGCATTAGGGAGAAAGTAAATTAAAGCATAGGTAGTCAGCCAACAAACCTAAAAATGCATGATAGATTTCTTTAAGTCATATTACATATGTTATAAAGCCTAAAATGAGGGAATAATTCCTAATCAGATGGCATTATCAAAGGAATTTAATACATAAGATCTTGATTAGATAAACAAAAATCTTTTGTCATACAGTCAAAATGTATATTTTAAAATAAACAAGTGGCTGCTCATTGTGGCTCACATCTGTAATCCTAGTAATTTGGGAGGCCAAAATAGGTGAATGCCTTGAGCTTCTGGGCATGGTGGCACAGGCCTGCAGTCCCAGCTACTGAGAAGACAGAGATGGAAGAATCTCTTGAGCCTGGGAGGTCCAGGCTGCAGTGAGCCAAGATCATATCACTGCACTCCAGCCTGGGTGACAGAGTGAGGCCCTCTCTCAAAAAAAAAAAAAAAAGAAAAAGAAAAAAAAAAGTGCTATTAATCAGATCAAATATTTAGTTCAGTTAATATTAGTTTTGACTGAAAAGGTTCAAATTAGATAACATAATTATCTAATCTAGGTAAAAAGAAGCTTAGCTTACATTATTTATGATAATCTTTAAAAAGAATGCCAGTATGTGATATTATTAAATAAAATTATTAAAATACTATGTAGACTGAATGAAGGCATTTTTTTTGAGATGGAGTCTCACTCTGTCGCCCAGGCTGGAGTGCAGTGGCGTGATCTCCGCTCACTGCAAGCTCCGCCCCCTGGGTTCATGCCATTCTCCTGCCTCAGCCTCCCAAGTAGCTGGAATTACAGGTGTCCACCACCATGCCCGGCTAAATTTTTGTATTTTTTAGTAGAGACGAGGTTTCACCATGTTAGCCAGGATGGTCTCGATCTCCTGACCTCGTGATCCACCCAACTTGGCCTCCCAAAGTGCTGGGATTACAGGCGTGAGCCACCATGCCTGACCTGAAAGCATAATTTAATGGAGTTTGAAATAATAATTTGAAACCCACCTTGAGATAAAATTCAATTCTGAACGGTAAATGTAGGGCTTAGAACGTCAGTGATGCTAGCTGACAACATGGTGGCACAGGTAACTGGCAGGAAGCAGAAGAAGCACATTTTATAGAAGGTACAGTAGGATCACAGTGCCCTGGATAACTTTATTGGGTGCCAATAACATAGCAGCTATGAGATGCTCATGAGTCGTTTAGGGAGAAGTGGAAGATATACTTCTTCACAACATTAGTAGATGCATCAACAGTGGCAATAGTGAAAGGGTCAGAACAAGTGACAGAAAATATCAAAAGCCTGTATTCAGACAATTTCATCATGACTACATGAGCCATTTTCTGACCCTGATAAAAGAGTTGGTAAGATCTGAATTTAAGATCTGAAGTTTTGGGCAACAGTTTAAATGCTCATTTGATTTCTTTGAGGCTATGTCACTTAGTGTATATGTTAGTCTGTAATTCTAGCCCTACCAAAACTAGAAATATTCATTCACAGATGATATTTAAGTCATAGGATAGAATGAGCTCACCCAAAGTGAGCATGAAGTTGGACAAAGAAAATCTAGAAATACCATATTTAAAGTAATGCTTGTTAAATATGAAATTAAAACTGCAGATCACAAGTCTTATCTATAAAAATTTACAGAAATGATTATATCATAAAGTTATACTTTATTAAAACAAAATATGATTTGGACTTTGAGTACGTAATTTAAAAAAAAATATTTTGTAGCACAGCTCAAATTGTATGAAATCAGATATTCCCACATCAACTCTTGAGCTCTACTGTTCCTGGGGGAAGGGTGGTTACAGAGGCTTGCACCAATATTGAATGGAGTTAATTTAATAAACATGACGTTCTCAGGAGGAATAATATGTGCTTGCTTTTTTTTTTTTTTGAGGAATATGACATTAGAAACACAAACTCTACATTGAAAGATTTACAGTCTAAATGGAGAGAATAATACATACAGGACTAACCATAAAAACAAAAGAAATGCAGCAAGTGCAAGTAAAAAGTATATAAAAGAAAAATTGAACCTTAATCTCAGAACTTTTAAAAGCTTTACCAATGAACTGGCATTTTAGCTACTTCCTTAAAGAGGAATAAGCATTCAGCAAATGGATGGAGATAATAGATAAGGGAAAATGAATGAAGACCAAGAGTCCAAGAGACATCCTCATGAGAGGGCATGCCTGGAAGTATTGGAGAATGGGTGTTAGTTAAGTGTATTTGGGAGTCAGTTGTGGGTAAGCGGCTGGTTATAAGTGACATTAGAGAGTGGGTGTGTTTTAGCCTCACCTTGATTGTACTTTAAGGAATTAAAACGATTTCAGGTAGAGGAAATGCATGACAAATTATTTGTTATATAGATCAGTGGTCTCCAATCCCCAGACCACGCTCCAGCACTGGTTTGTTGCCTGTTAGGAACAGGGCCACATAGCAAGAGGTGAGCAGCAGGCAAGCGAGCGAAGTTTCAGCTGTACTGACAACTACTTTACTGCCTGAGCTCCACCTCCTGTCAGATCAGTGGAGGCATTAGTTTCTCTTAGGAGCTTGAATCCTATTGGGAACTGTGCATGCAAGGGATCTAGTTTGCATGTTCCTTATGAGAATCTAATGCCTGATGATCTGTCACTGTCTTCCATCACCACCAGAAGGGACCATCTAGTTGTAGGAAAACAAGCTCAGGGCTCCCACTGATTCTGTGTTGAGTTGTATAATTATTTCATTACATGTTACAATGTAATAATATAAATAAAGTGTACAATAAATGTAATGTGCTTGAATAATCCCCAAACCATCCCCCAATTCGCCCCTGGTCCGTGGAAAAATTGTCTTCCACAAAACCAGTCCCTGTTGCCAAAAAGATTGGGGACCGCTGATACAGATAGCAAGCCTCTTATTGCAAGTGGAGGTAAAATGGATTATTGAAATATACAAATTATAAACAATGTTGCACTCTGTAATGTCACTGTATTTAACTTGAATTAATATTTTAAATGTGGTCTTTGGGAGCTATTACTAGTGACAACATTGTTTCCTTCTTTCTACTTTTAAGTGTTTTTTAAAGTTTCTTTAAGTAGGTATATAAATTCCTCCTTTTTTTTGTTTTTTGTTTTTTTGTTTTTTGTTTTTTGTCTTTTGAGATGGAGTCTCGCTATGTCCCCCAGGCTGGAGTGCAGTGGCGCCATCTTGGCTCACTACAAGCTCCGCCTCCCGGGTTCACGCCATTCTCCTGCCTCAGCCTCCCGAGTAGCTGGGACTACAGGCGCCCGCCACCACGCCCTGCTAATTTTTTGTATCTTTTTTTCAGTAGAGACGCGGTTTCACTGTGTTAGCCAGGATGGTCTCGATCTCCTGACCTCCTGATCTGCCTGCCTCGGCCTCCCAAAGTGCTGGGATTACAGGCATGAGCCACCACGCCCGGCTTTTTTTTTTTTTTTTTTTTTTTTTTTTTTTTTTTTTGAGAAGGAGTCTGGGAGTCTCACTCTGTCTCACTCTGTTGCCCAGGCTAGAGTGCAGTGGTGTGATCTTGGCTCACGGCAAGCTCTGCCTCCCAGGTTCAAGCCGTTCTCCTGCCTCAGCCTCCTGAGTAGCTGAGACTACAGGCGCCCACCACCACGCCCAGCTAATTTTTGGTATTTTTAGTAGAGACATGGTTTCACGTTGTTAGCCAGGATGGTCTCGATCTCGTGACCTCGCAATCCGCCTGCCTTGGCCTCCCAAAGTGCTGGGATTACAGGCTTGAGCCACAGTGCCTGGCCAATTTGCTTTTTATAAAGTATTTTCTCATCATGAAACACAATAAATATCTTAATGCACTCAGTGTTTCTTCATTTAAATCATTGCTCATGGCATCTTTGCAGTTAGATAAATGAACCATAAATTACACATATGTTTATGACTCTCCAAATATATTATTATATTTTTTCTAAGGACAGAGTACCAAGTTTCATTTCACTAGAAATTTTTCACTATTTTTTTTTTTTGCCAACGTTTCAGCACTGGTATTTTAAGTGTATACATGTTTTGTTTGCATGTGTGTAAAATATTTCTAAATATGGCAGGGATACGATAGTATCTGACCATTTAAAACTTTTAAATGATAAATTCAAGGATCCAGTTTATTGGGTATACTGAGGAATCTCTATATGAGTGCTTAGTAGCTCTGTATGGAGTTGCTGTATACCGTAGCTGCTCAGTAATATGTCAAATGAGTGAATGAATACAGTAATGATTCCTGTTTATTATAAAGCATTTAGAATATACAATTTATTTCTTAAAACTAAAATTGCTCATAATTTTGTTACCTATAGTGCCCTTCCAGTTATAGTCCTTACATACTTATAAAATGATTGTTTGTCATTTGTTTTTAAGCCTAGAAATCTGATGTGTACATTTTACGAGGTCATTAAATGCTATTCCACAACATGACTTTTTATCACTTAATAAATATTCCAATGTAAAAATAATTTAAGTGTATTCATTTTGTGGTGGTAAATGTTATTTGTTGATATATTTTTTAGACATGGATTCTCACTGTGACACCCAGGCTGGAGTGCAGTGGCATGATCAAAGGTGACTACAGTCTCGAATTCTTGGGCTCAAGCAAGCCTTTCACCTCAGCCTCCCCAGAAGCTGGGATTACAGGTATGAGCTACTGTGTCTGGCTTGAATTTTTATTTTAAAAACTATTTTGTTTCATAGAAATATGGCCTAAGAAGGGTAGATCATGGCTGTTTATTCTCCAGTGAAGAGCTTTAGTTAAGAACATGCAAATATGTGAATGTTCATTAATGCTTTTATTCATTCATACATCTATTTATAAATATTATCTAAATCTATGTGCCAGGCATTATGCTATCTGCCAAGGATTCCACAATGAATGCTTCAACTGGAAGGCAGGAGTCAGAGATGACATTGATGTGTTTGGAATGAAGGCTTTTCCTTTTGTTTTGTTCTTTTTTTCCCAATAGGCACAAGTCAGGGCCAAGGCATGAGGGGCAAGTAAAGTTCAAATATTTTCTTTGGAATTTATTATTTGCAAAGGAAACCATTTGTACTCACTGAGGGACTTGATGTGGAATACTTTATTTTTCACATCCCAGTGTGACAGCAAAACTGTAATAACATACCCATAAAATACTTCCAAAAAAGAAGTATTTTTGTTCTGGCTTTATGATGGTCTTATTGCCTCCACACTATAAAAAGAAAAGTGGGAAACTTTTGTAAGATACTCATTAAATTACCTTAGTAACAAAACAGAGTTCCGTAAGTGAACCATCCATAAAATGTTTATTTAAATAAAAAATAAAAACAGGGTTGCTTCAATTAGGATAGAAAAAAATACAACTAATCTAGAACACATTGTGTTCTCAATAATTTGGGTGATTTAAAACTATAATTTGAAAGGCTGTAAAGGATAGCTGTACCATTTAGAAGTTAAGAAACACAATAGAATCCAAACAGAATCAAATTTAACCATTGGACTCTATTTAAAGTTAGAGTCCAAGATTTCTAATAAACAGTGATTTAATCTGAAAATATATTTTTTTACTCCTTCAGTTAAAACAGATACTAAAAGTACCACTTTTGCATCTGAAGCCAGCCTTCATGTATTAGCTGTGTTCTGCATTTCATAGGAGGCCTTGTGAGTTAATAACTATAAAGTTCTTAGAACTTTGTCTTCAGAAATTACTCTTTGTCCTATGAAAAGGTAGATGAGTCTGTAATGCAATGGTAAGTCAGTCGCATGCATTACCTAACTTATGCCTTACACATTTCGTATGAAGTATGTACAGAAGGAACAGTGGAAGCAGAGAGGTGACTTACTAAAAGTTACAAGGCTGGTAAGTAGCAGGAGCTGGGATGAGATCCCAGGCTCGTCTGATTTTAAAGCCTGGAATTATTCCTCCATCCACAGCAGTTGTCTCTCAGTAAACCATGATTGTCACCCTAAGTAGTAACATTGAAGCTAGACTTTGACTGCTAGGTAATTTTAGCTGTGAAGAGGGGTTGGCATTATAGACAGAAGTAACACAGTAAAGAGAGTCACAGAGGCATGGTGTCTATGATGGCTTGGGAGGTCATTTGTACCTTTTAACAAAGCTTCTCAGATTACCAATGACCTGAAAATTTCCAAATTCCTCCCAATTTTACATGGCTAGTGCCTTCTAGTTCTCTCAACTTTTTGACATTGTTTTCCTGATAGAAACTGTAAAGCTGTCCTTGATTTGTCCCCATTATTACCTCTTATCTAGTCAATTATAAAGCCTTATTTAATAGTATTTCAAAAAATTTTTCATTCTTTACACTCTTCATCATTACTCTTGTCACTTAGAACCTGAACCCTCATCAGGTCTCATACTGACTCTCTGTTAAGTCTCCAAACTTCTCTGAACTTATCCCCCACCTTGCTGTCCATTATCTTTCTAAATCACAGCTCTGATTACACCAGTCACTTTAGAAGCCACTGTCTGGAAATAAACACCAAGTCTAAAGTGGCAGATGACACTCTTCAGATATAGACAATGCACATTTCTTGCTTCTTTTGTAGTGACTCATGATAATTCTCACACTTATTTAATTCATGTTTTTGTTATTTAATTTTTCTGGACTGTTTTTTCTTTGAGTTGCTTGAACTTGACTGATGTATAAATGTTTTCCAGGGGCACAAAACTGGGAGGAGGCAAAGTTGGGGGGAGAGCAATGTTTATACATTGCTCAAGTTCAAGCACAAATACCTGTGTTTCTTCGCCTGGCCCTGTCAGCTGTCAATAGCCAATTAAGATAATAAGTTTCAAATTTGTTTTTAAATTATTTATTTTTAAAACTGGCAATGCAATTGTATGTATTTATCATACGCACCATATATAGCAAGAGGTTTTGAAGTACATAGGCATTGTGGAATGATTACATCTATATCATTTGCACTAACATATTATTGAATGGCCATCATTCTTACAGCATCTTCCACATATCACATCATTTTGTTCTTACTTGGCTAAGACTTTCTTGTAAGCAGTGACTAAATTTAAATAATTTTATTGGTGTATCATTTCAGTTCATAATATAATACCTTGCACATCATAGACAATAAATGGTTGTTCTTCAAATGAACAAGAGGTGAATTATTTTTATTTTCCTTAAGGCAAAACATAAACTTGTACCAGGAAAATTAGCAGTAATTATTCCAATGCTTGGCCTTTACTATTATAAAATAAATCAAGCTAGACTTATTTAGTATTACTCTTAGTGTGATGTATTTTGCTTTTCATAAATAACTTCCTTTAAAGAAATCTGAATGAAAGATTCTAAGTTCCAGCATCCATTTCTGTCTTATGAGCACCTCATTCCTGTCACATTTATGAGCCCAAAGTTGGCTCACATACTTTGCTTACTGAAGTCTGAATGTGTTTAGAATTTTTTAAAATTTGTGAATATAGCATCTCATGCATTCTTATGTTTGCTATATTTTCAGCAAAACTAGGGAAATATTATTTAAAGTTAGTCTGAGTAATTAAGTGATCTAATGAATGAAACAATAATCTAAGATAGAAAATGTAGTTTTATTATCCAAACTATTATCCTAACAGAATACTGCTTTATATATAGAGGAGGAAGATGATAACTAAAATTTTACAAGAAGTAAAGTCTATGCCACAAAGAATGACAAGAGCAACAGAAACAAAACCACCAGTGAAAGAGAAAACAGTACAACACACACTCTTAAAACATATTTGGCCTTAAGTTCCAAGGCTCTCTGGTAAAACAGTAACAATACACCTCTAAAACTGTAAATATAACTTGCCTATATAATATTTCTCACACTTTTTTTTTGTTTTTTGAGATGGAGTCTTGCTCTGTCACCCAGGCCAGGCTGGAATGCAGTGGCATAATCTCTGCTCACTGCAACCTCTGCCTTCCAGGTTTAAGCGATTCTCCTGCCCCAGCCTCCGAAGGAGCTGGGATTACAGGTGTACACCACCAAACCCAGCTAATTTTTATATTTTTAGTAGAGATGGAGTTTCACCATGTTGGTCAGGCTGGTCTCAAACTCCTGACCTTATGATCCACCCACCTCGGCCTCCCAAAGTTCTGGAATTACAGGCCTGAGCCACAGTGCCCGGCTGTTTCTCACCCTTTTCAACAAATGGTGATGAATTGTTACAACTTATCTTCCTTTAAATCGTAGTTACACTTTAAAATTTAATTAATTTCAGAAGAAACAGGAAGAGTTTTAAATCCTTCTTAACTTTTCAGTCAGATCATTAGCGAATGAAATATATATTAAAACTTTTATTGAATTGAACGTGTATTTTGTTCTAGGCACTGCAGGAGGCACTAGGCAGAAAGTATAGTGGACAGCATAGCTTCTACCCATTGGGGAGAAATTAAAATAGACAACTACAGTGTTGCAAAATAAAAGATACAAAAGGATAGCTACAAAACCAGTGAGTCAGTGTTATCAAATCATGAGAGTTCTGAATGCAACAGAAACCATAAAATAATTTTATCCATTGAGTGATATAACTATATTTTTTGAACATGTACCACTGGTTCATCTTCAGTTTATCTCTTTCGCTTAGAACTTAAAACGTTTTGAAAGCATTTCTTTCCAAATTCTGGACTTTTCAGATATATATAAAACCATTTACCTCACAAAATCTTTACAGTACAGCTGCATTAATGATGTATGTGGAAGACAGATGTGTTAGAATATTGAACAAAACAATTACGTATATTATAAGCAGCATTAAGATCTCCTCCAGGATATGAATTCCCTTCAGATCCAACTTAAGGGACCCAGGAACCTCTCAGCCTCTGGGGTAAGATGAGTTCTAATGTCACTCTTGCAAAGGCATTTTGGAGCAGGCTCATACTCGCTTGGAAGAGTTGATTCTGTGCATCATTTTTCACTACCCATGTTCAATGACATAACATTGATAGCTCAGAAATGGCCTTCATGTCAGTACTTACAAATCAGCAAATGCTTCAAGTAATGTTTCTTTCTTTTTTTTTTTTTTTTCCCTTACCTCCAGAGATCCAGTTTATCTGCCTAGCACTGCTCAGGTGTGATGCCTGCCTAGAAATTTGGTAGTTGGATATCTTAGCCCTCTAAATTTTTCTACTATTCTCTGATTAAACAGGTCCACATTGCACTCAATTTCAATGTCTTCTCCTCATTATGAGCATGATGCCCAATTCCTTGCACATAAAGATTGATTTCATTAAATTTAGTTTCATCCTTGAAATATGTACAAGTTTAGATTCATCATCCCTAGCCTATTTATCACTATTCTATTTATCCCCACACCTGAAATGTGACACTATTTGGGTTAATCAAACATTGAATACCTTAATAAAATTTCAGCAGTTTTATCACAAGGAAAGCTACCAATATAGCTGTTATCATGTTATGTTATTTTTACTTTTATTTCCTTTTTAAAAAGTCAAATTGGATTGTTCTATGAATACTGGGTTAGTTTCAATAATAATTGTCCCGATTAAATGTTGAATTACATGCAGCTAATGATTGCTAAGCATATCTTAATAACTCATGTGAAACATAGAATAACTTGGTTTCTATTTGTGAATGCAAACATATTAAGCAACTTAACCAAATATAAATGCTGGATGGCTACACTGGATAGTATTTCACATCCAGTCACCAAATGATGAATGTCAAAGTGTCTGTATAATTTCCTCATAGCTTAGAACTCATAAATAACAGTGTTCCAGCAAAAAAATTAAGCTTGCTATGGATACTTAGAATATTCTTGGCAAAGATTTACTAAGAAGATGATTAGAGGCCTTTTGAGAATTGCATGCTGGTCTGCATTTCATTTTTATGCAAATTCAAAAACAAAATTATGCAAATATTCTTTCGAGTAACTACTGGGCTGTTGTCTAGGAACCATATTTTTCATCTCTGGTTGGTGAAATGATATCTTGCCAAAAGCAAAAGTAATTTGTGAAGTAGGATTCTGTTCCATACTCTGTGGAGTCCTAAAACGTCATCTCTGTCATGCTGAGAAAGTTTTAGGTGGTAAAGTGGCAGCAGCAGGGGTGTGTGCATGGTGGTGGTGGGCAGGTTATATTTGCAACTGCCAACCACCACAATAACAAATTTCTGAAGTATCTGCCAGGTCCTGGGAATCATATTTAAATATTCCTAGGTTGATACTTAAACAATGATATAAATTATTTGAGGCATTTTCTCTAGCCTACTGAAAATCTGAGAATAATATAACATAAAACTACAGCTTACCCTAAGTTTAAGAAGTCTTGTGTTATTTTTAGGCCATATGTTCTAAAGTAAAGAGTAATGACAATAATAGTTATTCTCATGTCTGTGACAGAAATAATCACAAGTGCTTGAAATGATTTATTTTTCTGAATCTTTCTTTTCTTTTTCTTTTTTTTTTTTTGAGATGGAGTTTTGCTCTTGTTGCTCAGGCTGGAGTGCAGTGGCATGACCTCGACTCACTGCAACTTCTGCCTTCTGGGTTCAAGCAATTCTCCTGCCTCAGCCTCCCAAGTAGCTGGAATTACAGGCGCCTGCCACCACTCCCGACTAACTTTTTTATATTTTCAGTGGAGACTGGGTTTCACCATCTTGGCCAGCTGGCCAGGCTGGTCTCAAACTCCTGACATTAGATGATCCACCCGTCTCGGCCTCTGAAAGTGCTGGGATATGTTTCTGAATCTTACACTGATTCAAGGTGAAATTTTCAAAGTATATTTTGTTCAGGTCATCTCATTTTAAGAAATTTTCCAACATAATAATTTAACTCTCGTACATTCATTTATAAAGTAAACTGCAACATAATCTAGGTCAATTATTCTCAAACACTTGCAGATTATCAAAAACATATTGGGAACCTTTCAAAAAACTGCCGACTGCCAAATCCTTCAGCTTTAGAAAAAGAACAGAATACAGTCCCCCCCCCAACCCCAACGTTTTTTTTTTTTCTTTCCAGATGGGATGGCTGCTGGCATCCTATAAAATGAGAAAGATAAAAATCTTAAATAATAAAAATAGCATACTTAGCTTTTCTAGGGTGCCTTTAAGGAAGACAGAAAGAGAGAAGGAGGGGGAAGCCTCTGGAACTATATGTTATATAATATCCAGTGATTTATTCTTTGCAGAGATTTGTAGTTGAGGAATGCTTTTTCTTTTTCAGACTAGTAAAAAAAAAAAAAAAACCTTTAAGGAAAAGGAGGATATTTGCATAGATTCAAATTATCTCCCTGCAATTGCACAGTTATTTATCACTGAAGTGGTTTTAACAAATGTCCACAAATTTTTGATACTCCTCTGCAGGAAGTGGAGCTTAGTTCACCTCCCCTTCAAGTGTGGGCTGGACTTACTGATTCTCTTCTAATAGAAGATGAAAAGAGAAAAATAGTAACCTTACAATGGAAGAACCTGGTATACACTACTTATCCAATTGGTCAGGGTTAATATCGCCAGCAGTAAGTTATGTTATCATTGTAACCACTGTTATGATGCAATGAGGACATTTCACCTCTGTGGTGAAATATGTATTTTCACCCCCAAAATACATAATCCCAGACTAACCATGAGGAAACATCTGAGAGACACAAATTGAGGAACATTCAACAGAATATTTGACCAGTACTCTTCAAAAAATGCGAAGGCCATTAAATACAGGAAAAGAGACCAGTTGTGGTGGCTCACACCTGTGATCTCAGCACTTTGGGAGACTGAAGTGAGCAGATCACTTGAGCCCAGGAGTTCAAGACCTGCCTGGGAAACATGGCAAAAGCCATCTCTTGGAATCAACCCAAATGTCCATCAGTGACAGACTGGATTAAGAAAATGTGGCACATATACACCATGGAATACTATGCAGCCATAAAAAAGGATGAGTTTGCGTCCTTTGTAGAGACATGGATGCAGCTGGAAACCATCATTCTTAGCAAACTATCACAAGAAGAGAAAACCAAACACCGCATGTTCTCACTCATAGGTGGGAACTGAACAATGAGCTCACTTGGACTCGGGAAGGGGAACATCACACACTGGGGCCTATCATGGGGAGGGGGTAGGGGGGAGGGATTGCATTGGGGAGTTATACCTGATATAAATGATGAATTGATGGGTGCTGACGAGTTGATGGGTGCAGCACACCAACATGGCACATGTATACATATGTAACCTGCACGTTATGCACATGTACCCTAGAACTTAAAGTATAATAAAAAAAAAAAAAATAAAAAAAAAAAAAAAAAAAGAATAGCATTAGCGTATTTAAGGCTGATTCACTTTTAACATTAAATCTAGATTTCTCAGAAATAGTTTCATGATTTGTTATATTTCTTCAATGTGATGAATAAAAGTTATCTGCCCATTTGGACTATACAGAGTTAGGCCTTCCACTTGATTCGACTGTGTCCTTTTATGGCATCACTGTATATATAGTTTCCTTCCTCCTTCATTTTTTCTTCTTTCTCTCTTCTTTCCTTCCATTCTCGCCTTCTTTTTCACTCATCCCGCCAACCCTCCTTCTCTCTTCCTGTTTTATCTGCTGCTCCTCTATTCCTTTTCTCTTCTGCCTCTCTCCCTCTTTGCTATCTGGCTATTTTTTTCTTTTTTTCTGTTGATTTCCTCTTTATTTACATTTATCTGTATACTGTGAAAAGACATCATTGAAAGATCTTGTGCTGTAATTACACAATTCCTATTCTCTGTCTCTGCTCTTTTTATTTCTTACTCTTTCCTGTTTATTCGACTCTTCCTCATGTATTCTCCACCTCTCTCTGATAGCTGTCTTCTTCCTTATCTTCCTTTGTTTTCTAAATACTAGAAATTATCTTTTGTACTAGTCTATTTTTCAAAGGTAGAAGTAAATCAGTACTTCTTAGTTAAGTTAAACTCAGTAAAAATTAACATAATTTGAACATTATACACTATGTTAAGTGACCATGAATATTAAAAGTATATTTTAAGCATACATTTATTTTTTAAATTATCTGCCTATCCTTAGAAGTACACAGACCCATATCCATTAATTATGGAATTTATTTTCCGCTTAGAGGGAGGATTTTCTCTTTTCAATGTGCTGCTTAAAACACCGTGGAAATACAGTATAAAACACAACAAAATAATAACCACGGTCCCTTAATAAAGCAATTTATCATCTAGTGAGGATGGAGTTGTATAAATGTGTCGAGATGCTCATACATAGTATTATATCCAGACTATTAATGTGTTTCAGTGTGTATTTACATATTCTACACTTTGTTCCAGAAGAAAATTAGGGAAATGTGGTTTATGTATAGCATCATCATCAATCTATTCTAATCATTTTATACTGTGCAGAAAAGAAAGATGATTTGTTGCTGATCTGTGCAGCTCCTGTAGTCTTAGCCCGCTGCCTATACATACTAAATGATTTCTCACCAGTGAATACTAACTTGGTATATAATCCACCAAGCTTGCATAAGATTTGCATTATATAATTATAGCACAAGATCTTTCAATGATGTCTTTTCACAGTATACAGATAAAGAACAAAATTTAGGGCTACCTCTGACTAAAGGGTTGATACTTTGCTACTTTGTAATCAACAAAGGAATATATTACATTCATACACACACTCACAAGTGAGTGTATATGTGGGAGGCAAATATATATATATATATATATTTTTTTTTTTTTTCTGTGAGCTCATTATTAGCACTTTTCATTTTTTTTCCCTTTGATTCCCAGAATTTAAGTCTCTGAACAAAGACAGTCCCCTTTAAATTGGTCTCCAAGGCACAGTTGTCAGGTCTGCTAGTAAGCAGCTCCATTTTTCCTGCAGATGGAAGCACTTTCAGTGTCAAACAGGTCACCCTCCTTTGGAGACCAGCAGAAGCTGCAGCAGAGTCTGCAGATGGTCTTGCATCAAAGAGCTCAGCATTTAATTAGAGTGGTCTTCAAAACAGTATCACCCTGATTTTCCAGTGTCTACACTGGTCATCAACTTACAATTTAAAATATTTTATACATTTTAGACAAGGAAGCTTAGTGAATTTATGTAAAAGTCCATTATATTTCTAAATTTCTTTTTAAAAAATCAGTAACTGAATGCATGAAATAAGTAAAAAGGAATATTCAGCTGAGAAATATTTACTTTGCATTCTCTTTTTGGCTCTTTGACATAATTAAAGGTCACAATTGAGCATTTATCACCCAGAGGTTATCATCAACTGCTCATTAGTATGGGTGGTCATTGTTTAACTAAATGGGAGACAAGGAAAAGTCCACTCAGAAGGCATTAATTCTTTCCATTTGTACTTAAATGGCTATCCATTCTCTAAGGAATCTTAGTTGTGGGTATTACATCTCTGAAGAGTGAGGTATATTTATTCTTGTGTCAAAAAATGCCATGAAAATCAGTAAATACAGAGTTCGCTGTTTCTTTTTTTCTATTCATGAAATACTAGCATGCCTGTGATCAAGGTAATTATGCTCGACTGACCTTAGGAGAAAGTAATGATTAAATCATCATGTTTCTTCTATTTAAATTCATTATTTTGTTCTGCTGTCATGCTTGTATTTATGCTTCCAGACTTTCATTTACCATACAGGTTCCAACAATATTTTATAATATTCATTATCTCTGTTTCTATATTAACACTTTCTATCACTATCACTCCCAGTTTTCCCCAAACCAAAATTTTTATTTCATTATGTACAAAATTCAGCTGCCTTTATTCCCCGCTGGTAGGATTTTTTATGTGATCTGGGAAGTGAACCATACTGAACACATATCTAAGGATGGTGAATGAGAGGGTAAAAGCCACCTGGCTCATCTTAATTACCCACATTTCCTTTAGAAACTGGAGAGACAGAGTGGAAAAACCCTAGAAAATAAAATTAAGTCCTAATGAAATGAATTGGGAAACATTATTTAACTTATTTGCATCATTTTTCTGGCATGTAAAATGACTAAAATAATGCTTAATTTGCAGTTATTGAGATTAGGTGATATACCACATGTAAAGTACCAATCACAGTATTCAAACATTCGTAAGTCATATGTGTTTCTTGCCTTCACTAGCCTTGGAGGCCTTATCCTAGTTCAAATGATATCTCATTAAAAACTGAAATATGAATCTTGTCATATGTTTTGTACAAGATTCCTCTAGATGTGAAAGCATCTTGAGGGTAGAAACAGTACATCATTTTGTATACAGTACAATATGTTGTGTGTGGTAAGGTGTAAAGTAAATGTTTGTTTAGCTGAGTTAGTTGTGTTGTTTATATATTCAAGAACATAAAAAGTGTATAGTATATATGTAGTAGAAACCAGTAAGCCTTTCTTAATAATTAAACAAACTATTCATTATTTTGCACTTAATGTGTACTAAAGAATTATCCAGCTGGGACAATTGTTTGGTTTAACCGTATCAACCAATTACCTTGTATAAAGGAACTGAGCAATGTAATTGTTCTTTATATATGTATTATATGTATAATCAATGAATGTGTAGTTATTTACTGACTGTCCCTTTTGTTCGTTTATTTTGTTATATACTTATATAGGGCTGTTCTTCTCTAACATACCCCGCATTCTGGACTCAGCTTCATGAGGCAGAGGCTTTGCCTACACATTTTGTTTACATTGAATTCCCAATGTACTGACTATCCCTTGAACTTGGATTTATATGCCAATTAGAATAATCTACAAAAGCTTAAACCACTTTTTACCAAGCCTTGACTTTAAGTTAAGTCACCATGTAATACTGGAATGTACAATTATTTAATACTACTAAATTAAATATTTATATGAAAATTTTCTTAAAAATAAATATGGACATTTCCTTATATTTTCAGTAGTCCTTAAGTCAGCAATTTCCCAGTTGGGCTGATGAAAAAATATTTTATTAAAAAATAATAGATTATAAATTTAAAAGGAAAAATAAAGCTCTTTCTTTTTTTGAGTCAGAATCTTGCTCTGTTGCCAGGCTAGAGTGCAGTGGCACGATCTCGGCTCACTGCAACCTCCACCTCCCAGGTTTAAGCAATTCCCCTGCCTTAGCCTCCCCAGTAGCTGGGACTACAGGCATGAACCGTCATGTCCAGCTAATTTTTTGTATTTTAGTAGAGACAAGGTTTCACCACGTTGGCCAGGATGGTCTCAATCTCCTGAACACATGATCCACCCCCCTCAGCCTCCCAAAGTGTTGGGATTGCAGGCATGAGCCCCTGAGCCCAGCCAAGCTCTTTTTTATATTTAAGAAAATATTTTCTTTATTTGAACGAATGAAGATTACTGTTTTTTACTTTACTATGTTAATTTTAATTGGCTTTATTTGAGTATAGAAAAGTCATGTTCTTATTGCTGACATCATTTTAAATAAAGAAAAATATGGATATTTTAAAAAATCTTCCACCATCCAGCTACAGAGGAGACAGGCACTGTTAACATTTTGGTGAATTCTGTTCCTTGATAGACCTTTGCCATCTGACTCCATTGCCCATTTATCTTGCTGAGGGACATGAAAGATGGTGACAGCAATTCTGCTATCCAAGCTACCATCAAACAGCCACTCACCATTTTGTAGACATCCCTACATTTTCGGAATCATTTTCATGGATCCCCATTTCACCCTTTAACTTGGATACCCATAGACGCAATTTCTCAACATAATACTACTGCACTTCTTATAAGTTGGGGTTCTCTGACTTCTACCCTCATTCTTCTCCTTTTCTTCCTGACGATCCTCCTCTCGGAATGGAGAGGAGGTTAAGTGATGGCTAGTGGTTGTGAGGTCAGTTTTGAGTAGTTTCCTTTCAATTATTGACAGTTCATTTTGGGCTGCTGGGTTCTAAGTATCTTATTGCCTTATATTTTGAGACATAGTAAAAACGATAAGGCACCAAAGAAAAGCCTTCTCAATGTCTTATGAAAATGGGCTTACAAAATTTCTAGATGAAAGTGTGATGTATTTATTTATTCATTTTTCTTTCCACTGTGAAATGCGATTAACTAGGACTTTTTCCCTTATACCTCTTATTCATTTTAAAGGTCTAATTTGTTATTATCCAATAATTATTACATTAATTTTAATTTTTTAAAATATAAACCTTTTCATCTTTTAATTATATTCATATCGATTTTTGGACTTAATTTTTTTCAGCCTTTTTTTCACAAATGTTCCTATTTATTTATGAAAGTCTCTCATGGGTATTCTCTCTTTATGTCTTGCTTGTTTTATTTCTTTTCAATATTTTAAATATTTGTTCGATATCTGAGAGTTACTTTCTCTAACAAGTACTTGTTATATGAAGATTTCCTTGAAAAAGAAATGATAGCATAGTTGTTACTGCATCCCCCTTGTCCATAGAAATTCACTGAAAACCTATTTCAAGATGTGGTACATAGGAAAAAGAAAGTCCCTAAAAATCCTCATGATTTATGTATTACTTGATTAACTCATTCATTCTTTTCAATTCATTCGAAACATACTTCCTGAGTGTCCACTGTTTACCAAATAGAAAAAAAGGTCTCTTTGATGACAGGGAACATGTATACAGTAGAAATAAAATAAATCAAAATTCAAAATCATTGATGTAATTTAGATTCCAGAACTCAATCTTACTGAATGATACCCATTCCAGTTAAATAATTAAGCAGCCATAAGATGTTATAGTATAATCCTCCTTTAACAGAATAATGTAATCATTTGTGTATTTTCATTGCTCTTCAAAAAAAAAATTAGGCAGAGAGAAAAACTAAAATATGGTTTGTTAATTTATTTCATTTATTTTTTATGTAATTTTCCTTTATTTGTATAAATAATTCTTAAATAACAGACCTGTTATAAGAAAATTTAAAAATAAATTGTGCAAAGAGGAAAAAAAACTATCCACACAGGTGCTAGGCTGGCTTGAACTCAATTTTAATACCATCTGGGAAAATGAGATCAGGGACCAAGGGAAAAAAAAAAAAAAAAAAAGGAAGCTTTTTCTTTTTCCCTTTTGAACAGCATGTGAGAGGATTTAGGTCAATATGTAAATGTTTGTGTACGTGAATAGGAAGCGCTATGAGCCGGTTCAGAACATCAAGCTGCATCAGAGATTGAAGAAATTATGATTATATAGTATAAGACTATTGCATGGAAAAGGGAAAATGTGATGCTATCAGATGTTTTTTTTTTTTTTTTACACAATTTAGTAGCATCCTAGCAGTTATTTTATCAAGAACGTATCATTTTTCCATCCAGATATTTGTTTCAAGATTTTTTCCCCTTATATCCAGTCACCTAATGCTAAATAGGACCACAAATTGATTCTGTCTCCAAATGTTTTTTATCTGCTAGTATATTCAGTAATTGATTAGAAGTGATTACTTCTAAGCAGCAAAAATTTGAAGGATTCTCCTAGTATTAAAAAGAGAAATCAGTGCCTGTTACTTGTAATTTTTATCCTTAGCAAACTGAAAAGTAATTTGTGTAGCAGAAGATAATGTTTGCACTGCTTGGCACACAGTGCTGAAAAATAAGTGCTTCTCCACTTGGGATATCCCCTGGGTACTGGTCTCAGGTATTTTTAGAATGAATGGACGCATATATGTTGAAATTCTTGCTTACCCCTGACACAATCTTGAAGCCTACTCTTACATAAATAGAGCAAAATTAATGAGTGCATGCAAAGCCCCTTTGAAAAACAGTGCTTAGTGCTCAATACTCAGTGAAGGGTACTGGAAGGAGTCATCAATCTTTCTTGGTAGATAAAGTAATTGTACTGGTGTTCCAACCGTTTCTAGAAGCTGCTGCTGATGTGTCTATGACTTCTGTTCTCAGTCAGGCATAAGCATACACTAGAAGTGTATTTTAGGTGGTTCCTAAAATAAAGACTAACTCAAAAGTCTCTAGTCCCTATACTCCTTGATTCCTTTAGGCTTGTGTAAGTTACTCTTTCTTCTCTGTTATTTTATCCTTACATTAAAACCCTGCTCTAATAGTATACAGATTTCCACATTTTTCTCCTCTCCAAACTAAAATCTACTTGGTTAAAGAAAATGCAGTATATATTAATGTTTATAACATCAGATCTAGAACATAGAAGGCACTTAATAGATGTATGATAAATAAAAGAATAAATGCTACCTTGATATCTACCTTCAGATGAAATCTATTGTTTTCATGGAAAGCTGGTATCTATTGCTAAGTGAATGGAGTCTGTACAGAACAAAGCTACAGAGCCTTTGACCAGTGGCTGAACTAATGTTGAAAATTAAACTACTACAATCTTATTGGTTAGGATATATCTGTTACAAATATTATTTTACATCATGAATCTAGCATGGCAGTAAACATTTTTGAATTAAAATTATAAATATATCAGAAAACAACTTGGTTTATATAATACAATACATTCACAACTATTAGTGTCTTCTATTTTTCTTTGACCCTTTAGAAACCATAGAGCTAAGAACTACTTGAGACCATACTTATAAAAATGTCCTTTAATGATTTGTTAAATAAACTCTATAAAATGTACCCTATTCTGACCCTTAATTATATCCACATTTTTCTTTTATTTTTGCAGTATCAACTTTTAAATGACTGATTACCACATTACATTTACTCCTTGAGCTTTATTTGAGCACTTTAGACAAAAACACAATTTTTTCATAATATCAGAGAAATGTACCAGGAGATTAACCATATTGTTTCCATGTTGAAGTCACCACATTCTATTGTCACTGGCGAAAGATAGTGCTCCTCTTTTATTCCAATGGACATTTGCTTGTTATTTTCCATAAATAAAATGCTGTCTAAACAAGGTATTTATTTATATTTACTAGCAACTGTTTTTTTTCCATAAATCTCATGAGATTCAAAATTTCAGTTTGCTTCTATATCCTCAATTGAACATACTATTTGAGATACTACATTCTTTTAAGTATGTTATTTTCTGCATATGGAAAGTTTGATATCCAAGAGGTAAATTATTTAAGTTAAATTCTACAATAAATCAGTTACAGTGATGGAGTGAGGTCTAAGGAAGTTATTGATTGAGACCCATCATTCCATTGACAAGTTCTCTTAAATTTTTAAAAAAGATTATTAGCAGAATAAAAATTTCTCACTTTTTTTGCTTACCATATTCTAAGAATGTTTCTGAATGCTATATTCTTACTAATTTAATCAACCCCCCTCACATTCTTACGAAGGAGTTGATATTAATCGTATTTTAAAAAGAAAAAGAAGCAACAAGGAATTAATTTCCTAGTCCAAGTTCATAACATCTAGAATATATCATAGCTAGAATTTAGACCCACTGGCTATTCTCCTCTAGAGCCAGAGGTCTCAAGGCCACACTGGCACAATTCTTCGAAGTTGAGCAGTATACAACCTGCACAGCTGTACATGAAATCCTGAGTGCTTTTAACCACTCCACTATAATGCCTCTCGGGTGAAATTGGCGCACATATATTTTTCCAGAAGAAAATAAAAATATATCTATGTATTTGTAAGTATACAAATATATCAGTTATATTAATTTGTATGCAGCATTTAAAAATATCTTGACACAACTCAAAATCAATTAGCTCAATAACACTTTTTGAAACTGAATACAGTTGGAAATGATGACTGAAATAGAATTATCTTTTTAAAATCGTTATCTCTAATCACTTTAAAATAGAAAATACACACAGACCCATACCTTCTGGATAATGATTTTCAGGATTTTGTGACCAGGTGCATGGCCAGGTGTTGGTGTGGTCTCGGCTACAAGAAGGACACATTATTAGCCAACATTAATGTGCTGAGTGATGCATTGCAGCCCTCAGATCAATGTGGACTGCCCCTGATATTCAATATATCTTGCAAAATGACTTCAAACAAACAAAAAATATCCATGTGAGTGATAAAATACTCTTTTCAAGCCATATGCTTTAGTATAATTTGAGCTAATGATCTTTTATTAGAATGAGAAAAATTGTTTCTAATAAAACAGTGTTATAAAATCTTGTCTTTTTACTAAACCTGTAATACTTTTCACTTTGTACCTATATGAAATTGTGTGGAAGAACATTGTTATTCCTAGATTAATTCTGCTGGACCATGAAAATCAGAAATTAATTTTATATTTTAAAAGGTCTTTAAAAATTTATGACAGCTTTTTAGTGTTCATCATCCTTAATAGGAAGTCTTAATTCTTGTTATCTAGACATCTGCTTCTTAGAAACAAGCATGTTTGTGTAGTTTACTGTTATATTCTTAGCAATTAGAATAACTCGAATGACACATTGTAAGTTTTCAATAGAAATCTGTTGAATAAGTTGGTATCTTTAAAAAATAAATAAATAAAAACAAATTAAACAGACAAACAAACAAACAAAAAAAACCTTGGTACTTCCCAGGTTCTGTGGCTCATGCCTGTAATCCCAGCACTTTGGGAGGCCAAGGAGGACAGATTGCTTGAGGTCAGGAGTTTGAGACCAGCCTGGCCAACATGGTGAAACCCTGTCTCTACTAAAAATACAAACATTAGTCGGACATGGTGGTGCATGCCTGTAATCCCAGCTACTCAGGAGGCTAAGGCAGGAGAACTGCTTGCCTGGGAAGCAGAGGTTGCAGTGAGCCGATGTCCTGCCACTGCATTCCATCCTAGGTGACAGAGTGAAACTGTCTCAAAAAAAAAAAACAGAAAACGAAAAACAAAACAAAAATTTAGTACTATATCATAAATGTTCCAAAATCCTTAAAAATTCTTAGAAATTATAGTTTTTAATATCTTAATATGCATCTCTAGTCAGATACATCATAATTTCTTACAGTGTTCCACATTTTTGGACATTTAGTTTGTTTTGTATTTTCTCTTACGAGAAATTATACAATATAGAAGATTCTTGTTCAATTACGTATGTTTCTCTCGTTTATTTTTTAAAAATAAATTTGACAGGTGATATTGCTGGTTCAAAGTGCTAGCAGTTTTAATATAATGCCTGTTGCATCAGAAGTATTTTATCAGTTTAAACATTTCTCAGGGACATAACAATCTAATTTCCCAACATTTCCTATAATACTTAGTATTTGTATTAAATGCTTTTTAATGTGATAAATAAAAGCACAATTCATTGACATTCAAGAAACTACCACAACATTATTGCTTAATTTTTTTTTTATTTTTTTTATTTTTATTTTTTTTATTTTTTATTTTTTATTATACTTTAAGTTCTTATTGCTTAATTTTAAAATGTCAGTGGGGATTGTTGATGAGAGCAGAATAGGTACCTGGGTCACATTCTTATCGCACTCGGAGTTTCCAAATTTTTATTTATGGTTATTATAATAGGCCTGATTATACTAAACATAAGGCATATATTATATATATTTGGCATTCAGTTTGCCCCCACACAGATTTCTAGCCGGTAAAGAATATCTTATCTGTTGAGAGGTGCCATTTAAAGACACAAATAGCTATCATTTCTGTTATTATATTTTCTATTTCCAAAGGGAAGACTATAAGATATAATATTTTAGATCATTAGATTGATAAACAAGTACTTTATATGGCCAGAAATGTTACTAATTTTTTTAAAGAAACGAAAAGAACAATAAAAACGAGGACTTGGATGCCAAGATATTTTTAGTAAACAATCATTGCTCTATAAATATTTTGAAAAATATTTCACCTAGTAAGACTCCTATGATTTAAAAGAAGTTAATGTTGTAAATTGTATTTTTGTTAACACTGTAATTTGACTGATGACCTTTTCTTGCATTTCATTGTCTTTTTGACTGACTTTCCCTATGTTGGAGCAATCTCTGTCTCTCTGAGTTTTGCCAAGGGACAAGGCTCAGCTTCCATTGTGGAAACCCAAGCATCCATATGCTTTATTTTTTCTCACCTACTTCTATGATAGCGGGAAGCAGGCGTATGCTAAGAATTCAATCTTGACCTTCCTACCCAGGAGCAGAAATGAGTCATAGTAAAGAATTCCTCTTGGTTGCAATGATGGTGTCAGCAGGAGTACTTCACTCCCAATGGTGGCAGTGGCAATGACCTCAGACCTCACCATACTGTTACTGAGGCATAATTATGGCTTGGTTCTGATTGCCTAGCTCTGTAAGTCACAGGTCAGAAAACCAAGCTTGTTTCTCCTGAAAATTTCTGGGCTGCTCTATGAGATACCTCATAGTCTTCGAGTAATTTCATTTTCAACTTTAAATAGCCTGAATCATTTTTTGTTGAAGCTGCTAATAACCCTGACTGAAACAGAATTTCTAATCTAAAATTAAAATAATTAATCACCACAAATATAATAGATGATGGAAGGTGTGTGTCTCTGATGAGCACTTTCATCTAATACAAGGTTAATTGCCCAAAAAGAACTCTGGTAAGTAGGGTAGTGAAAATAGGGTAGCATGCTAAAAAGATGAATTACAATGATAGTTGGAGGTCATAACTAAAATGACTAAGGATTGGTAGTATGAATAATAAAAATCATTTTGAAGCTTTGACAGCCATTATACTCACATTTATGTGTTTGTAGCAGGCTGGAGATGGAAATTACCTCACCTTATTTCTACAAAATATATTTTTACTTTTATATTTCACTACATTTACTGCTAGGTTAGTTGTCAGAATCTCTTATACTGATATTTGTACTGACAATACATTGCTATATGGTATATCAAAACTCTATTCTGGACTGTTTAATATTTCTTCCTTTATCTAAAATATGGACTATGGCATTTTATCTGTTTGCTTTTTGCTCTGCATCTTATATAGGTATGTTTTGCTGTAGTTTGAGCACCAAATTTGCACCACCCCACTATTGCAGGGAAGTTATTACTTTTAGTATCAGTTATTTTGATGAGATGACATTGATTTCCAAATATTCCTCCTCTCTGGTGAATAAACTAACAGGTAATAACTGAAAGAGATCCCTATATCAGGAATTCTCTGACAGAATTCTACAGAAGCAAAGATTTTCTTAGAGATTATTTAGCATCCTGTAAGAAAACCTGTGTTGCAAGTGATACGTTATTTATAGCAGCCTTTCAGAGGATAAGAAAGATAAGTTTCCTCAGGTTTTTTGACTGATAAAATCTTCAGTTTGTCAAAGTATTCATTCGCCACCGCAGGAGAGGAATTCTCACAGATAAGCAATAAGTTCTCATTATGACTGATCTTTATTTCTGTAACAAACTATATTTATGTGGTTACTATTTTTTAATGGAAGTTTCTTATGGATTATCTCCTACTAAATATATATTTTTATTTAAAATGCAACAGTATTTTTTACTTGCATATGCTCGATCAGGAGCTATACCAAGTACTTAATATATTAAATTATTTAATTTATAAAAATCTGTGATACAAAATATCAAGGTCATAGAGATAGAAGAAAGGTGAAATTAAGTAAACTGTACAAAGTTTAAAATCAATGCCCTAGCATTATATTATGTGGCTTTCCTCAAAGTAATCTGAAAATTTTAGGAGGTTATAGGGAAAGTTATAGTTGTACATTGTCAAAGATCAGACATTGCAATAGACATATATGAACATGAGACACATGTCTTATGAGCAAACCACCAGCATTTATGGTTGTAATCAACAACCATCCTGGACACCACTACCAAATGCTTCTTAAATATTACTTTAATTATATCCTTCTCCTGTTCAAAAGTGTCCATTATCTGCTAAATGAAGTTGTTTCCTAAGCCTTACACCTAAAGCTATTCATGTTTGATTTTAACCTACTTTTCATTACCTATCTACCATTATTTCAATATATACCCTATATTTCAGCCAGAATACTTTGTCCTGTCTTAAAATAGCCTGTGTAACTTAGATTGGATGATATTGCCATCCTTCATTTTCCCCTTACCGATGATCTATTCTAAAATGTACAATAAAACCTTTTTGTTATCTTTCCAAATGGAATGGACCTCTTCTTCCCTGAAACTTCATATGATAGTTTTTTGGGGGGCCTTTCTCATGGTCAGTACTAAGCTTAGTTATTTATGTAATTCACCATGCTAAGTTTTAAACTCATATTTAATGTCTTGCATTTTCTCTGGGTCATAACTTGAATAGCTTATGTGGCTATTTTCAAACTGATGACCAATAACTCAAGTTAATATTTGAACAACAACAACAAAATGCAACTCCATTGAAGCCAAGGCCACAAGAACTTTCACAGCACTCTTATTAAAATATATAATACACATATATATATAATCATGTAGTATTTACTATGTCAAATATTTTTAAGATTTTTATATGTTTTTCTCATATATCAGGAAAGGAAGCTATAATCAACCAAAATATATCTTAGGAAGAAACAGCAATGATTTTCCTTTGCTTTGCTTTTCTTCACAACACACACAGTCTTTCCCCCTCTCAACTTATGGAATCTCTTGCTCAGGCTGTAAATCACATACCTCTTACTTGCTTCCCCTCCCCCTGTTTTCCTGATGTACACTCAAAAGCCCAAAGAAGCCACCTTGCAATAGCACAAACCTCATCAAAAATTGGAGAGGGAAAGAAATAGACGATATCAACTTACAATCTTCTCTAGAAGATGGAGAGGCTAGCCTAGGAAGCTTCTTATATCAATAAATATGGTTCTGTCCAGTAAATACCAAGACACTCTTAGAACATTCAGTTGCCTTTTAAATACCTAACTAGAAAGAAAAAAGCTTTAGGAACAAAAGGGTGATTAAAGATAGATTTTAAAATGTATATAAAACATATTAGCACTATGGTAACATAAAAGCTCCTATTAGAACTATATGTTCTTTTGAAACGAATTTACAAGCTTTGAACATAAAAGCAGTGTTAATGTATTTAAAAATTGCTAATTAGGATCATCAGAAGATGTTAAGGTCTGAATGTTTACATCCATCCAAAATTCATGTACTGAAACCTGATAACCAATGTGATAGTATTAAGAGGTGGGGACTTTGGAAAGTGATTCGATCATGAAAGTGGAACTCCCATGAATGGAATTAGTGCCCTTATAAAAGAGGCCCCAAAGAAGCTTGTTTGTTCCTTTCACCAGGTAAGGACATAGCCAAAGGTGCCATTTATGAATCAGGAAATGGGCCCTTGCAGGATACCAGACCTGCTGGCACCGTGATCTTGGTCTTCTCTAGACTCACGAATTGTGAGAAGTAAATTTCTGTTGCTGAGGAGCTTCCCAGTCTATGATATTTTGTTATAGCAGCCTGAACAAACTAAGATGGTGATATTTGTCACTGCTGAATTAGAGTTTTCACTCTATTGTTTTGGATACAGTCTTCTCTAGAAACTAAAATGATAAGATATATTTGTGAGCACACACATTTGAAGAGCCCGAGCAGGTATAAATCCAAGTCCCCAAACTAAGGCCTGCTCTCTCTTCCCTGAGGCATAGAGACAGCCTATCATGCATGCATTTGGACAACCCAACCCACATGTCTAAATTTCATCCATATCCCACACAATCAGTTGCAAATGTCTTGGCTATCCAGTGCATCTAAAGGTAACACACTGGCAGCAATTGGTCTTCTCGAGGACAGACCAGAAAAAGGAATTTGCACAAAACCTGAAAGTAAACTAAAGTCCATTTGGGAAAAGAACCCAAGGGTCCTTGGTACCTGGAGCATGATCTGAAAGAGAAGGGGCTTCTGGCTGGGTATGGTCTCTTGGACCAACAATTTTCTCAGCCCCTGGAAGAGAGTGCCACTTGTCAGGAATGGGTAATTTAATATATGACCAGTTAGTATTTATGAAAAACTGACTTTTAATTCTTATTTCTCCAGTTAAAATTGTATTTCAGATAGACCTTTTATTTCCATAGTGCATCTATATGAGTAATTCTGTAAATTAGTTTATGTAAAATTTATTTTACAATGTTCCTTGATACTCCCTTTTTTTTTATAATTGTACAGCAATAAAATATAGCTCCACACATTCTAACTATGTCATTCAAACTGAAAAACAACTATCATCAGCCTTCGTGACCTTTGCCAATTTGCTTACCGTATCTGTGCCTCATTACCTCATCTAAATATTAGAGCATTTCCTTTTAACTATAAATATTATCATTAGAAAATGGGTAGAGTAGTACAAAAACTCTATAAAACATATTCAGCACTAAGTAGAAGTTCATTTGATTAGAAGACTTTAAAGTGAATCTCAAGGTAGAAAAAAGTATAGAATCGATTTTACTCTTGGAAGTATTCTCATTCATGCTTATGAAACTGCTCTTGTTAAACTGCAGGCCATATTTTCTTTGTGGCAAGAGCTTCTCTGAATACAACACTGGTAGTTAGCATGTAAGTAACTAAAGATACCTAATAGAATTGTTATTTTGGGTATATATATTTCATACATTTTTCTCTGGGCTTAATTCATTGCTAAATATAATACTTTACCTGTCAATAGTCAGAATTAATTTATAAAGTTGAAACCCTTCTGTTGACAGCAAATATTTATCTAACACGGTCTCTAACTTTGACCCAGAAGTCATTTACCTTCTTTTTGCTTCAGCTATCTATTTGTAAAACAGGAAAAATTATGGTCATTTTGCACCCAATTTTAAAACTGTCATTAAGATAAAAAAACCCATGAAAAGCTTGACAATTTTTGAGTAGAAGGGTGAATTCATCTATTTACTTATTTATTATTTTCTACTTCCATGTTTTTCTCTTTATTCCTCTTACCTTTTAACAAGGTATCAAAACTTGAATTTTATTTTTAATTTTTCTGTTCACTTTTTAGTTTTTCTTGTTTGCATTATTTTGCATTGGTTTTCCTATGATTTGTAATATGCATCACTAACATAAGGACAGTCCTCCTAGAGTTAATAATGCACTACTTCCAGTAAAATATAGAAAACTTGCAATGTTGATTGGCATATATTTCCCATTCCTATCCTGTAGGTTGTAGTTGTTACATATAATACATCTATGAACATCATAAAACCCACAATATAATATTTTTAACTATTATATGATTTATAAAGAAATTTAAAAATGTAAAATTTATTATTATCTGTGGATCAGAGTTTCTATTAACATTGACTTCCCTTCAGCTAAAGGAAGCACTTTCTTTAGCATTTTTTTTTTTATAGTACAGGGCTTCTGGCAATAACGTTGCATAGTTTTGTTTTATCTGAAATTTTGTTATGTTCATTCTTGATTTTTTTTTTCAAATATAGAATTTTAATTTGTCAGGTTTTCTACATTCAGCAATTTAAGATGATTCTCTACTCTTGTAACTCCTACAGTCTCAGGAGATTGTCTACTTCTGATAATCTAATTACAAGTGTATTTGGCTACTTGATACCATCTAATATGTGCTTGAGGCCCTATCCATATTTTTAAAATTATTTTTCTCTGTTTCTCACTTTGGATTATTTCTATTGAACAAGATATCTTCAAATTGACTTATTTCCTCTATCATGGTCATTTGGCTAAGCAATTCAGTTAATTTTTCTGAAGTTATATTTTTCAGTTTTAGAAATAGGTTTCTCCAGAGAAACAGACAGATATGTAGAGATACATGTGCGCATGAGCACACACACACATACACACAGACACACACACACAACTCTTAACCATAAGGGGGTTAAGGAAGCTGATACCTGCACAAGCGGAAAAAAAAAAAAAGAAAACGTTATAAATGAACCCCCTGAAAATTTAACTAATAACGTACTGTTGACCCAAAGCCTTACTGATGCATAGCCAATTAACATGTATTTTTTATGTTATATGTATTTGTATACTGTCTTCTTACATTAAGTAAGCTAGGGAAAAGAAAGCATTAAGAAAGTCATAAAGAAGAGAAAATACATTTACCTTACCATACTGTATTTATTAATACCTAAATTTGTATTTGTATCTTCTGTTTAGAAGATGAATCATTTGTCTGAAATTGTGGGACACTACAGCTACAGACCACAGTCTAGGACACATATCAAGTAATTCAACTTCCGTAATGTTGTGACTTTTATTTACTTCTTGGGAACACTTCCAGTATCACTAGTGGCACTTTACATGAGTCTCATGGTGTTATTTAAGGTTTATTATGGTATTACACTAAACATGATGAAAAATAGGCAAAAACTGCAAGAGATGACTTTTTACCATGATAAGCAATTTACCGGAGAGACAAACTTCTCAGCAGAAATGTTTAATATTACAGGACATTTTAAGCAGATACTCCCAACACTTGAGCTCAGGGCAATAGCAACAGGAGGTGGCTATAAAATTATTGCAGTAATATAGTATGTAGTACAGCTAATTTAATGTGGTTATGATTTAATACTGCATCTTTACTTTTGTTTACATTGCTCTTGACTGCAAATGGTACCACAGATGATCTATAAGTGTTTGTGTGGGTAATTTTTAAATAAAGGATTTATATATATTTTATGGTAGTAAATGATAAGACAAAACTTGTATCTACATATATTTTATGCCTTAATGACATAACTTTTTCTTAATTTTTTGATATTTCAAAGTTATGAAATTTGTGAGTTTTTTCAAAAATTGTCACAAATTTCCAAAAATATTCAGATATATTCATTGAAAAAAATTATTTATGTGTAGACCCATGCAATTCAAACCTGTATCATTCAATGATCAACTGTATAAATATTCTGGTAATAAATGAAAAAAGGAAAGTATTTTTATTCACCAAGTACAACATTAAGTAGAAAATCTGGTAGAATATACAAAAACACAACTAGAACTAGAGTTTAGTAATGTTGCAGGAAATAAGATCAAGCATCAAAAGTCAATGGTATCTTTCAGTATTAGGAGAGGACAACTGAAAATTAAAATTAACAAAATAATTTGCTATAATATCAAAAATTAAATACTTAGAAATATATGTAACAACATATATGCAGAACTACACACTGAAAACTACAAAATATTATTTTAAGAAATTTCAGAAAGTCTTTGTGAAAGATAGACCATGCTATTGTATTGGAGGACTCAATCCTGTTAAGATGTCAATTCTTGGCCTGGCGTGGTGGCTCATGCCTGTAATCTCAGCACTTTGGGAGACCGAGGCGGGCGGATCACTAGGTCAACAGATCAAGGCTGGGCATGGTGGCCCACGCTTGTAATCCCAGTACTTTTGGGAGGCCGAGGCAGGCGGATCACGAGGTCAAGAGATCGAGACCATCCATGCCAACACGGTGAAACCCCATCTCTACTAAAAATACAAAAATTAGCCAGGCATGGTGGTGTGTGCCTGTAGTCCCAGCTACTTGGGAGGCTGAGACAGGAGAATGGCTTGAACCCAGGAGGCGGAGGTAGCAGTGAGCCGAGATTGCGCTGCTGCACTCCAGGCTAGCAACAGAGCGAGACTCAGTCTTGAGAGAGAGAGAGAGAGAGAGAGAGAGAGAGAGATCAAGACCATCTTGGTCATCATGGCGAAATCCCGTCTCTACTAAAAATACAAAAATTAGCTGAGTGTGGTGGTGTGTGTCTGTAGTCCCAGCTACTTGGGGAGGCTGAGACAGGAGAATCGCTTTAACCCAGGACGGGGAGGTTGCAGTAAGTCGAGATTGCGCCACTGCACTCCAGCCTGGTGACAGAGCAAGACTCCATCTCGGAAAAAAAAAAAAAAAAAAAAAAGTCAATTCTGTCAAAAAGTCAATTCTGTCTAAATTAATATATAACTTCAAGACGATCACAATCAAAATCTTAGTCAACTGTTTTTGTAGAAATGTACATGTTCTGAAATTCCTATGGAAATTTAAATAACCTAGAATTGCCAAATCTTTTTTTTTTGTTTTGTTTTCAGATGTGAATAGATGAGCTTTCTTTTTATTTACTTATTTTTCAGCTTTATTGAGGTATAACTGACAAATAAAATTGTATAAGTTTAAGGTGTATGATGTGATGATTTGGTATGTGTAAATTTTGTAAAATAATTACCATAATCAAGTTATTTAACACATTCATCACTTCACCTATTTACTAGTCTGTCTGTGCGTGTATATTCAGAACATTTACGATCTATTATCTTAGCAATTTACAATTATACAAAAAAAAATTAACTATAGTCAACAGGCTTTACATTAGATCTCAAGAACTTATTTATCTTATAAATGAAATTTTGTTCCCTTTGACCATTATGTTCCTATTTCCCTCACCTTCCAGCCATTGGCAACCACCATTTTAATCTCAGCTTCTATACATTTGCCATTTTAGATTTCACATATAAGAGAGATGATACAGTATTTGTCTCTCTCTGTCTTATTTTTTATGGTTGAATAATATTCCATTGTGTGCATGCTCTGTGTATGTATATGAAATATATCCTATTTTAAAAATCCATTCTTCTCTTGACAGACACTTAAGATTGATTTTATGTCCTGGCTATTGTGAATAATGAACAAAGGAATGAAGATTACTTTTCAAGAGGCTGATACTGATTTCATTTCCTTTAGATATATACCCAGAAGAGGAAGAGCTAGAGTAGTTGTACTTTTAAATTTTTTGAGGAACCTCTGTACTGTTTTTCACAGTATCAATTTTCATTCCCACCAGCAGCATAGCAGGCTTCTCTTTTTACCATATTTTTGCCAATATTTATTTGTGTCTTTTTGATAATAGCTATTATAACAGGCATGAGGTGATACCTTACTGTGGCTTTTATTTGGATTTTCCTGATAATTGGTCATGTTGAAAATCTTTTCATGTACTTCCTGATAATTGGTAATGTTGAAAATCTTTTCCTGTACTGTTTAGCTGTTTATATCGTCTTTGGAAATTTTTCTGTGTAGGTCCTTTGCAATTTTTCTGTGTAGGTCCATTTTTTAATCAAAGTATATTTGGTTTGGTATTTTCTGTTTGTTCGTTTTGTTTGTTTTTGTTTTGCTATTGAGTCGTGTGAGTTCCTTACGTATTTTGGATATTGACCTTTTATCAGATACATTGTTTGCAAACATTTTTTTTTTTCCATTCTATTGATTGCTTTTTCATTTTGCATATTGTTTTCTTTTGCTGTGCAGAATCTTCTTAGTTTGATGCAGCCCCATTTGTTATTGTAGCTTTTGTTATGTGGACTGTTGTCACATTTAAAAAATCACTGTCAAGAGCAATGTTGAGGAACTTCTCTCCTATGTTTTCTTTTAAGAGTTTTATGACTTCAGGACTTACATTTAAATCTTTAATCAATTTCAGGTTAATTTTTGTGAGTAGTATATCATAGAACTCCAAATTCATTCTTTTGCTTGTGAATATTCAGTTATCCCAACATTTATGTACCCCATCAATATGTACACCTATATGTACTCACAAAAATTAAAAAATAAGAAATTTAAAAACATTTATTGAAAATATCATTTCTTCATTGTATATTCTTGTCAAATATTACTTGACTATATATACATGGGTTTATTTCAGGTCACAATTCTGTCCCACTGATATATGTATCCGTTGTTATGTCAGTACCATATTATTTTGATTACTATAGTTTTGTAATATAGTTTTAATCAGGAAGTGTGATGCTGTTCATTTTATTTTTTCTCAAGATTGCTTTGGCTATTTGAAGTCTTTCATGCTTCTATACAAATTGTAGAATTTTTTTTCTATTTCCATAAAAAATGCCATTGGAATATTTTTAGGGATTGCATTTAATAGATTGCTTTGGGAGGCATGGATATTCAATAATGTTAATTCTCCCAATCCATTAATATAGAACAGGCTTCTGTTTATTTGTGTTTTCAACTTCTTTTTTCAATATCTTATAATTTTTGGTGTATCAGCTCTATAAAGTCTACAACCTCCATGATCAAATTGATTTCTCGATATTTTATTGTTTTCTAACCTAATGTAACAGATTGTTTTCTTGATTTCATATTCAGGTAGCTTATTAGTATATAAAAATGCTACTAGGTTTTGTATTTTTTTAAATTCCTCCAACTTTGCTAGATTCATTTATTAGTTCTCACAGTTTTTTGGTGAAGTTTTTAGGGTTATCTGTAAATAACACAATGACATTGGAAAACAGACAATTTAGCTTCTTCCCTTCTGATTTGCATATTTCTTTTTTCTTGCCTAATTGCTCTTGCTAGGACTTCTAGAACAATCATGAATAGAAACTGTGAGAGTGGGCATCTTTGTCTTGTTCTTTACTTAGAGAAAATGCTTTCCTCATTTTACTAGTGAGCATGATATTAAGTAGAGATTACATATATATAGCCTTTATTATATTGAAGTAAATTTCTTCATACCTAGTTTGTTGAGAGTTGTTATGAAAGAATATTGAATTTTGTCAGCTACTTTTTCTTCATATATTGAGATGATCAGATGATTTATCCTTCATTGTGTTAATGTGTTATGCCACATTTATTGATTGGCATATATTGAATTATCCTTGCATCCTAGGGATAAATCCCCCTTGATTATGGTGTATTATCTAATGGTCATCATTGAATTTGGTTTGATATTAATTTTTGAGAAGTTTTACACAAAGTTTATCAGGAATATTGACTTTTAATTTTATTTCTTTTAGTGTACTAATCTGATTTTGGAGTCAGGGTAATACTGGCCTTGTAAAATAAGCTTGGAAGCATTACCTTCTCTTGAAATTTTTTTGAAAGAATTTGAGAGTTGACACTAAATCTTCTTTAAATAGAACACACAAGTGAAGCCATCTGGTCCTAGGCTTTTATTCCTGGGGAGATTTTTGAATTCTGAATCAATATCTTTATTTGTTATTGATCTATTCATATTTTGTATTTCTTCATTATTCAGTGTTGGTAGGTTGTATATTGCTAAGGATCTATTTCTCTTAGGTTATACAACTTATGGGGAATATAATTATTCATAGTAGTCTCATGATTATTTGTGTTTCTGTATTATCAATTGTAATTGTATCTTCTTTTTTCTATACAATTCTGTTTGAGTATTTTCTCTTTTTTCTTGATTAGCCTAGCTAAAGGTTTGTATTTTTGTTTATCTTTTCAACAAACCAATCTTAGTTTTGTCAATCTTTTCTATTGCTTTCCTATTGTCGATTTTATTTATTTCTACTCTAATCTTTATTATAGCCTGTCTTCTGCAAACTATGGATTTAGTTTATTCTTCTTTTTCTAGTTTTTTAATGTGTAAAGATAGGTTGTTTATTTGAATTTTTAAAAATCATGTAGGCTAATAAGTCTCCCTCTTCTGACTATTTTTGCTATCTCATAAGCTTTGGTATGTTGTGTTTACATTTTAATTTATCTCAAGATATTGTTATTACAGTTTTGGTTTCTTCCTTGATCCATTGGTTGTTTAGAAGTTATTTAATTTTCTATGTATTTGTGACTTTTCCTAAATGCCTCTTGTTACTGATTTCTCATTTCATATTATTGTGCCCAGAAAATATGCTTAATGTTAGCTCAATCTTCTTGATTTCATGTGCACTTAAGAAGAATGTATATTCTGCTTCTGCTGGGTGAAATTTTCTGTATATGTCTGTTAGGTCTATTTGATCTACAGTGTTATTCAAATCTGCTGTTTCCTTGATTTTGTGCCTGGATGTTCTATCCATTGTTGACAGTAGGGTGTGGAGACTGTCTACTATTTTTGCATTGCTATTATTTCTCCTTTCAGTTCTATTAGTATTTATTTTACATATATAGGTATTCTGATGTTGAGTGCATCAATATCTCTAATTTTTATATCTTCTTGATGAATTGACCCCTTTATCATTATAAAATTCCTTTCTTTGTATCATGACAATTTTTGACTTAACTTTTTTTTATCTAATGTAAGTATGATCCCCTCTGTTCTCTTTTGGTTACTGTTTTTATGTAATATCTCTCTCTACCCCTTCACTTTTAGCTTATGTGTGCCCTTAAAGCTAAAATGAGTTTCTTATAGGCAGAATATCATTTGGTTTTTCTTTTATTCATTTAGCTACTCCATGTCTTTAGAGAACTTCATACATTTATATTTAAAGTAATTATTAATAGGCAGGGACTTATTACTAATGCCATTTTGTTAATTGTTTTTTAACTAATACATCATTTTTTCCTTTCTTTCTCTTTTGTTATCTTCTGTAATTTGGTCAATTTTTCATGGTGGTTCCAAATCAACTTTGCAAGGGAAGAACAAAGTTAAAGAAATAATACTACATGCTGTGATGTAAAGTATTATTATACAGTTTTGATAATTAAAATAATGTGGTATTAGCATAAAGATAGAAAAAGAAATGAAACAAAATACAGTTCATAAATATTCTCACTGATATTTGGACAACTGATTTTTTTACAAAATTGGATAACAAATGGAAAATGAATAGCCTTTTTAGTAAACCATCTGGAATAATTGATGTCCATATGTTAAAATATAAAAAGAACTGTATTACCTATGTGCCACCATATAAAAAAAATTCAAAATACATTGTATACCCACATATAAAACACAAATCTCTAAAACTTCTAGAATAAAACATACAATAAACTATCTTGGATCTTAGTTTTAGGCAAAGATCTTTAACTATAACAGTCAGAGTATGATACTTAAAGAAAAATTTAATATATTAAACTTCATCAAAATAAAATATTTCTCCTCTTTTAAAGACACTGTTAATAAAATTAAAAGCCAAGCTACTTCCTTTAGAAAATATTTCCAAATTCTATATCTCTTGAAGGACTTTTATACAGAATATATAAAGAACTCTCCACATTAAATAAGTAAGCAATCATACACTGCTTTTAGTAATATAAAATGGTACAATCGATCATTTTGAAAAACAAATTGGCAGTTTTACTAAAAATTTTTACATAAACTATTACATAATCCAGGCATTACATTTCTAGGTTTTTACTCAAGAAAAATGAAAGCATGTGTCCATAAAAACACTTGTACACAAATACTTATTGAAGCTTTATGTGTAATGATTAAAATGTAGGAATATCCTAAATATTCATCAACAGGCAAATAGATAATCCAACTATAGCACATCCATACAATGGAATACTATTTAGTAGTAAAAATGAACGAGCTACAGTGACAGAGATGAATCTCAAAATAATTATGCTGGGGCTTTGCAGAAAAAAAATAAAATTATGCTCAATGAAAAATTCAAAAAAAGTTGCAGGGTGATTAGTATGTTTATTATCTTTATCATTTTGGTGATTTCATGGGTGTACACACCTACTTAAAATAGTATACCTTAAGGATCTCAATAAATTGTAATATTTGCCCATTATAGCTCAATAAAACTGTTTCAAAAATCATGGTTCTGGATTTGATGGACTAAGACCTTGCCAGATGACCTCACCTGGTCATATTACCTATAGTAACTACCTGTAGACAGTAAAGAGTAGAACAATAAAATATAAATCTGGCAGGAACTTCACCCCATAATCTTTCTATCCTGTGAAACAAACATGAAATAGGGAAAAATTATGAATGCTAAAAAAGAGAAAAGGAGATGCTAAAAAAGGAGAAATCTGGGTCGGAAAAAACCCAGGGAGAGTATCTCTAAAATCTTTCTATCTCCTTCTCTGACTGATTACTGAAGGAGGCATGGATGGAACAAACTCAGAGCAACTCAGCCAAAACAAAAATATTTAAGCTTAGACTAAAGATGCCACACTAACAATCCTGGAGAGTGAGCAGCAACAGATAGCCCATGTTAGAATGCACATTCATTTGAAAGAGGGTAGACAGAGAACTTGACCCCTATTTCTTTAGCATTTAGTCTGGAGCTAAGCACAGCTCCATGGGCTGGGTATGTTGGACATATTGGAGGAAAAGGAGGAAGTACCTATGGGAAAACTGTGGTCCTTATGTTTGAAGAACTAGAAAAGAAGCCAGGGGATCATAAACACTGAAGGAAGTATGGGGATCGCTAAAGAGATTGAGTCCAAAAGGAATCTCTAAACCGTGTATCCATATCTCTGCACATGCACAAAACAGAATCGAAGGAACCTAAATTAAGACAAAAGGTTAGACCAGGGACTGGTGCTGCTGCACAAGAAACAGGGCTTGCTGTTCAACCTACTCAGAAAACTACCCGGTATCACGGAAAAGCAGCAGTCATCACAGAAAAATAACAGAGCCCAGAATCTCCAACATCAAAAAAAGGGAAAACATTTTCAAGTAAAGGTATCAACTAAGTCCGATGTTGATATTAAACCAATACTGAAACTAGCAGACTATGATGGCTAATTGTATGTATTAACCCAGCTAGGCCACATCTGGGATGCCCAAATATCTTTTTAGACACTTCTTTTTTTTTTTTTTTTTTTTTCCTCCTGGGAGGATCTATGAGGATATATCTGGAAAGGATCAGCATTTGAATTGAACTGAGTAAAGCAAATGGCCCTCCCCAGTGTGGGTGGACATCAGCTAATCTGTTGAGGGTCTGAATAGGATATAAAGGCAGAGGAAGATTGAATTCCCTCTGCCTGACTGCAGAGTTTAGACACTGATATTCTCCTGATGGTCTCCTGTCCTCACTGCTCCTGGTTTGCAGGCTCAGTTTCAGACCGGAATCTATACCATCAACTCCCCAGCCATTGAGCCTTTGAACTGTTCCATTGACTTTTCTGGGTTTCTAGCCTGAAGATGGCTGATTGTGGGACTTCTCACCCTCCATAGTCAAGTGAGTCAATACCTTATGATAAATGCCCTTATATATACACATTTGACCCTTCAACAATATGGATTTGAACTGAATGAATGAATATACATGCACAGATTTTTTTTTTTCAACAAATACATTGGAAAAATTTTGGAGATTTGTGACAATTTGAAAAAACTCACAGATGAGCTGTGGAGTCTAGAAATCTCAAAGAGACTTAAGAAAAAGTTAAGTATGTCATGAATGCATAAAATATATGTAGATATTTGTCTGTTTTATCATTTACTACCATAAAATATACATAAATCCATTATTTAAACATTACCCCACAAACACAGACTATACACAGTGACATTCAGTCAAGAGTAAACAAATGTAAAGATGTAGTATTAAATCATAACTGCATAAATTAGCTGTAGTAAATACTATATTACTATAATAATTTCACAGCCACCTCCTGTTGCTATTACCCTGAGCTCAAGTGTTGGGAGTATTTGCTTAAAATGCCCTGTGATGCTAAACACTTCTGCCGAGCAGTTCGTCTGTTCAGTAAATTGCATATCATAGTAAAAAGTCATCTCTTATGGCTATTGCCTATTTTTCATCGTGTTTAGTGTAATACCATAAACCTTAAATAATACCATGGGACTCATATTAAGTGCCACTAGTGTTGCTGGAAGTGCTCCCAAGAAGCAGAGAAAATGACATTAAAAACAAGTTGAATTACTTGATATGCACCCTGGATTGGTCTGCAGCTGCAGTTTCCCATCATTTTAGACAATTCATCTTGTAATCAAATCACATAAATTTAGATATCTATAAATACAGTACAGCATTGTACGTGTGTTTTCTCTTCCTTATGACTTTCTTAATGTTTTCTCTAGCTTAATGTAAAAAGACAGTATACAATACATATAATGTATAAAATATGTGTTCTTCAACCATGTTGTCAGTAAGACTTCTGGATAATACTAGGCTATTAGTAGTTGCATTTTGGGGGAGTCAAGTTATACAAAGATTTTTGCCTATTTGGGGGGTGAGCTCTGGGGTTAAGGGTTAAGGTGGGTTGGTGCCCCAACCTCAACTTTTTCAGGAGTCAGCTCAACAAAGTTAACAGAATTAGAAGTGCTAAAATTATATTATTAGTCCTACTTTCATTATTATATTTTATTTTGTCATCAATAACACTAGCATTCATTCAAACCCTAAAAGGTTTCTAAATAATTGTTTATCTAGAGGCATAACTGAGAATAACGCCTTAGCATTTTGCTTCTTTATATCCCCCTTCTCATAATTTGTGTTTTTTCTTCCTTTTCTTCTGTACTAGTATTTCTTATACTCACTCACTATTCATATTTTAAAATATACTTTTATAACTGTAATTAATATCTATGACTTCTTGGTATATAAGTAGAAAGAAAATTAAATGTTGTTTGCTTTAGTCATTCACAATCCAATTGCTTAAAACTAATAAGAAAATCATGGAAAAACTGGGATGACCATCTAAATTAAGCCTCCAAGTCACCTGAAGGAGTCATGAGGAAACATGTACATACATTTAAAAACCAATTTTTAATGTTTAAGAAATGAAAGTTCTGGTCGAGTATGGTGGCTCATGCCTGTAATCCCAGCACTCTGGGAGGCTGAGGCGGGTGGATCATGAGTTCAGGAGTTTGAGACCAGCCTGGCCGACATGGTGAAACCCTGTCTCTACTAAAAATACAAAAATTAGCCCAGTGTGGTGGCATGTGCGTGTAGTCCCAGCTACTCAGGAGGCTGAGGTGGGAGAATTGCTTGAACCCAGGAGGCGAAGGTTGCAGTGAGCCAAGACCATGCCATTGCACACCAGCCTGGGTGACAGAGTAAGACTCTGTCTCAAAAAAAAAAAAAAAAAAAAAAGAAAGAAAAGAAAAGAAATGAAAATTCTGGGTAGTTTATTAATATATTTAAGGAAAACTAATGCTAGAGGTTTATTTTGCCTTATAGGTTCAGTAATAAAAAGATTAACAAAGTTTTCATAAGATAATCTATTATTTTTCTATAGCACTCCTTTTGATTGGGCAACAGATTTTGATTTGACTTGTACACACACACACCTGTAAACATGTGATGTTTATGGGTGGTTAACTATATATTTAACTTTATACTTATACGTACCTAACTGTACATTTAAAAAATATTTACTTAAGAAAGCATTATGTGCTAGATTATAGATAATTGTTTAAAGTGTTGTATCTCTATAGTTTTTCTCAGTGTGTATATATTTTACTTTTTAAATACCAGTAATATGGTAAAATCTCTAAGGCTTATGTCTCCATTTGCCTAGGACTTCATAACTTTATATCCTTAAGGCTAAGTATTGATTGGCACAAAGAAAGCCCTGGGAACCTATTAATGTATAGTATTATACATGGATACTGTTGATATTCTATGTATCAATTCATATATTAATACATTGTATAGATTTATTCTTTGGAATATTGCCTTTCTTTATAGCCTAACTTTATCAAATATGGACCCAGTGGTCGTTTTCTGTATGTGAACCAAATAAATGTATATTTATTGTTTTGTATGTTAACCTTCTTTATGGCTGCACTTTCACAAATACTTTCACAGCCATCTCTGCTTCTGGGAGACTTTCAAAAACATAATCAGGAACCAAAATCAATCATAATGGGATTATCATTTTTCTATTATAATTAAATGTTAAATGGAGACATCTGATTGTATCCTCCTAGTTAATTGCATTTATTATTATTTTTTAAATTTATCATAAGCTTCTCTATACTTAATAGTCACCTTGTGTCCTAGAAAAATTAATGTTTATTTTGCTTCTCAAGGAAACAATTAAGGTACTAGAAGAAAATAATCCCCAAATTTTCTTTGGAGGCTTAAAAGATCTTTACAGTGTTCTCTTCTGAATACAAAACAGCATCCATATCCCTTCAAGCACATTCCACAGTCTCTTTTCCAGTTAGTTTTTCTTCAATCCAGTAGTGTAGTTTTGTGGAATGTTAGTAAAATACCCTATTTCTAAGCATGTGTGACTCAGTGTGCCTGAAGTGGTGAATGTAGTCCTATGAGAAACATGTGGCTTCTTCTCTGGCACTCTCCTGATTAACCCCTTATATATCCATGTCTCCTGACTTCATAAAATAACAGCATTACCTTACATTTGTACAGTTACCTTATCAAGTTATTATATCCCTGTCTCATTAAAGCCAAAAACAATTTGAGAGAAAGGTATTATTACTTTCATTGTTACATGACTAAATTGAAATGTGAGGAAGTGTTTAACTTCCCTGAGGTAAAGTAGGCAACTAGTGAATAGCCACACAGGCGCTGGAGGCCTATGTCCTCATTTGATTCTCCGTAGGACCAAGTAACTTGGCTTTGGTATGGGAACATTTTGGGTGGGGCTGTGCCTTTCTTTCTACACCCACATTTATTTGACATTTTCCTTTTTGCAAAGGCAATTAAATAAATGCAAAATAAATCAAAGTCAACTCCATATTCAAATTATACTTGTGCATTTTAATCAGTTTAAGAAAACATGCAGCCAATTTGTAAATAAGGAATATCAATCAGATCTTTATAGAGTCATGCTAGTAGAAAATATACAACTTGTATAAACAATTTGAAGATACAAGAAGGCATCGCATCACAAACTCACAGCTGACACTATGTCACTTAACTCATTTTCTCCATGTTAGCTTGTCAAATTGTCAGAAAATATCGATGCCTGTAACTTCAATAAGCATAAGAAATTGTGTAATAATTTGTTAGCAGGGGATAGGAAAGAAAGCAAGCAAGCAAAGTGGTATGTGAAAGTTGCCACTTTAATATATGTTTCCGAAAGTATCTACATTTCAATTATATATTAAACTAAATGTTGCTTAACAGTAAGATGGATACATCTTAAAAATCCCATATACAAAAAGGGTAAAATACTACTTAATATAAATTAATATATAAATGGTAAGAGTATTAGGCACCCTCAACCAAGAGTCTAAAATTATCCATAGAGAATCTTTTCCTTCTTCTCTCCTGTGGTATCAAGATTTTCTGAACCATTTGTATTGATCTCCTCCATAAGTGACTGTCCATGTGCAGTATTAAGGCACTCATTGACAAATCTCAAAATAAGAGTCTTGAGAAGCACAGCCCTTAAAGATACATCTCAATATACGGTTCCAATTTAAAAATGTGTTGAATATTCCAACCCCATGCAGAGACATAAATCTATATCATTGTGTCCTGTACCATATTCATATAATACTATGCCTTTTTTTTTCTTTTGAGATGGAGTCTCATTCTTTTGCCCAAGCTGGAGTGAAGTGGCATGATCTTGGCTCACTGCAACCTCCGCCTACCAGGTTCAAGTGATTCTCCTGCTTCAGCGTCCTAAGTAGCTGGGATTACTGGCACCTGCCACCATGCCTGGCTAATTTTTTTAAATTTTTTGTAGAGATGGGGTTTTGCCATATTGGCCAGACTGGTCTCAAACTCTTGACCTCAGGTGATCTACCTCCTTTGGCCTCCCAAAGTGCTAGGATTACAGGCATGAGCCACTGCACCCGGCCAATACTCTGCCATTTCAACTGAAAAAGTGGTAGATACGGTTGAAAAGAAACAAGTGAAAGACAAAAGGTGGAAGAGTTAGAAAGCAGATGGTGTCATCAGTCTTATCAGTGGTGTTAAAGATGATGTTTTCTTTATTACACAATGTAGATGGCTCCCTGTCCCTTCTTCACTTTCAAGGAGCCTACTGCATCAGCTAGTTAGTGTTAACTGTCGTGATTTGGTATATCTATTATAATTAAATGTTAAATAGAGTCATCTAATTGTATCCTCCTAGTTAATTGCATTTATTATTATTTTTAAAATTTATCGTAAGTTTCTCTATACTTAATAGTCACCTTGTGCCCTGAAAAATCAATGTTTATTTTGCTTCTCAAGGAAGCAAATTATATTATTATTATCTGCATTACAATGCTAACTGTTATTTTACCAGCTTATAACTTAGTAAATTAAAAGCAACTAAATTATATGCAGGTAAAATAAGATAACATTATAATGCAGATAAAAGTCCAAATAGCACAAAGATGATACTAGAAAGCAGACAATGGACATTAGAATGAAGAGAAATGAGCTGTCATTCACTCATGACTAAATTTGTCCATGTTATCTGGTAATGTCTGTGTAGTGTGGTGGCCAGTAGATGCTATTTGTGCCCAGCCCAGTTTCCTTTCCCAGACTCGTGAAGTCTTGGGAGTACTCTAGCTGCTGTGAGCCTTGTCTCACAGCATAAGCCTTGTCTGCTTATGGTTCACAGCTTCACTTTTCTAGGTGAATTCACTCAGCTGACTAGAGACTCAGAGACTCCTGTGGAGTTCTGCAGATCCCTTGGGGATAGAACATAGCCAATGATCTAATTGAGGGAACAAATTTGTGGGTACTTTCCCTTCAAAATTCCCTGCGAGATCAGGTTGAAATATATTTTATTTAGTTGCTTCCCCTACCCCATTCTTCTTCATTTTCTTCCTTACAGGTTTCTCCTAAGAGCACTCCCTCAGTCAAACATTCCTTGCACAAGAATCTGTCTCAGGCTCTGCTTCTAGGGAACTTGTCTTATGACAGTGGCCTATGACAGCCCTTATTACATACAATAGGGCCAAACGATTCTTTATAATGGCAGATATATGTTAAATAAAAGTGTAATTAGAGAGTTTACAGAATTTCCAATTCCAGATAAGTTCTGGGGATCTGTTGTACAGTATCATGACTATATTTAATAGTAATGTTTATAGACTTGAAAATTGGTAAGAGGGGCGATCTTAAGTGTTCTCACAATAGAATAAGTGTATGATATGAAGTGATGGATATGATAATTAGCTTTATGAAATCATTCCACAATATGTAAAATATCATGTTGTATATCATAAACATATACGATTTCTGTTTGTTTAAAAAAATAAAGAGAAATAAAGAGCTTGTATAAATTCTAAGTGTGCTTGGGCCAAATGTGCCTAGAACCTAGAAATGCATTGTTTAGTAAAGGTGCTTGCCTGGCACTCATATTGCCATATTCATTTCTAAGTTACACCTCCCATTTCACTGGTAATTTCTTTATAAGTGCTGCATAAATGCCTGCTGCTCACTAAGGAGAAACACTTTCTAAATAAAATCGTTGTGTGCGGAGTACTAACAATTACAGTCTTTCTCATGCCTATCATTTGAGCAGAACTGCTCAGAGTGGTATGGCTGTAATTTGTTTTCAGAATATTAGATTTTAAAATTTCAGATTCTGATATAATGTTGAGAAGTATGATATGTACAATATGATATTTGTACCTTTTACTCTGGCTCTAATTTGTTTTATGTTGAGGGAATTTTTTTTTTTTTTTTGAGATGGAGTCTCGCTCTGTCACCCAGGCTGGAGTGCAGTGGCCGGATCTCAGCTCACTGCAAGCTCCACCTCCCGGGTTTATGCCATTCTCCTGCCTCAGCCTCCCGAGTAGCTGGGACTACAGGCGCCCGCCACCTCACCCGGCTAGTTTTTTTGTATTTTTTAGTAGAGATCGGGTTTCACCGTGTTAGCCAGGATGGTCTCGATCTCCTGACCTTGTGATCCACCCGTCTCAGCCTCCCAAAGTGCTGGGATTACAGGCTTGAGCCACCGCGCCCGGCCGGGAATAATTTTTTTTTTTTATTCTTTTTTTTTTTTTTATTATTATACTTTAAGTTCTAGGGTACATGTGCATAACGTGCAGGTTTGTTACATATGTATACATGTGCCATGTTGGTGTGCTGCACCCAACAACTCGTCAGCAACCATCAATTCATCATTTATATCAGGTATAACTCCCCAATGCAACCCCCCCCCCCCCCCCCCCCCCCCCACCATCGGCCCCATTGTGTGATACTTAGCTATCAGTGGTGAAAGTTCTGATTTTCAAAATATATCCCAACTTACCCCATCTCGTTCTTTTCTGACAATGGAAATCCTGTAGTTGCTAAAGCATTGTTCTGTACTTTCTATCTATCTATCTATCTATCTATCTATCTATCTATCTATCTAGACAGAGTTTTGCTCTTCTTGCCCAGAGTGGCAGAGTGGACTACAGTGGTGGGATCTCAGCTCACTGCAACCTCCCGGGTTCAAGCGATTCTCCTCCCTCAGCCTCCTGTATCCCAGGCTGTAGCTGGGATTACAGGCGCATGCCCCCATGCCCAGCTAATTTTATATTTTTAGTAGAGACAGGGTTTCACCATGTTGACCAAGCTGATCTCAAACTCCTGACCTCAGGTGATCCTCCTGCCTCAGACTCCCAAAGTGCTGGGATAACAGGTGTGAGCCACCGTGCTCATTTTTGTTTTGTTTTGTTTTCTTTCTTTCTTTTCTTTTCTTTTCTTTTTTTTTTTTTTTTTTTTTTTTTTGAGACAGAGTTTCGCTCCTATTGCCCAGGTTGGCTGGAGTGCAATGGTGCTATCTTGGCTCACAGCATCCTCCAGCTCACGAGTTCAAGCGATTCTCCTGCCTCAGCCTCCCAAGTAGCTGGGATTACAGTAGCCTGCCACTATGCCCAGCTAGTTTTGTATTTTTAGTAGAAATGGGGTTTCACCATGTTGGTCAGGCTAGTCTCAAACTCTGGACTCCTTGTAAGTATTAGTTCATTTATTACTTAGAACAAATTTTTAGGTTGGTTTTATTATTACCACAATTTTATAGATTGAATTAATAATACAAGGGAGATTGAAAGTTAAAAAGAGTAAGCAGCCGGGCGCGGTGGCTCAATCCTGTAATCCCAGCACTTTGGGAGGCCGAGACGGGCGGATCACGAGGTCAGGAGATCGAGACCATCCTGGCTAACACGGTGAAACCCCGTCTCTACTAAAAATACAAAAAACTAGCCGGGCGAGGTGGCGGGCGCCTGTAGTCCCAGCTACTCAGGAGGCTGAGGCAGGAGAATGGCGTAAACCCGGGAGGCGGAGCTTGCAGTGAGCTGAGATCCGTCCACTGCACTCTAGCCTGGGCGACAGAGCGAGACTCCATCTCAAAAAAAAAGAGTAAGCAATTTGTTCAAAGTCATGTCATTTCTAAGTGATGGGGCTGGAATCCAGTACCAGTCAGTCTACTTGTGACTGAAATGTCAGCTTTCTGCTCCTGGTAAAGCCTTTTCAGGAGAAGAGTCCCAAGCATGATGTTTTTTTTTTTATGTTTTACCCACACTTCCTGGCACAATGTAGTCCATAGCAAAAGGTCAAAGAGAGCCCCATTCAAGAAGAGGGATCTGTGACTGAAATCACACTGCTGGTTGACTTTATCTTTTCCTGAGAATGTCTGCCCAGCAACTTCCCTCAAGCAAAATTGATCTTAAAACCTTAGGCACCGAAGATAAGATTCTGATGGAGAAAATCTGGATTTAGATGTCATTAGGCATGGAGATATTCTAGACTCTGCAGCATTTAGAAGGACTGTGAAGTGACATTCACTGAGTTAACTGCCTTAAATGTGGGGCTACACAACAATACTCCTAAGAAAAGAACAAAACATTGCACTGGATCCTGGAGCTAGAGAATGACAAAGGAGTTCTTTTCACAATCCTGGTCATGTCTCATTTGCAACCATTGTTTTACTGGAATAATGTAGTATGTTCTGGTGACAGTATGTTCTGCCTTGCTTCCTTGGACATAATGAGATATACCCAGGAGAAATGAGGATATTGATTCCATGGCCTTTTCAATAAGTCAAAATTTTCAGATACTTAATAGTAGTCCATACTAAATTAACATTCCTATGCTCTACTGACATTTTCTCTCAAGGAATCGTCAGCACAGAGCTGTTACTAGTTCTCTCTCAGTAAAACCTATTTCTCTTCAACAAGGCTCCACAGTTTTAAGAAGAGAAAGATTCCTTGGACACTGTGTACTTATTAATGAAAGTTCCTAAACATGTGAGAATAGCTGAAGGAGAGAACAACTGCACAGGAACAAAAAAATCTATCTATCTATCTATTTGTAGATATAGATATCGATATAGATATAATTATTCATTCATTCAGTTATTTTTGGTTCCTAGTAACAGGTGTCCTGACAGATTTCAGACCATTACCGTATGGAGGCACAATTCTTGTAGTGTTGTCCTGACACCTAGTGGGAGAATGAAAGACGCAAAGACTATTTTTAAAGAAGCATGTCTGCTATTATAAATTAGAAATTAAGTATACTTTATACTTTGAAACAAAGCAGTATTTTGACATAAATAAAAAGTAGATAAGCACAAACCATGAGTACATAGTGTACTCACTTCCTTATATTATCTGTCCTTGTATGTTACAATGATCAATTGCTGGCTAAATCCTTTTCTTCTGATCTAGAAAATGTGTCCCACCCTAGATATGGTACTGCGAATACTAGAGACAACATATGTAAAATATATTATTTCAGCCAAAAACTACCTCCACTTTCTGCTTACGAACTGAAAAGCAGTTGATTCTTTCGCTATTCCTTTTATTCATATTAGAGACCCATTAGAGGATAATCTCCACGCTTTGTCCTTGGTCCATTCTTCTCTCTGTCCTATATCAAAAACCTAATTTTTGGCTTCTCCCTATCAGGATTTAAATATGCACAGCTCTCCATCATCGTAAAACATTGAAAAAATTAAAAATAACCACTATCAAAACAACAGTAGCAGAAAAGCAACCACCAATCAACCAAAACCTTCAACTGCCAGGTCCAACCTCTTCACTTTTTCCCTGCTTTTCCATTTATCGTCAAGCTTCTTAAAAGACAACCTACACTTACCTTCTCCATGTTCTCTATTCACATAGATTTAATAACCCACCTCAGTCCATGTTTAGATAAGTCTCCACAGAAACTGCTTTGTCCCCCAACATTCACTATTGGGTTCTTTGTTAGATGATCAATGAACAGATTTTAATATTTATCTTGCATAACCACCTGGTCATGTCTCATTTGCAACGGTTGTTTTACTGGAATTCTTTTCAGATTTTACTCCTGCTTACCTTGGTACTCATTCTCAGCCTCCCTCTCTTGGTCGTATTCCATTACCCAATCCTTAAATGTTTTTGTTCCTTAGGAGTCTCATTGTGTCCATTTTCCTGTGCTGAGATCATTGTATTTGATAACTCCAATTTGTATCAATACATGCTGATGACTTCAAAATCCCAATTTCTGTCTAGATTTATATTTTTATATCCCGAGCTCTACTCTTTCAGTAATCCAGTTATTTAATGATAATGCCACTTGTTTTATGGAAGCCATTTCCCTGAGCTCACACTGGATTAGGGCCCCTCTTGTTTGCTCTCCAGTAGCACCACTTAAAAACCTTATTATAGTGACTCCTGCAACCATATTTTATGGTTTTAATTTATTTTCCCCTTTAAACCACATCTTTTATACATTATCACAGTCTCTCGTACCGTAAGTCCTTATTTAATGTTGTCAATAGGTTCTTGGAAACTATGACTTTAAGCAAAACAACTTACAGCAAGTTCTTAAATAACTTCATTTTCTTCAAGTCATTTTGTCATGATGTTGATGAAAAAAAAGGATGGTTTTGTTTTACATAATTTCTCTTAAAGCCAGTTTCCAAAAACCAGTTGACAAGGAGGACTTTCTGTTTGTATATGATTCAAACATTGTAGAGACAGATAGAGTAAAATGTGAATTTTCTTTTGCTATCCTATCCCCCTACTTTCAGACACACAGGTATACACACAAGGACATACACACAGATACACACAAGGACAGCCTCTCTCCTTCTCAGAGGTAAAAAGTTTTCAGTACACTTGTTTCCTTGTATTTGTTTTCTGTATGTTTCCATAATACATGTCATTACATGTTAACATAGTTTGTTTCAACTATTGCATTTGTTGCTGCCTCTTGAGTAATTTTTACTTGTTTTTTTTAAACATGTGTTACATACACCTTGCCAAAGTAAGTAAATACTTCACCCCAAAAATTGCACCAGCTGCCAGGCATATCCACTAAGTTTAGTGAAACCTGTCAGGCCTATAGAACTATAAATAATCAGCAAGGAGCACATTAAATTAACAGCTACTGTTTGCAATGATGCCTAGCTTACCGGCAGAGATTATACCGATAATATGTAAGATAATCAATATGTCAGTGCTTTATATTAAAAAATGTTTTACCAATGCATTTTCATACGTATTACTTGATTTTAATAAAAATCCAGGGAAGTATATAAGATGTCAGTCATGTGTAATTGTTCAAGAAACAACTGAGGTCAAATCATATTTATTTCATTTGTTTTTTTTTTTTTTTTTGGAGAGAACATCATCTTTGATGATAAAAGTAAATCATTTCCTAATATCAATACTGCTTTAAATTTATTGAGTCAACATGCTATATAGTTGTTAATTTCAGAAGTTTTTAAATATCTGGCATTTTATCAGAGTATACTATAGACATGTCATTTTCATAGGTATATGGAATATTTAGACCACATAGTAGGTACTAAATACATCCAAGTTTTTAACTTTTTCCTTCTCTTCTTGTTCCTCAAAAAAACATGAATTTGTTTTAAGTAAATAAAAATATCACAAGTAAAGAATTTTTAGGTTATAGAACTCTGTGTATTAGCTGGCCACATACTATAGGAAATGCAACATTACACTTAGCTTATTATTGGAAATTTTATAAAACATTATATATATATATATGCCATATAGTGTAAATCAAGATATTATAAAATACTGTATTTAGATTTTAAACCCCATTCTACCTTGGGCAAATTACATAACTTCTTGAAGTCTCAGTGTGGCAGGTGGAATTCTAAAATGGCTCCCCAAGTTTCCTGGCCCCTACTTCTCCCACTTACACAAAGACTAATCTCAGTTTGCTGCAAAGGGATTTTTCAGATGTGCTTAAGGTTCTGAGTCAGGTCAGCTTAAATTAGGCATGTTGTCTGAGTGGGCCTACTATACCACATGACCCTTTCATAGCAGAGAGCTCACTCTGGCTGGTAACAAGGGAAAATCAGATTCTAATAAAAGGAGAATTTGAGATGCCACTGCCAGCTTGAAGAGGGATGGGGCTACATGGCAAGGAATGCAGATGGTCTGTAGGAGCTGATAGAGCCCTGAGCTGTCAGGCAGCAAGGAGAAAAGAACTTCTGTCATTTAACCACAGGAACTGAATTCCTGCAACCAGAAAATGACCTTGGAAGCAGATTTTTCACTAAAGGCTTGGATAAGAACTCAGTCAACTGATACCCTGAACAGAGAAACCAATCATTATGCCATCAGACCTCTAACATACAAAACAAATAACATACAAATTAATCAAATGTGTTTTAAACTGCAAAATAACTTATACATCTGTGCATCTGTGACTCTCTATGATCATTTTAAAACGATGTCTTAGATAAGTATCCAGAGAGAGAGAGGGATAGAGAGAGAGATAGAAAGGGATCTACCTGTTTCTATGAATACATATTTAGATTATTTCTTTTTTTTTCCTGCAGTGAGCATTCTGGTACATAAATCTCTGTATGTTGGAATCATGATAGCTTTATAGAAACTATGCTAAGTAAGAACACATGAAGTTTGAATTTTGATTGATGCTGTCAGTTTACCTTTCCTGAAGTTTATGTTGCCATTATTAATATGTTAAAAATATTCAAAATAATAAATATAGACCTAATTTGTATTCTCCAGTTACTAATAATGCTGCAAATATTTTCATATGTTTTAATATTATTTGCATTTAATTGTGATTACTTTCCAACTTTCTTACTAAGATATTTGTCTTTTTTCAAATTTAGAGGTTATCTTTATATATTAATTATCAACATATTTTGCAATTCATTTACAGATTATAAGCTTACTACTTACCAAATACTGTTGTTTGTACTTGAGATTTGGTGGTGAATGCTACAAATGAGTTCATTTCTGAAAGAAATGTTTTTTAAATTTATTCTAGAGAGATGGGAAACGCCATAATTTGATAAGTCTGATAGTGGTAACTGCTATGAAGAAAACAAAACAATATGATACAAGAGATATTGAGTGTTTAGAAAGGCTTTTTTGAAGAATAGATACTTTAGCTCAGAATGAAATCATAAGCAGGCAACAGGCAGGTGCCTGGTGAAACGGGGAAACACTTTGCAGGCAGACAGAACAGTGTGGAAGGGAAAGGGAACTCAGATCTAAGATCGGAACACTTAGAGGTGTACCCCAAGAGGAAACTCAGAAAAGGGACTGGAAAGGAAGAGCCAGGCAAACTTAGAGAACCAGGAATATGACACAGAATCCACTGTAAGGAAAAATGACCTTCATTATTTTACAGAACTGAAAAAAGGGTGTTGGGGGTGGAAGGTGAGAAAATGGCTCATACCTGTAATCCCAGCATTCTGGGAGGCCAAGGTGGGAAGACTGCTTGATTCTAGGAATTTGAGACCACGTTGAGCAACATAGCCAGACCTCTGTCTCTACAAAAAATAAAAAAATAAAAAAAAATTTTTAAAAAAGGTTAAAAATAGCCAGACATTGTGGTAATCCCAACTACTTGGGCAGCTGAGGCAAGAGAATCCTTGTGCCAGGAGTTCAAGGCTGCAGTGAGCTTGAGATCATGTCACTGCACTCTAGCCTGGGTGACAGAGCTGAAAAAAACAAAACAAAATGAAAAACAAAAACAAATAACAACAAAAGACCATTTTTGTAGTTGGCCAGAACGGAGATTCATTGCATTGGGAAGTAGATTAAATTGTGATGGTAAGAAAGGACACAGTGGCTATAGACAACACATGCTGTAAAGGGAAACAGGAAGTAAAGTGGTAGCTGTGGTTCGCTGAGGGGTATTGGAACATATTTAAGTGGAAACGTCCACTATAAAGGGATATAATGAAGTTGTAGAATAAAAAAGGAATAATGACAAGAACCATATTCTTGGGATAACAAGAGGAATAGAGATACAGGGCATAAGAAAAATGCTTGTAGCCTTTGAGAGAATGGGAATGTTTAAAAGGAGCCTGATTCATGTGGAAAAGATGGTTGAATGAATTATAGGAGAATATGGAAATTTCATTTCACTGCCTCTAGTTTCTCAATGAAATTCGTGAAGCAAGCCACAGCATAAAGGCAGTGAATGTGGGGTCAGTGTGGGAAAGAGTCATAATATATGAGAAGAAAAAAAGATGTGTAAAACTACCATTTTTTAAGAAAAGCGATTAAAAAACACCTGGAAAATATTCCAGGCAGTACATAGGACCAATTTAAGATTTACTATTATTACAAAATGCCCTTTTCCCCTCACACTTAAATTTTCCTTTGGTTGAGTACAGACTTAAGTTAAAATTGTTTTATCTCACAGCTTTAAATATAATTATTTTCTCACTCTTCTTGTGAGAAATCTCGTGTAAATCTGATTTTCATTCCTTTGGTGATAACCTTTCCTCTCATTTCTTAATTTTACTTCTCTGCAGCTTTTAACATTTTCTTTATGCTTTCAAAATGGTATGTCCATATGTAAATGTATTGCTAAAATTCATCTTGTAAGTCACTTAGTTTGATAGAAGATACATATCTGTCTTCAGCTCTAGATAATTTTGTTTTAATATTTCTAACTTTCTATTTTCTTTATTTACTCCATGGACTTTGGAAGTTCTGAATCCATCTTCTAAATAATCGAATACTTATCTGCTTCCTTTCCCCTTTTGCATAGTATTTTGGGAGTATTCCTTGACTCATACCTTCAGCACAATACTGAATTTAGCCCAGCTACCTTTTGTGTGCTACTAACCTTCCCATTGCAGACTTGCTTCAATGGTTCTAGGAAGCACCATCATCCTCTCCAGCCCAGAGTTCATTCTCAGTGCTTTAACCTTTGGGCAAACACCCTGTCAGCCATTCCTCTGCACAGATGGGGTCAGGAGAAAGAGTTTCATGGCTCCACTGATGCAGCTGCAGTTCTCTACTTGATTTCCGGATACTCAAAGTTCTTATGCAGCTCTTTACATGTACTGACTCTGTGCTCAGGGATTTGACAGGATCATAACCACATTTACAGCTGTTTTCTTCCAGGCATTTTGGATTGTGGTTTCTTTTGTCCTTCTTTCTTATGTGCTTTTTTGTTGTTAGGAATTCCTCAAAATTTTTGGTTTGTTGCTGGCACTTTTTCTACTCTTCCATAATGTCATCTATTTATTATTTCAGGGATATATGGGGCAGTGCAAAGTACCACATAGCAAATGGAAAAATATGCCTAGAGTGCACACTTGATCTTGTCTATCATTCAGCATCGGAAATGCCAATTGTCTTGTCATTGTCAAACAGCTCCATACTAGCAATGGATGTATCTAGTTTATTATTGTAAATGCTCTATCCCTTTTGCTAGCGTAATGCCTGGGTTAGATATAGTAAATTCTATAATAATCAAAATATTAGCAGTTGTTAATAAAAATATATTAATGTAAATCAATATGCTGTCACTATTAATATTATAAATCTTAAGCTTTCAAAAATGCTTGTGAAATTTAATAGCATTCAAATTCCAGATAAGTTTATGGCACATAGTAGTCACCTCACCTTGTCTAGCCATGTTATTATTATTATTATTATTAACAATATAAGAGTATACTTGGTATGGCCTTTGGGATTTTATTTGGTTTTCATCTCTTGATTCCTTGACACATAGAGTTGTATTATTTGGGACGGGCATTCACCAGAGCAGTTCAGAAATTTTAGAAACTTATCCTTGAACAATAGCAGATGTGACTCTCTGAACTGCATATTATGGCAGTGCTCAGGATAGATTATAATTAACTGAGATTGTCACTGCATTTTATCCTATTAAATGTGCTTTGGAGGAAACTCTTCTATCTAGTAAAAAATAGTGTCAACATATTCAAACAATACGATAGCTATCTAGGGCATTGAGTTCCCCAAAGTATGATTTTAGTGAAATTATTTCTTTATCCTACCCTTTGTTTAGGAAGAATTTAGGATGTCTTACAATATATAAAAAGATGAAGAAAACATATTCTAAACAGTTAAAAAGAGAAGAATACAAACAACAACCATAAATGTGGTGCAGAAAACAAAAGCAGGAATTAATTAAGCTAATACAAAAAGTAGGACAGTAGTATCATACTTCCTAGAGGTGGATCATCCCTAGTAAATGTTTACTTCTAATAGATATTTCAGATAGGTAAGATATCTCATTCTGTCATGAAATTTAAAGTATCTATACATTTATAATAAACTAAAATTATTCGCAACAATTATATAGAGTTTAAATGCCAAAATATAACTTAGCAGAATCAGCAAATATCACCCCACCAACACTCATTTTATATACCTATGAAAATGACATGTTTCTAGTATACTCTGGTAAAATGCTAGATATTTTAAAACTTCTGAAATTAACAACTATATACATAAAGACTCAGTAATATCTTAATCAGTATTGAGGTTAGCAGATGATTTACTTTTATCATCAAAGATGATGTTCTCTCCCAAAGGAAAATTAAAAAAAAATAATTTGACCTCAGTTGTTTCTTGAACAATTACATGTGACTGATGTCTCATATTTCCCTGGAATTTTTAAAAAATTAAATAATATATATGAAAATGTGTTTGTGAAAGTTACTCTTCTAATATAAAGCATTGGCATATTGATTATTACTTACCTATTACCTATACAATTTCTGTAGGTTAGCTAGGCATCTTTGGAAATAGTAGCTGTTAATGTGTTCTTTGGTGACATTTATGGTTCTGTAGGCCTGACAGGTTTCAATAAACTTTATTAATATGCCTAGCAGCTGGCGGGGGGGGGGGGGGGGGGGGTAGGTCATTCATGTGTATATCAACCTGATAGCCTCTATCTAAATTTTCTTCAAAATTTTCCTAAGTGCTCTATGAGGATTCTCAAGATATTGTTTATAAATGTATGTCCAAGTAAATATGTTAGATTATTTTAATTGTCCCCAAATAGGAATTAACTCTTATGTTCTTTTAACCCTTTAAATCTTATTTCTAGTCTGCAGCCACCAGGTGGCAGAATCACTTATTTCTTAAAAAATAAATATTTTATTTTGAGATAACTGCTGATTCACATGCAACTGGAAGAAATAACACAGAAAGATCTTGTGCATTCTTTATACTGCTTCCCCAATGTTAACATGGTATCTTGCTGTCTTTGGTATCTTGCAAAATTATAGTACAATATCACAACCAGGAGGCTGACATTGGTATAATCCACTGTTCTTACTCAGATTTTCCCAGTTTTACTTGTACATGAGTGTGTGTGTGTGTGGGAGTGGAGGTTATACAAGTGGTCTTTAAAAAGTTCATGGAAAATATGTATTATGAAAAAAACTATGAATGGATTTGCACCAAAATAAACTTGTAGTAACTTACTATCACATTTCTGAGCAGGATCTAGTTTAATGCATTAAGAAAGATAATAGGTCAATTTGTCACAGCAACATGGATTTGTCAATTTTGGAGCAAAAACAAGCATTAAATTTATGGTGAATCTTGGGTAGAAGAATGGTGAAATCATTGATATTTTACAAAAAGTTTATGGGAACAATGCCTCAAAGAAATCAGTAGTTTATAAATTATAATTCTTTTTTTTTTTGAATTACAATATAATGTTGAAGATAAAGTTCATAGAGGCAGATCATCCACATCAATTTGTGAGGAAAAAAATTCATCTTGTTTTTACTCTAATGGTAAACATTAGAGTCAGGTAAACATTAGAGTCAGGTAAGCCTGACAACAACACAAAGAATAGCCACCACCGGCCGGGCGCGGTGGCTCAAGCCTGTAATCCCAGCACTTTGGGAGGCC